>NC_047670.1:62243726-62571226 GCF_011762505.2 Arvicanthis niloticus
CACCCTTAGTCTTTGTGGACAAGTGCCCCTCCCTCCTCCAGATATGTTCAACATATAGACTCTACTCTACCAGGTCAGAGGAAAGCCAGGAAGCTACCATCTGGCCCTAGAGTCACCCTGTCCCATTGCTGAGCATCATCACTGCCCAGCCACTCCAGCCTTGACCTCTTAGTCGAGGAGAAAGAAACCCAGTGACATAGGGCTTCGCAGTCCGCCTTCTGATTGGCCCCACAACGTTCCCGCCGTTAACTTTATGACGCGATACCCAAGGACTAATTAAACCAGATGGCGGTAAAACCCGAGTGGAGATGCAGAGACACTTTTACATTTAAGTTGATCAAAATTAGGTAGAACAGCATATGCTGGTGGAGATTGAGAATTTTTTAACTACATATTAACGGCCGCGCTTAATACCCTTCCTGGAGAGCACAGCACAGCCTGGGCCCTTGGCACTCCACACTCACGTCTTCCCGTCCCTGTCACCCAGTCGTGTGGTTGTGGTGTAATTTAAGCAAGCAGAATATTCTCCACAGACATCCTCAAAGCATCCTGGGACGTTAACTGCTGAGCGGAATGAGAACTGGTCTCCCTAGTTCAGTTCTCGTCAGTGCTGGAGATGCCACAAAAAAAAAAAAGCCATATCTGTGTTTCTGTGTTGATGGGACACTGTCACTTTGCAGAGTGAAGTCTACTGGCTGTAAGCCTCTGTGCTTTAAGCCATGTGCTTTTCAGAGGTGTTTGGTCTAGCCACCCTGTTATGTGATCACAACTTCTAACACAGTCCTCACATGTCCTCCTTACCCCAGGAGAAAACTTTGCGTGAGTTGGTCAGCTTCCCTGTCTCTCTGCATTAGAAACTCCAGAGATTAAAAGTATTTCGAGAGAGACCCCTGGCCTCTCCCTGGCTGCAGCAGGTAAACCAGCTGGTCTCTGACTGGTGTGTGTGTGTGTGTGTGTGTGTGTGTGTGTGTGTGTGTGTGTGTGCTGGCGGGGGGAGGTTTTAGTTTCAAGCAATGGGCTCCCAAGGTGGCTCCATCTTCCAGACCTGCAAGTCTATCTCAGAGATGGGCTTCCTGCCTAGTTGAGAGGGCATCCATATACATGTGCCCAGTGGAGGCAGGAACCTTAGACCTCAGTCTGCAGGGTAGGTATGATGTGTTGCCAGTGGCATACATATAATGGAAACTATTTTCTCACCTTCTCCCAGGCTCTCTTTCTGTCCCCCTCCCACACTCTGAGTCTTCTGAGACTTATGAGTCTGGATGTGAGAGGATTTCCCAGAAGCCAACTCTGGCTAGGCCTGAGCCCAGAATATGACCAGTGCTGACCAGGAAGTTTGTATCTACTCTGTCCAGCACACAGACACACACACACACACACCCCTGGGGCTGCAGGGTTGTAGCTCATGCATGGGCATGGGTCCTGTTGGGCTATGTTGTGGTTCCTGCGTGTCAGCAGTGGCTCAGGGAGGTAGAAGCACAGGAATTTGACTGAGTTCCATCCACACAGACGCTGGGCTAAGAGAAGCTGCAGGGTTCCGCCCAGGCATGGAGAGATCTCAGCCTGAAGTACTGCAGGGCCAGAGCTCCTGAGTGGGGGTCTCCTGGCTGAAACGGCTGACCAGGAGACAAGTAGTCTCTGTCTTTGAGCTCCCAGACACCACTGGGAGCCGCAGAAGAACCAAGACACGAGAGCATATGGGCTGGACCAACAGCCCGCAGCCGAGAGGGATGAGAGGGAGAGCTCTGGTGGTGCCCTGTGGGGTGAGAGACTCTTGGTCACCGGGACTCCCTTGGCTGGATCAGCTTGCTTGCTTGTGCTGGCGTCCTTTGCAGCGTAATATAGAGAAGTCTTCTAGCGGGAGACTAAGCAGTGGCTCAGGGTTCCCCACAGTGGGACCCCAAAGACAGGAGGAAGTCCATGGTTTAGAAGGTTTATTGTTGTGGCAGAAAGTAGGCGTGGTTGTACCCCCTAAACCTCAGGGTGGGCCTGAGTTAAATATTGTTTGTAAGGAGGAGGGTCTGGGAAGGAATTCTTAATTGGCTATGCCCTCTGGCCTTTAGGTATCTAATTAATATGGAGATCTCTCCAGGCCCTGCAGTCTGTAGTCACGCCCTCTACCTTCTACCTGTGCTAGGTGACACAAACCTCTCTTTGGGAGGGGCTGTAGGGGCATTGCTATACGTGATGTGACTGAAAGGTACAGATCAATGGAGGTGTTTGGCCGTCTGTCGGAAGCTTGGAGTCTGGAAGTGTGGCGAAATGTATGCCATTCCTTGCAGGGTCTCCAGCCATCTCTAGCCAGTGCTCCACCAGAAACCAAGCTATCCTCTCATGGTCCCACATGGGGCTACTGACCACTGGCTTGGCTCTGAGCCACCACAGGCCGTGAACTGCGCCCAAGGAGGGAATCAGGCCTGTACTTGGAAGTGTCAGAATTTAGTCCAGTTTTTGCTGCCTTGTCCCACTGCTGACTCCCTAGATCCAGAGGCTATGATTAAGCCAGATGGTGTGATTTCCAGGGGCAAGCTCTCTGCTTGGCTGCCCTAGAGGCCTACTCTCCACCCCCCATCCCTTCCTTCTGTGCATTCCTCCCCCTGCTGTCCTCCTAGGCAAGCGAGATGGGGGCGCCTGCTGGCAAAGGCCTACCCTGTTTTCCAGTCCACTGACGCTGGCATGTGACAGTACGGGGCAGTCCCATGAAAAGCCCCTTTGTCTCTTCTCACTAATTAAGAAATAGCAGCAGGCCTCAAGGGAGCCAGGCCCCAAGACCTCTCTGGATGCCAGCTCGGGTCCTAGAGCTAGCAGCACAGCTAGTTGTGAACTTCATGGAAGACCCCAGCCCCAGTACATGGCCCCTTGGTGTTCAGCATATCCTGAATTCAGTGCATTTTGCCTTTTGGGAGCTCAGGGGGTGGAATAATAATCCCGGGGACCATCAGGAAGTTTGCAACCAAGGACAGGCCTGTGTCCCTCCCAGGCTATGGCTCAGTCTGGGTCTCAGTCCATACATCTGTCCTGGGGAGCAGTAGCCTCTGGACCCTCACTGTTCATGTGATAGAGCAGAGTGTTGTACCCAGAACCTATGGCTCTACTTGGATCCCCAGTCCACCCCCCATCTGGCATCTCAGGGAATGGGACGGGGTGTTCTCATATCTTCTCCTGTATATCAAGTTTCATTCACAGTCCCCAAGTCATGATGTACAGTCGCTCTCATAGGCTCTCCCATGGCTAGATATACCCCAATCTGTATCACAGGGCATAGCTGTCTCTTCTAGAGCTGGGCTCTGGCTCAGTGAAACTCCTGATGGAAAAACTAGCTACTGCCACGGAAAAAGGACACCCCAGAAACATCATCATCACATTGAGCAGATCTCTGACCTCTGGCCTCTGGTCCACTTTCCCAGGCTACAAAGGGGACAGGCATGCTTGGACAGACAGATGCTCTTCACTTTCCAGTTTTCACCCTCCAGGAAGCTAGGCATGCCCATGAGCAGAACAAATAAGAAAGCAGAGACTTCTCAGTGTGACAAAGTGTCTGGTTCCCTGCAGAGGTGGGACCCATGTTCCACAAGGCAGGCCAACCCTCTACCCACTCCTCCTGGACCCTGTGCAGGCAGCAGCCTCCAGTAGCTGACCCCAAGCGGGAGCCATAGGGAAGTTTAAATTTGAAAATTAACATGGAATCAAAAGAGACAGAGTAATTTTTCATTCTGCTTGAGAGGTTATTTGCTTTCTCAACCGATGCTTAGGGTACTGATACATGATGTCAAAAGGTAAATGATTTTAAACCAGATTCAATTTAAATTTCATTACATATTTGTAAGAGATGGAGGCTCCAAGAATCCCTCGCCTTCTCTTTGAGCATCTTTCACTTTTAATAACTCCGGTGCCTAATACCCTAATCTATTTATTATACAGTCGTGAAGAGGGGCTTGCTCCTAGGGAGCAGATTCCATGTGCCTTGTCTCTGAGGTGACCCCAGTACTGGGCAGACACTTCTGCTGGCAAGCCCATCTCCTCAGTGGTCCTGGAGAGGTACCAGTCATTCCAGGTGACTAGGGAGACAAAGCAGATGGGAGCTCTTGAGATGGCTCGGTGGGAAAATATGTTTGCCTCGAGGCCTGACAACCCGTGTTCAATTCCTGGATCCCACAAGGCAGAAGGCAAGAACTGACTTCCCTGTATTATCCTTTGAACTCTTCATATGTGCCTTGGCACGCACACTCTCACAATACACTTAACACAGACGCAAACACTTTTAAAATGTCCGTCAAAACAAAAGAGACCAAAAGAAGAAGATTGAAGTTGAGGTGTCCTGTGCTCTGCTATGACAGGGGCCATGAGAGGCCTTTTGGGAAAGCAGAAGGAAAGATGCCGACTGACCGTCTAGCCTGAGAGTTAAAGAAGCTGCATGTGTGAGAGGGTAGTGTGTAAGAGGGAGTCTTCAGAGGCAGAATAGGAAACTGTCTTACTTGGCCAGGGAGGGATAGGCAAGCTGATAGGTGGAAGGCAGGGAGAGCACCTGGGAACCAAAGCACAAGCAGGAAGCCTTGGAGAGGTCAAGAGGTGTAGGTAGATTTCCTCCTATTACCCTGAACATGCTGGCACAGGTTTTCTGTGGTTCAAGGATCTTAGGTCTGGAGCTACTCCTCCAAATACACGAGCATTGTGTCTCTAACATACCCTCCCCCGCCCCCAGCCCCGGCTGGGAGTGGGAAGGATCTAGAACTAGGGTTGGGGGTGGAGCCAAGGAGTGTTATTTCCCAGAAATGTCTGTGTGGAGGTGCATGCATGGATTCATGAGTGAAAATTTCTTTTGAAATTAATTGCTGGGGTGCATCTCTTCAGCCTGTCTCTAAGAGTGCTGGATCCAGGCACCTGAGAAGCTAGCTACAGAGAGTTTCTACTATGTATCTGCTGCTGCCTTCCCCTCCCTGCTCCTGCCTCTGGTTTTACTTACCCAGCAGTGTGTTGCTCTTAAATGCACATCTGGGCACTTTTAAAGAACAACGCCAACACCCGCAGGGAGTCCTTCCCTCTGATTTTGGGTTTGTTTTATTTCACAGCATCAAACAGTAAGGAATGGAAGGTTCCAGATCACAGCCCAGAGACCCTTGGGGTTCCCTATGTAGACTCACTCTTGCCAGACATAGAGCTGGCTTCTCCTCTGGCTTTTTGCTCTCCCTTCCACCAGCCCCCTCTCTCGTTTTCTCTAGCTTTCTGCAGTGTGATGATATTGTTTGTTCCCAGTGCCACACAGAAAAAGCACAAGATAATCACCCAGGCATTAGTCATCATTAAGCTGGTGATAAAAACAAAACAGCAAGAAGAGAACCTGAAGCTCGTTTTCCAGGATGGGCGTTGTGTCTGCAATGAATGGTGTTTATTACCAATGTGGGTTCGAGGTATCCATCACGGCCAGCGGCACCCAGACGAAGGAGGCGTGCTGGGAACAGGCCTATGGTTAGGCTCCCAACGTGACTGTGTGGGGTCCAATCACCACATGTAGCGGCTCAGTCTTTGTTGGTTTCGTTGTTTAAAACATTGTATTCATCTCTAGATGATCAGTGGGCGGGGAGGCTAGGCTGGAGTTCCTTGAAGCTCTTCCTGGAGGATTCTTGGGTAGGATTGGACTCTGCTAGACCCTATTTGTGCCAGCTCAAAGCTTTGCACAGGGCTCATCAGTTAGTCCTGGTTAGCTGCTGCTCCAGGAGCAGGAGTGGGCAGCGGGTTGGCATAGGAAGCCACATGCTTCAACTTCCTTCATTCCTGACGCCCTGGGCTCCTAGAACCAGGCTCTGCATTCATTCAGACTCTATCCAGGAACACACTCTAAGTCTTGACTCTGCTACCCCTGCCCTTGGCCACTGGCCAAGGGTCCAAGAGACAGATTGCTTCCTGTCCCTATATTTAACTAATCCCACCCTACTATCAAGGTGATCTAGAAGGACCTGTCCGCAGTAGGTGAAAACAAACCAGGGTTGTAGGCAAGGCCAGGCAGGGCATGCACTCAGGAGGACTGATGGGCTAAGGCTTGGTAGTGCTTTTGATGATAGCCCTGGCTACTGGGCATTGGGCCTGCGGCACCCTAACCCATGAGCATTCTCCACCTGCTCCTCAAAGCCAGGCAGCCTTTGATGTGTGTTGGGTGAGTGAATGGGAAGATGAAGCGAGGCCATGTGAGCCGTATTCATTGTCACTGTGTTATTTTAGTACACACTGGCTGCTTTTCCTGGAATCTCACTATGCCCCTCCGTGTCACCCGCTTCCCTCTCTCAGCAGATAGACTGGCTACTTCTGGCATTGATGTGTGGACATTAATCTTTGCACTGTATTGTCTCAAAGGCTTGTATGGATACAGCATCTTGAGGTGGTGGGGGTCCAGCTAGGGTGGGGCCTCTGTCACTTTGAGTTGAGAGGAGGCTCAGCTGTAAACACAGTCCTCTGGAGCTCTGTGTGCCCACAGGGAGTTGATGAAGATGTCCCTGGACCATGATCACATTATCCCAGCATCCTCTATCATCTGGAAACCTGGGCCATGCTCTATGGACATCTGAGGATTAAAACGGGATGCCCTCTGCATCCTTGCTGCTCGTGAGACTTCGTCGTATGAGTATCAACTGTAGAGGGTAGCTGGAACCCATGCCTTCCTGCCTACAGCACGTGTTGTCGCACCCACTCACCCCAGGGTCAGAAGAGCAGCACCTGGTGGCCAGTGGTGAATCCTACAGGAGGAACTCAGCCTGGTTCACAGTCCACCCAGATAAGATGAATCTTTGCCTTATTCCCAGGCTCAACATTCACTGTGGGTCTTAGAGCAGGTTTCTGCTATGGCAACCCAAGAACCCTTACCCAAGAGGGTGAGTGGGCTACATGCCTATTTACCTGACCTGAGCCAGATGGGAATTTAGAAAGAATAGAGTCAAAGAGAGAGGCCCTGCTGGCAGAGATCAGGAGCCTGTTTTCCTGGAATGTTGCACCTGAAGAAGGGCCCCACTTTCCCACCCAGGAGTCTACAGAGATTCTCATTTATCCTGTGCTTCTTGCAGTTGACAGAGAACCCAGCCCCACCTCTTTACACATTGGTCCTGTAGAGCTACCCATTCTCATGACTCCTCGAATGCACCAGGCCTCTTGACTGTTCCCTTGACTTTATTCTTCCCCAACAGTGTGGGAGGTGAGGTAGGTGCCTGCTTCACTCCAGGTCTTGATGCTGTCTTGAGTGGGAGCATGGAGGGACATCGATAGTCCAGGCTTGTGCTGGCCTGAACTGTCACCTAGCTCTGAGTGGACACTTGCTTACTATTAGTGAGATTTATAAAGACAAGCCTACTCTTCTTGGAGATGGCTAGATATCCTGCACTCACCACAGCCTCCTCTGCTTGGGAGCAGGCCTATTTTCTCTTTTTCCGCTCATGGCTTTGGGTCTCATGTCTGATTGTGACAGTTGGAGGAACATATGGAAAGTAACATTCCCATAAACTCAGTACGAGGCTTCTGTGATAGTGTCAGGAGGGAGTCCATGGATCATTTGGTTGAACAGGTTAGCATCAGAGCACAGAGTGGCATGGGGCTCCTGAGAGGCCTGTTGGATCAGAATGGACCTAACTCCATTGGAACAAAGCTGTCAGAGGCCTTTTGTCCCCCTCTTTAGCACAGAGGAGGAGTGTGTGTGCTAAATGACAGGCTTAGACTCTGGACACCAGAATGTGGGCTCACGTGTTTCTCATAGGACCACCAAGAAAAGGCCTGGTAGTGTTTCTTCCTCCCCAGGACCAATCTGAGAGCTAGGAAAACAGATCTTTCATAGGTGAAAGTGCCCTTTCTACCTCTCTATTCTCTTAGCCAAAACCTTCATCATCACACTGGTGTCACCAGTGTCACCTTCATGGACAATGCCATAGACACCATCACCATTTCCTCTTCATCACCAGCAACTTCACAGCCATCATCTTGTCATCTCCAACATCCTCTTCGATGCCACCTCTAACATCACCATCACCGTCTGCTTCATCATTATAATCCTCAACATCCTTGGCATCAGCTGCTTTATCGTCATCATTATAACCACCATATCTACCATCATTGTCATCATCAATATCATCACTATCATCATTACTATCAGCATCAGCATCATCGACAGTATCATCCACAACATCATCATCACCTTCATCAACCTTCATCATCATTAACACCGCCATTATCATCCTCGTCTTCCTTGTCATCTCTCATTGTTTCATCATAGCCATTGTCTTCACCGCCATCACCATAATTTTCAATATCGCCACCAACCTCTTCTTAATTCTCTTCATGATTGAAATTATCTCTATGATGACCACATCTTCATCACCACCGCTACCATCATCTTCATTTTCTCCATCATCTGGGCACCTGGAGGGCTCACTCTCATGATCCAGGGACGAGAGGATGCAGGTGGAGTCCAAATCTAGGCCCTTTACTTTTCTAAAAGTCTCGTAAGAGTCACCTTACCCAGCTTTTTTTCAAGCTGAGGGCCATGACCCTTTGTTTACTACAGTCAACCTAGTTCTGTAGGATGGATCCTTTCCAAAGCAAAGAAAGGAATTCCCCAAATTCTAAGGCCTCTGTAAGTAAGACACGACTTACCCCAACATCCAAATAGACCCTCCACTGTGCCTCTGTAGTCATGCCCCATGCTAGGCCCTGGTAGCCACTACTTTGTCTATATAGACATCATATCTAGGGACCTATTTTTGAGTCTTGGATTCTGTTTCTGTTACTCTGCCTGACATATCTGAGGTTTACTGGATGTTGCCTGAGCCCGTGCCTCTTCCTTTCTCAGGCTGGTGCAGATTTTTATCTATTCCGCTATCAGAGGACATCTGTGCTGCTTCTAGTTTGGGGTGATTATGAGTAAAGCTGCTGTAAACACTTGTGTATGTGTGTTTGTAAGAATATAAGCTTCCGTTTCCCCGGGGATTGTACATATATCTGTGAAATCAATAACCCAGTGCAGAGTCACAAGGTGCTCTGTGGGTGGTGAGAACCAGCCTCTTGCTGAAAATGGTTATATGTACCTGTGTGCAAATTGGGGAAGGTATCACTGTAATTCCCAGGGAGCATTGCTCAACCTCCCAGAGCACCAGGTCCTCAGGGATGAGGCTGCTGCCCCTGGGAGCAGAACCATTGAAGACAGGTTTTTACTTACTGGAATCTGCATACCTGTTCACATTAATGGATATATTTAGATAAGAACACATAAAGTTCTCCCGTGGTGACCCAGGCCACTTGAGGGTTTGTAGGAGAGCCTACCCCTGAAGGCGTGAGGACAGGGTGACAAGCTCTGCTGTAGCAGCCTGTTGCTGCTGCTGCAGTGTTCCTCACATCAGGCTGTATCAAGAATCTGAGCACCGTAGAGCCTGTCTTGAAGGAGGGCCAAAATTTATTTTTATGAAGTGACTAGTCAGATTCTAAAATTGTTCTGGGATGAACAGATAGACACTGAGAAGTTCAGAGGTAACCCTGTGCAGAGCTAGATTCCACCCAGCCTAGTGTCTCCTGTGACATCAGTTTAAATATCTGCTCTAGAGACATTTCTCTAGCACCTCCCACGTCAGAACTAGAACCTTGATCTCTAGTCCTTGTAGTATTTAGTCTGGGGCAAGTAATGAGGTCAGAGCAAAAAGGGAAAGTGTTCAGGCTTTTCTGCATTCTTACAACTTCCTGTCTCAGCACAAACGCAACCTCCTCCCTTCCCTCCAGCTTCAGGGTCTCTAGTCCACCATTTTTCTACCCACAGATGACATGTCTTGACCGATTTTACCCGGAGACCAGCAACTCTGCCACACATTGCTGCCTCCTTCCCAGGAATCTGACCCTCACAGCCTAGTGCCCCTCCTCTGTAGAGTTCGTCTGCTAACGTCCTCCATCGAGGGTGGGTTAGCTAAGTTGTTCTATTGAGAGGCAGTGTGTATCCATGAGCATTGTGGTTCCATGTTCTCTGTTGCAGCCACTCGATCCTGCTGTGTAGTGAGAATATGGCCACAGATGGTACAACAGCCAGTGCACCATGCTGCCAGGAGGGGTTGTCGCAGGCTCGCACTGTGACCTTTTTCAGGAACACATATGGTCACACACTTTGTAGTAATCTGACCTTACTATGGTATAAAAATGACACACATTCAGTACGGTTTGTACTTGACACTTAGGTTTCGATTTTTATTAACTGGTGGTACATGGCACTTACAGCATTCCTTCTGTAGAGCAGGCAGTGGCCTGAAACCTCAGCTCTCATTCGGCAGTTTGTTCCAGAGATTTCTACACATCCTGGGAAGCACAACTTCGCAACATGTGAACACAGCCCAGGCTCTATCATCGATGTAGTCAGCATCTATCATTGTAGAAGTGTTGGGGATGGCCAGTAAGACCCTAGGACATGTTGGGGCTCCACCCTGGCCACTCCTGCAACTGACAGACACCTGTCTCCACTGCCCTTGAGTGACAAATGATGAAATGCAGGTCCCGAGCCCAGAACAGTGCTTCTGTGGACCTCCTGTGTCTGCTGAAACAAGGAGCTCACACTCACTGCTCAATGCCAGCACATGGACGGTCCAGCAGTCTCAGAGAAGTTGTGCCACATTTCTCTCTGAGGTGAAGTAAAAGGCTCTTCTCTTTGGACAAGGAAGTGGCTTTTCTAGAGCCTATGTTCCTGGACTCCTGGCTCCTTCCTCATCTCCAAAGTCAACAGAATAGCTTCTTTCTTTCTCTTTCTCTCCTCCCCTCAACACATCTCAGCCTCTGAGGCTATTCCCACTGTTTTTTCTTGCTCTGCTCTGGTGGGCAAAGTCCCTAGAGGATTCCCACTCTTGGTAATGGTTGGGAGGAGAAGGGGATGAGGAGGGCGGAGCTACAGCTACAGAGGACACACACTCAGCTTCTGGCATTGCAGGTTCAATGGACTTCTGCTCCCTCTGTGTCCCCTTGTTGGCCAATGATAGTTGCTGTCCCTCAGCCTCACTTTGGTCATTCCACAGTCAAGGATCCTGAGGTGGGTTGTCTCCTGTGGCCCCACACAGGTAGGAACTCTGGGCAACCTGATAGTAGCTTTATCTGACTGGATTCTGATTTACCTCCCTTTCTTACCACGTTGCTTTCCTTCTGCTGAGTCCCACTCCAGAGCTGTGCCATCTATGTCTTTGGTTGTTTTCTTGCGCCTGTTGCCAGGGGACCCACATCCTGTATCATCAGCTGACTCCAAAATGCTTTTGTGCGGAAGACAAAGTAGGATCAGGTGGCACCTCAAAACCCTGTGCTCAGTGCCAAGGCCTGTGCCCTTGGAGACCAGGGGACAGCAAATGTGGGGGCCTCCTGCTCACCTCTCAGCCTGCCCAATGCCTCCCATGGACCATCCCTGCCAGGAGCTCCTGCGGGCACATCTTCATTGTTCCTTCCTTCCTGGTCCTTACAGGAGAGACAATGTCCCCTGAATACATCTGCATGTTGATCACGCTGTCATTATGTATCTGGGAGTTTTTATCGTGAGAAGAATGAGATAATCATGTTGGTATATACTGAATAGACTTAAAAAGATTGCAAGATGGCACTTTCATTGGAAGAGGGGAATTAGTTTAAAAATATGCTGTCAAAATATGTTGTTCTAAATGCTGAGTTGATGGTTCTTTTGTTTTGCTTTGTTTCTTGAATGTGTCATTAGAAAAAATTAACAATGACATCGACTGTGAGATGGGGCTGCAGTCCTGAAAGAGGGGAGATGGGATGTTGTCCTTGTGATCTTAAAAAAATATAATTTCTTTGCCTTTAAGTGTTATCTCTTACATTATGAGGCCCATCTTAATTTCGGTTGTTTCCTTCCTGTGAAAATCAGAGGCATCCACTTGAAGAAATCTGGTATCTGGGTTACAGAGTGGTAGCCCATCCTCAGAGCTCCTCGGCAGGGTCCCTGGCCTTCTCATTGTCCCATAGAAACTGGTTTGGCTGTGTGTGGGGACGGTTCTCAGCCCCAAGAACAGGCAGTGCTATCACTCTAGGGCATCTGTCTTTAGAAGCTTACTGCTTCGGCAGCTCAGTACTTCCTGCCCTCTGAGGATTCTGGGAAAGTATGGGGCACAGGGTACAGGGGCAGTGAGGAAATGTGAGCAGGTATGACTCTTATGTGCCCAACTAGGTGGCTCTGTCTTGCCTTCAGTGGCTGTTCTAATGACCCTCTGGGGAAGACCCATCTGTCCTGCCTGGCTCCAGACCCTGTCCTAATGGCATCTCATAAGGTCCTCAGGGTGGTTGGTTAGTGACTCATCTTTCACCATCTTGGTTTGGGGCAACCATGAATGTCCAGTTCAGGAACCTGTGGTCTGCTGCCTGGAGGAGAGCACACTGCTGATGCCTTCCCCACTGACACTATAGGCCTAGGCCGGGTGGGCTACCAACTTGGAGGACTGGTTCAGCATCTTGAGTATGGACCTTTTGCCAACTCCTGGGTTTCCATCTGAGGCTCCCCTTTACATCTTCTGGTTGTAGCATAAGGTGTGTGTGTGCCTGTGCATATGAGCATGTGTATATGTGTACATGTGTTTGACAATGCTTACATATGGGCATACAGACGTGCACACTAACCTAGACACACTCTCGCACATGCTACACAGTCAAGGTTCATAAATTCATGATTACATGAACACACAGTGTAGGCTAGCATGTACTCACAGGCACACATATGCACAGACTCACAGAAGGCCCATACACATGCAAGGTGCAGATGCACATCGTTACATGACAGTCACAGCACACAGAGGCACACATATTCATAGGCACATACGTGTGCCTGTGTGAGCGGTGTGTGTATCGGGGCGGTGGGTACACACGCACGCTCACATTTGTGAGCATGTGTTCCTTTGTGTGCGCGCCCATTTGGATTGCTGTGGTGTGCTGAGTGTGAGTGTGGAGAGGCCTTGAACGTAACCCCAGCTTGCTTGGCCCCATCCTATCAAGACTCCATAGCTGCTTGCCCTAGGGAGTGGCCTTCAGCCTCTATTCCTCAGCCCTTGGACACTTGGCGTGTGGCTGCTGCCTCTGCTAATGAAAAGACACAGAGAGAGGAAGAGCGTGGGGAAAATACTTGGTTTTCCTTATGGAAATTGGCCACAGGGAGGATGAGATTTGAGAAGATGCAGTTCTTCCAGAGCCTCCCCTTCCTCCCCTTCCTGCCTTTCACTTCCTTTCTTTCCTGCGCCCCACCTCCGAATGCCCAATGCTTCCTGTCCCTCTATAGCCACCTGTCCCCCATCTCTGTTCTACCACTTTCATCTCTGAAGATCTTGGAGGCTCAGTCTGGCCAGTCTGGTTTCATTTGACTTTTTTTCATCATTACTGATGGCCATGGCCTCAGGAGCAGGCAGCCGTAGGTAACCGTGGAAGCTGGGCATGTGGTGCTCTCCTTTATCTACTCCTCAACTCCGACCTCTAATCTTTTGTTCTGGAACGTGTGCAGTTCCAAGTACAGGTGTGGTTGGTCCCATGTGGGTAAACCTTCTCTCATCTGCCCTGGCATCTGCTGGCACTGTCTGCATTTTCTGACAGGCAGCCATAATCTTTTTTGGACCACAGTTCTGGGCCTCTGTTTGCTCTGTAGTGTAGAGTTGAGGCAAGACTGGAAGGCGGCTATCCCTTGAGTCCCAGGGGGACAGAACGGAGTAGAGGTGGTGCCTGCTGGCCCTGAGCATTACACCCATGCAGCCCACCCAACTGCATGTCCTCCCTCCTTGCTATGACCTTGAACGAGCTCTGAGGACTCTGTGATGATTTTGTACTGATGAGAACACTAAATTAAAAAAAAAAAAAAAAAAAAAAAAAAAAAAGCTTAGAATCAGCAAGGCAAACAGCCTGCTTCCCCTCAGGGACAGGCGAGGTGAGTCCACAGGGCAGAGGAAGAGATTCTGTACTCGGTATACCTTCCTGACACCATGGCCAGGTAACCATCTTGCTGTGAGCCACTGAGCAATCCCAGGGAGAGCCTTCCTCAGTTCTCTGGGCATTTGAGGGTAACCCTGCCCTGCTCTGGTTTGCTTATAGAGCTTAGGGCAGACGTTAGGGAGTGCGGCTCAGTTTGTGTTCCCTCTGGAGCTGTGGCCAGCCCTTGACTGCACATTCATCATCTTCAAAGGTCCTGTCTAAACCACTGCTCATCCCTTCATAGTGTTGGGACAGTTCAGAGCTGAGGCTCTATCAGTGCCCCTGAGATGAATCCATGGCAGTGGTGCCTGAGGTGGTTACATAACTGGTAATTTGTGATGTTTTAGGTCAACACCTGTGTGTCCTGGGTCTTATCATGAGCCAGCCCCTCTAACAGCTGGCACCTGCCAGAGAGTTGGTGTTTGGGAGATCTCTGGGCTAAGATTGGACCTCACCAGCAAACTGAGAGCTCACCAGCCTACTGTTACAGACACACACCTAGAGGGTGTCTGCAGTTTTGTGCTCAGAAGATGTTCAGGGATTAGGAGGTGAGGTGACCAGGCATGAGATGAAGTACGGAGCCAGGACAATTGAGTGGCCATGTGAGGGGTGATGTGTATAGGCTGAAGACAAGTTACTTATCTACGAGAGAGAGTAACCAGCAGATGAAGGGTCTAGGAAGTTGTGTCTATTTAAGAGATGAGATGCCCAAGAAGGAGACTATACTAGTTACTTGTCACTTTGCTGTGACCCAAATATCTGGCAAGAAGCAAGTGAAGAGAGAAAGGGCTTATTTTGGCTGGCGGTTCCAGGGACTGTCCACCTTGTTAAGAAGTTTTGACAGGAGTCATGTGGCAGCTTGTCATGTCACATGCAGATACAGGGAGTAGAGAGGATGAATGTTAGCACTCAGCTCACATTATTCTTCTTTTAATTCTGTCCAGGACCACACCCCATGGGATATTGACACCCACATGCAAAGTGAATCTTTCTGCCTCAACTAACCTAATGTCTAGCTCTCACAGGCTTGCCCACAGGCTAGATACTGTCAAGACACTGGCTCCTCTTAGACCAAGTGACAGCATCTGAGTCTCAGGGAGGGGATCCTGGACTTACTGGATGCTCCCAGGCAGGAGTAGTCTGACTTCTGCAGCCTTCCTCTTGGGCTGATGACCTGCACAGCCAGCTTGGTCACCATGGTGACATGATAAGGAGGTGGGAGGCAGGGTTCCATCTACATTTTTGCCTGCAGAACAAATTTAGCCTAAGTCTCCTTGCTCCTGTGACATCTACACACATCTTCTGACAAATAGGGCAATCAAGCGGCTTTGTGCCTCTGCCTTGTGCTGCAGCCTTCCTGAGGAAATGCAGGACTGAGCAAGTCTCCACAGCCAGCTGGGCCTGGACTGCAGAGCCTGGGACAAAGCAGAATCCCAGCAAGAAATCCCT
The DNA here is from genome assembly GCF_011762505.2 of Arvicanthis niloticus. Classification (NCBI taxonomy): domain Eukaryota; kingdom Metazoa; phylum Chordata; class Mammalia; order Rodentia; family Muridae; genus Arvicanthis; species Arvicanthis niloticus. The sequence goes on from NC_047670.1 coordinate 62,259,120, forward strand.
AGCTGGGAACCAGAGCACCCTCCTAGGAGGGACATTCTGTAAGAGATTATTCTCAGTTCTCTGCTAACCAGAGGAGCTAAGGGACCAAAGCCAACTGCATCTTGTTTCTGTTTCATGCACAAGAGAAACTGAGGCCAGTCTTGGGGATGCAGGGTATTGTCCATTTTCTCCCCTGCTAGACATAGGGGAGTAAACCCTAGGCTGCCCCAGAGTTGCCGCTGTCTTAACTTCTTCCTGAGGCCAGTGGAGGTGCATCCCCATCCTTACCATTCAGTTGGTTTTGTTTTGTTATTTACCACTGAGACCTACTGTTTGAGCTAAGTGTCAGGATTTTCTTGTTAAACCTGCCTTAGGCCAGACTTTAATGGCCCTAGCCAAGCAATGCCCCCAGAAATACCCTTGGCCCAATGAGGAGCACCTCTGGATGTAAAACTACATAAACCATGGATACATGTCTCCTGGGGTTCCTGGTGGAAATGGTCCAGGTATCATGGTGCCCTAAGTGTGCCTGGTGACTGGGTGGTCATCTCAGGAAGTCAGCCACAGTGTGACTTGAGTGGTTACAGTATGTAAGGGTGATACAATGTTTGCATTCCAGGAATATGGTTTCCTATGAGTCAGTGTCTGCCCCTTGTGGCCCTTTTGGCTTTCCTAGAAGTCATATTTGTAGTTCTAGGGGTCTGAGACCACACACAGGCATCTTGAGCATGGTGATTAGGTATATTGGTGGCTCCACGTTGGATGTAAAGAGAGAGGATCCTGGGGCAGAAGGAAAACTAGGGTACTTGTTCTCTTCTCCTACTTGAAGTACACACTGAAAAGCAATTTTTTCCTGTTTAATCTTCAGTCTCTGCAGCCAATCCCCACTGACATGGGACCTGAGTGCTTGTGGTCCTTGAGATGCCCGTGTGCCAGGAATGTAGGCGGCAGACACTCTGGGTTGGTTGTACAGGGCAGAGTGGAAGTGGCTGGCCTATAACTCATATAACCATATCTGTACTAGTTGGCAGCCCAGACTCTACCTCTTCAACCCTGCAGGTGAAGTGGACAGTGTCCCCCGAAGGTCTGGAACTCACAAACCATAGTCACTGGGGGGAGAGGGAGAGGTAAAGAATGATGAGGCTGTCTGGGACAATACAATGACTCTGTGCCATCTCCCTAGAGGGTAGTGTTGGAGAGGTGACCCCGATGTGGGTGGCAGCACAGAGAGCCCATGTCCTGGTGGATTAGTGTGTAGGTAGGTGGGTGGATGAATGGATGGCTGATGAAGGAATAGATGAATGAAAGGGAGGGATGGATGCATGGATGGATGGATGAAGGGATAGATGGGTGAAGGGATAGACAGATGAATAGATAGATGAATGGATGGATGGATGCATGGATGGATAGATAGGTATGGGACCAGTTCAGCTCATGTAAATGTGCTTTTATTATTTGAGTCTATAAGCCTAGAGCTTCTTGTTCTCAGTGTGCCTCAGTACTAGGCAAGGACAGTAGAGGGTACCTCCCTCCTGGGTTCTCCTCCCCTCCTGCCAAGAATTCCCTAGCCTTCTGGTAGCTGCAGGAGGGAGTTTCCTTGTTGTCTTAGCAGATGAATCCTCCCTTGGAGGATTTCTCTACAGAGATTATGCAAATGTCTGTGAAGTCTCCGGGCTGCCTGCTAAGAGCTCTGTAGAGATTACAGGGACAGGAGTCCAATCTTTGCAGTATTTACTCTCTTTTATTTACTCTGTACTTTTTCAGGAGCCCTAACAGCTGCTGAAGGGTGCCTGCCACTCCCTCCCCCCAGTCCCCAGTCCCCAGTCCCCAGTCCCCAGTCCCCAGTCCCCAGTCCCCAGTCCCCAGTCCCCAGTCCCCAGTCCCCAGTCCCCAGTCCCAAGTCCCAAGTCCTTTGCACAAGACTCACATTTTAGAAATAGATTACCCAGAGACCCTCTGCCAATGTGGACATAAGTTGGCCGGGCTTGACAGATATCAGGGAGATGAAACTGAATGACCTCATTGGGTGTCTCCTTGGAGAGGAAGCAGAGGAAAAGGTAAGTATGGGCTAGTCTCTTGGCTGGTCACCAGAAACTGGGCACCAGCCTTCTGCCAGCTCTATCGTACTGGCCAATGTGACAGAGCCAAGAGGCCCCTCTAGAATACTGTGAAAGTCCTACCTTGTCCCAGCTCTGACTTACCCTCCTCACCCTGGACTGTACCTCTCTGGAGAGTGAAGGTCTATCACTGTGGATCTCTGGTGCCACAGGTCCAGCAAGCCAACGCACTCCAGACAGATACCACAGCCAGACTCTCTTCCTTTTGGGAATGTTTTGACTTTGTAATATAAAGCTGTCCCAGAAGTAGGAAATGTTTTTAAGGTTTGAGAAAAAGTAGCAGGGGTCCACTCCGTGTGTGTGTGTGTGTGTGTGTAGCATCAGAATAGTTCCTGTGTGCCACACAATGAAATAGATGCACACTGCTGACCAATGGAGCCTCACACACATTTGTGTAGGATACTCGCTTATACCTGACAGGTACATAACAGATAAAAGGGACTGATTGACCTTTGTCAGTTAAGGAGTGACGTCAGATTTCGTATCCCGTGGGTATGCCTATCTCAAGGTGGGGCATGTTAAGGACACACACACACAAAACTTGCACTGATACGTGCATATGTATGGACACTCACTTCATACACAAACACTCATGCATCTGCATACACTTACAAAGGCATACTTCCACACACACACACACACACACACACACACACACACACACACACACACACAAGTACATCCTGTGTTTCTCTTTTCCCCTCTTTCACAGTCCCTGGAAAAACCCTCCTCACTTAGAATGATCTGCTGTTCTCTAATCCAGGCTGTCTCACAATTCTATCTTCCAAGCCCAGTAGCTACTGGCTTCTTACGGTCAGATATGTCTTCTTGCTAGAGTCTATCATGGTCTCTCTCACCTGTGAACAGTTGACATTCTCCCTCAGAACAACATCCCCTGTGGAATCTTTACATGAGCTCTGCCCACTTTCCCCTGTCATTTGTATCCAATTTTGCCATGGGCTTTTTGGGGGATGCTAGAGTATTTACTTTGGGGGTGACAGTGGTGGCTATAGGGAAGCCTCCATCCATCCTGGGTGAAAACTTACTAGTATGGCTGCTTTGGGGTTACCCTACGCCAGTCAGAAATTCCTCACCTATACTCTGTAAGCCCTATAAACTCATCAGGTCTTCATGATGACATCTGGTGGAATCCAACTTTGGATTGCCATTAGGACCTTAGGAGGCAGGAATGGAGAAGAGGGATTCATGTCTCCCTAGCAGAGTATGGGGCAGAGACATTCGTTTTAGCAACCACCGGCAGTATTTCTCAACATCAAGTCAGTTTCCTTCTGAAACTAACTTGGCAGAGGCAGCTGTCCATATGTAGACGTGGGACTGATTCTTGGTGTGTCCCCCGCAATCCCCCCACAGAGGCACTCACGCGCACACTGGTACGCGCGCACGCACATACACATTCCAGTTAATTAGACGGGGCTTGGAAGCCCACCATCACTGGCTCCGGGTGAACACCAGCAGCGCTGGGGTTTGTGCAACCACAGAGGGAGGATTGTCTGTCAGAGGGCTTTCCCTCTGCCAGGCCAGGAAACAAATGGATTTCCTTTGTTCGCCCACAAGTTCTATGTTCGTAAAAGAGATGCACCCGCAGCAGCATGGTCCTTGGAGTGAATAGTGTGTCAGCATGGAGCAGTGCCGGTAACGAGTGAACACCACCCGGCAAGGCGGACATACGGCTGCGTGCTGCCCCTGACGTGCTGTCAGGAATTCATGGCAGAGCTTGTTTTGCCAAATACTGCACTGTGGAGGAACACGGACTCCAGCCTGCTTATCAAAATCTGACATTTCAAAATAGCCTGAGGGTTTTTTTTTTTTTTTTTTTTTTTTTTTTTTTTAACTATTGGGTTTCCATGTCAACTGTGTGTCTGGCTTCATCTGCTGCCTGGCTTCCGGCCCTGGGTGTCCCTTCACCATGGAGAGGACAGAGTGTCTTTGTGTGTTGGCAGCTGAGGGCCACACGCTGCAGTGCGCACATGCTCACCATCCCTTTCTCCAGGCTCTGGGATGACTTGTCCCATGCATAGTGGGGTTTCCTCTGAGTGGAGGCTGTGCAAGGCTGTCTGGAAATGGAGACGCCGACCAGGGATGCTGGCTGTGCTGGGACAGGCCTGGACATTGGACAGAGCACCTACTAGGTCTGTCTTTCTCTTCCAAGGAAACTTGATACTGTTGATGGCCAGGGAGATACCACCCCAGAGTGAAGCCTAGCTGGCCTCCATTCTGGCAGGACCCAAGAGTCCTGAAGACAGGAACCAAGTGGCTGGAGGTAGGGATGCTGTGTCTGCCATAGGTCCCTGGCTGTTTTTTGTTTGTTTGTTTGTTTGTTTGTTTGTTTTCTGATGTTGAATGTAAGGGTTGTAAAGGAAGGTTGCTACTAGCCACATGACCCAACCTCAGGGACTTGAGAAGTTGAGGATTCCTTTAGCCTCAGAACACTTCTAGGTAAGAGTGGAATGAAACAGAGGTATGTCTGGTGGGTTAGGAGACAGATGACAGTCAGTTGGGGGAGGGAGGAAGAGGGCTCCAGTACAGCCAGGTTCTTATGCATAGCAGGCCCTAAGCCAGCCTGGTACCTCTGGGTTACACACATTGCTCTGAGAAGGTCTCCCAGGGCTTCTGTGAGGACTGAGTGTTTTGTGGTTCTTTATGTGCATGAAATCAGTGTCATAACCTCCTAGTTGCTGAGGCTTGGTACCACAGCCTAGTCCCTGCAGACAGAGACCCCACACACACACACTCACACATTAGGTTAGCCTGAGACTAGTAGCTCACTAGTGGATAGATCCCAGGCTGCAAACTGCCCAATGCTTTAACACTGACCGTGGCCCCTGAGGAGAGAAGATTGTAGGAAGAGCCTGGAGCAGGTTAAGGGCATCAAGTGGGGGTGCTCTGGAAACTGAAGGAGTAGATGGAGTCAGGAATCAGATGAAAGAGTAGCTGGTGTATTTGTCCTTTTCTGTCTGCTGGGTCACTGGCAGGTCTGGATACATGGATCTAAGACTTGGGAAGGCAGGGTCCCACCAACTGCATGGAGGTGGTGCTGCTTCCTTCTGACTTCAGCATTCTAGACAACATATGTGGTCTGTAGGCCCTATTTCTGGATTGTTAGGTTTTGAAGAATGTGTTTTGTAATCTTGCAACCAGGGAGGGCATGCCAGGAAACACACATGAGCGTGGCCTTCAAAGCCAGAACCATGGTTTTCAGGCCCTCCACAGAAAGAAAGACAGAGATGGGAGCCAGCAATAAGAAAGCTTTGGAGTAGAGACACCTTGGTGTCTTGGTTATTGTGTCTATTGTTGTATAGAGACTCTATGACCACGACAACTCTTATAAGGAAAAATATTTAATTGGGAGCTGGCTTACAGTCAGAGGTTTAGTCCGTTATCATCATGGCATTAAGCATGACAGCATACAGGCGGACATGGTGCTGGAGAAGGTGCAGAGATTTCTACATCTGTGTCTGAGGGAAGCAGGAAGACAGAGTCACACTGGGCCTAGCTAGAGCTTCTGAAAGCTTACAGCCCACCCCAAGTGACGTACTTCCTCTAATTAGACCACATCTACACCAAAAACTCATACCTCCTAATAGTACCCCTCACTATGAGCCTACAGGGGCCATTGCCATTCAAACTGCCACACTTGGCCAAGGGACTTATGCGCTGAGGGTTGGGCCAGGCACTCAAGCTGGCAGTTCTGAGGCCAGGTTTCCAGATCTGTGTGATTTGGGACAGTTAGAGCCCGATTTGTAGAATCTCCCTCCATTGAACTTTTTGAAATGCTTAGTAGTCTTTTTAAAGTATTGCAACCAAAGATAGAACCATGGCCTGGGTGACTGTGACAGTCAGCCACGGCGTGCCACACAGACTATCTAACAAACATCCTTCAGTGGCCTACCACAGTAACATTGATAATCTCACTTGTAGATCTAAAGGTTTGCAGAGCTGGGTTCCTTAGGGCCAGGCAGTTAGCTTGGGTGTTCTCTGTGTGTCTCTAGCTTCTCTTCATTCATACCCTCCTAGAATGGTCTTGTCATGCTACATTCCTGGCATATAAAATACCCTAGGCTTAGTCAGAATACCCGAAGGAAGCTCACCCACCACACATCCTTTATGAGGGCAAGATACTGGACTGACCAGCATCACAGGGGCTGGGGAAGAATGTCCTCTCATGGTATGTATAAAACAGACCAGTAGGGAGAGATGGGATGATGATGAAGAATGATACAGTCCACATCTTGGGGCATGGAGGCCAGCATATGTCAGTAGTCAGGATAGGGTCCCTCATACCTCCTCCTCCTATCTGTTTTATTTGGGTCTAATAAAATCTGCAATGGGTTTATTTTAAATTATATATACACACAGACAGACACACACACACATATGTGCTGGTTTATGTTTTAAATGTGAGCAAATTATACACAAACATACATTGATTTATCCAACACACATATACACATATATTTATTTATTTACACACACACACCATGAGTTAGGGAGAAAGGAGGCAAGTGTGGGTTTGAAGACCTCTAGGTTGGAGACATTGCCTTCTTTCTTTCTCAGCTCCAATCCAGCCAGGCTGAATTCTACTGAGAAAAATACCCCAGGGCCTTCTGCTGACCTGCTGAGTAATTGCCATTTTCAGACCTTGCTTTCTCGGTAAATAATGACATTTCTCATCTCACAGAGGATGCAGGCTGTATGGAAATGAAGATAAGGTCAGTTCAGCCAGGGCCCTGGAGAGGAGGCCAGAAAGACCCCGGTGGGCTCCCAAATTGGTTTATTTGCCAGATAATCGGAGACGAAGAAGACTCCGTAATAGGACATGGGCTTCTTTGTAGACCTCAGCTCTGTAGGGGGAGCATGGTCTGCGCGCTCACCGATTCTTGGGCAGAAAAAGCTCTCTGATTTCCCTCTTGGCACCCGGAATGAAACAAAGAGAATTACTGTGTTGACTTTTCCTAAGACGAAGTTACCTTTACATGAGTGTAGTTTATCAACTTGGCTTTTCTTTTCCATCTGGATGCATTCTAAAGCAGGCAGAGCTGACGAGAGGCTTATGTGTGTCAAGCGACTATCAGGAATACTAGCAAAGTATTTGCGGGGAGGATAGCAGCTTGGGGTTCCTGCAGCCTGATGACATCCTTGCCTAGAGAGCACCTGTTCATGGCAGAGGAAATGAACACGTCTGTGAGGAGCCACAGGCCTCTGCAAGCAGCTGCGATCTTGGGGTTACAGTAGGGGCTGATGCAACAGCCCAGCTTCAGGAATCAGTCAGTCCAGAAATGTCACTCCTAGGAAGTGACATTTTAGTTGAGCATGAACCACAAGGAGGGGAGAGCCATGACCAGACAAGCCTGGATCAGAGTAGCTTACAGGATAGAGGCAGGGTGGTACCTGGAACCTGGATCTCAAGTCCTCTAGATATGAGCTGATTCTAGGAGAGGAGAATCAGGCTCACTCACCCTCTGGGTGACCTTGGCTATATTGACTTGTACCTGTGAGTCTTCTCCAATCCTGCCTGGCCACCCTGAGCACCAGGAATTCATGGTACCTGAGAGATTCTGTTTTGATTGACAGCTTGACTCAATCTTGTATAACAATAAAGAGGTCCCTTGGCTCAGTCACAGAGAGAAGCATTCAGAGCTAGGTGGGCTGCCAAGTCCTGTCCCAGCCCCTGTTTTGCCATGCCCCTCCTGGGCTGGCCTCTTCTCCATACCCCTTTACCTGCCTGTGTTAGACTATGTTCTCCTTGCCTGCACTGGAGACAGTCCTGTGTCATGGCCTCGCCATGGAGACTGAGGTGCTTCTGCCTGAAGCAGTATATGTCATGAAAGTGACCTTTTGTCCTTGTGACAAGAAACAACATGGGGGGGGGGGGTGCAGGCAGTACCCTACATCATGGCTGCAGTAGGCTGGGAACTGAGGAAGTGCAGTCACTAAACTAGAAAGTCTGGCAAGCATCAGGGGACCTGGGACAGAGCTGTCAGGCTTGAGAGACTGTCTGCATAGGACAGTTGTTTCAGGTCACTTGGGGTCCAGAGACTTTACTCTGTAGTGGAAATCAGCCAATACCCAGCCCCTCTGCCTCAGGTGCTCCCCTTTATCTGAATGAGACTCTTATACTCTTGACCTACAGGTCTCCTGCAGCCACATCCAGGAGAGTCCCAGCATGGTGAGGAGCACCACTTCAGACTTGTCCCAGGGCTTGCATTGTGTCATACCAGATGCCCCCCTCTGTGTTGTCCTGAACCCAAGTTAGCTTCTCATCCTCTTCTGGCCTTCCCCCTTAAAATGCTGGGCTAAAATCCTTTCAAAAAAGTCAATTGCTACTTTTCTTTTTTTTAAAACTGATTTGATCTTTCACGATTTAATACTTATTTGAGATGTACTCTGATCAAAGTCCCCCGTTAGCCTCTCATCTACCTCCCACTGAACCCCTCTTTTTCAAAAAAGCCCCCCATACCTATTTTCATGTCTTTTTTGTGTGTGTCTCACTACATCTAATTGAGGCTGCCTGCATGAGAGTGGGAGGAGCTTATATTCATGGATAAGGCATCTTACCATGGACCTGTTTGAAGGGATCCAGTGGCCCCAGGACACTGTTCCACTGGGATTGTGTCTACAGGGACATCCATCTCAAGGCTCCTAAGGCTCCTGTCTATGCCTGCTCTGCAGAAGAGGACCATAGTGAGTGGGCAGTGGGGTAACCTATCCAGGAGCGCACGGTGAGGAGAGTAGTGGGTCTGAGTCACACACACAGCCTCATGCCCCGCCCACAAGAACTTAGATGTATAAAACCTGTCCTGAGGTGCTCTCAGATCCTGTTCCCTGACTGTTCAGGGACTTCCCTTGAAAACTAGAACCTGAGAAGCATCCGTGTTTATCGCTAACCCATCAGCCAAGTGCATCTTTTCCCAGGGCAGAGGTTGGGTCCCAGTCAATTTTTGTAATAACATTTGTGGAACGTAAAGACAAAAACCTTCATAAAAAGATCATAAAATATAATCATGACTATGAAACTGGCGGGAGTGGAGGGGAGGTGACCTTTCAGGCCATTCTCTGGAGGAAATGTCACCCAGCAGTGTGGGCTATGAGAGCTTCCATCATGGAGCAGCTTCCTCCTGGCCTGTCAGCCACCCTCCTGAGAAAGAACTGTCACAGGAGCTAAGTGGTGCCCCTCCCCATGTGCCTGGAGCAGGGCCTTGTAGTCCCGCCAGTCAGGAAAAACCTCCAAACTCTTTGCTTTGCATGCAGTCCAGTCCAAACTGGGCAGGACTGAGTGATATTCACACCAATATAGCCTGCTAGAAGATTTGGATGTGCCAAGGGTTCTGTAGAGCTGTGCACAGCTACCCAGACTCATTCATAATGACTATGTGGCCAGCATCAGCATCATCTGGGTTTCTCATAAGACCGGCAGGGGGGCGGTCTCCAGAGCCCAGCAGCTCCATCATCCAGGGCGTGTGGTGGCATCAAGGTTGGGGACTCCAGGACCATCGTTCTCCCGATAGATCACACACCTTTCTATGATACCTTGATACCCTCCACTGTCTGAGAACAACAGTCCCTGGACTCAACAGCCCTCCCCAGCTCATTTGATGTAAATGATCACAGACCAATGAAGGATTCTCCAGCCAAAGTGAACTGAGGCCTCCCAACACTGGCTGAGATCACAATGCCCTGTTCTGTTTTTTCACTGCTGTGAACCTAGAGCATAGTTCACTCCAAATTACTTGCCCGTTTTATGTAAAGATGGCCAGACCGATGTGTCCACCGGGGACTGTCCCAGGATCCTTTCCTCAAGACTAGACCTATTCTAGGCTTACCAGGGCCTCCATCAGATCTCAGTCGAGCAGACATCTGACAAGGCTTTGCATTATTGAAATATGCAGACCTCTGCACCGAATACTAATTTGGGCTTTATTCAAATGAACAGTGGCACCAAGAGGGTGGGAATAGTGTTAATTACATTAGCGCCATGCCAGCTTTCTCCTGGGGCTGGGGAGGAGCAGGCGCCAGCTGTGTGAGGTGGCTTGCATTTTGTATGCACTTTTTCAATGTCCCGATGCACAGTGAGCCATAGCTTTGAGGACTCGCCAGGTCCTGTGACAGCTGTGGATGAGAACCTGTGTGCATCTCAGTCCCCCATCTAGGTCATGGGGAGACCTACTTGACCTGAGAACTTTCTGACTTACCTACTTTTACTGTCCTCAAGAGCCAGTATGACATACCTCAGCCCAGTCAGAGTCTGCAAAGAAGATAAACTTAGAGTTCTATATCCCAATCTGGTTGGAAGAGTATGGTCCTGCATGGTCAGAAGTGAGGTGAAGCTCCCAGGATCTTCTCTCTCACACAGGGCAAGAGGCATGCAGTACTTCCTCAGTGGAAGCATCCATCTGTTTAGTCCCAGGGTTTTGTCAGTGAAAGGAAGAATTTTCAAAGAAATGAATGTAGCCATCTCCAAATACACCTCCAGGTGATGCTGTACTTCAGGCTTCAAGGAGACTGTGCTTGTAAATTCTACTCTCACATGCTTTCTTCTTCACCAGCCTTTTCCTCTGCCTGCCAAACCCACCTTCCCAACCATAACCACGGCTTCCATTTTGCCTAATGTTCTGGGGTTCCAACTGGAACCTCATTCATCTTCTATGAATTTCTTGATAGACATGTCCAAATGTTTGGTGACCCCTGTCTCAGCAAGGGCTGCAAGTGTCACTGAGAAGGTATGTGGTTACAATTATTTGACAGTCTTTGTGGAATGAAGTTGGGTACAGCGGTACCTCTGTTGATGGTGGGGGAGGTTAGGGTTCCTAGAGTCCCCTGTTTTAGGCTTATATGTTCTTGTGGGACAGGTCAGAGCCAGATTCTGGTGGGTATCTGGAGGATTGTAGAGAGAATATCTTGTGTATTGTATGGATGCATCACCTGTCAATTAAAAATCCTGTGACCTATTGGAAAGGGTAGAGTAGAAGGTGGGACATCCGGGAGGCAGATTGAATTCTGGGATAGAGCCAAGCATGGGAGATTTCCCCAGGGAAGGTGTGACAAGACAGACACAATACAGGTACAACACATGGTATCTGAATACACATATCCAGCCACGTGGCAGAATGTAGATCAGAATGAATGGGTTAATGTAAGTTACAGTCTAGTCAGGGAAGAGACTAGCTATATGGCCGAGGTATTTATAAATATATTTTGAGTCTGGGTCTTATTTCTGGGAGCACAGGGCTGGGATAAGGAACTGCAGAGAACATGGATGGGGAAGGATGAGCCAGGAGCCTCATGAGACCCCAATAAAAGAGTAAGGGGTAAGCAACTCCAGGATCCATCACTATCATAGGTACTTTGTCAGCAGGCATCTCCAAGTCTAATAGGACAGAAGCACCCAGTAACTATGAGTGAGTGAATGAGAGAGAGAGAGAGAGAGAGAGAGAGAGAGAGTATATTCATGAAAGTGTGGTTTATGCTATGTGCTGGCTGGATTCTCCACTTAAAGTGACCATGTTCCACAGTCTAAACTACCAGCAAGACTTGTCCAGCAGATTCTTCTGAGGTACCTGGTAGCTGGACCAAGCAAGGGGTAGAGATACAGAGCCTAGGTTGACCTGGGATCATAGACATCAGTGGCTGAGCCTCCCGTCATCAGTGGAATTGCCCAGGTAGGCAGCTTGGGACAGCAATTGGAGGCCTGTGTAGCTCTACCTACAGATGGTGGGAGATAGCTTCCGGAGTGAGTGGAAGATCCTCAGTTGCCCTGGGTAGGATGTACCCCCATTGAGCCTAACCTGGGTGGTACTCACCCCTGTGTCCCACCCTCTTGAAGTCCTTACAGGAAGTCCTTGCTGAGCATCTGTGGCTTTCTCCCTGGTGCTCCTGGCAGATCACACATGGTTTCTTCTGAATAGCTTATTCACTCTCTGTGACTAGGCTTGTAGGGTCAGCAAGCTTGAATCGGGCTTACCCATGTAAGTAAACATGTTCTTAGCAAACACATTCTAGACACAGGATTATCTGGAGATCTTGGGAATGCTGCTTTGCCTCCAGGAGCCAGAAAGAAGGGAATTAGAGTCTTTGTCTTATGATTTTGCCAGCACAGCTACCTTCATAGTATCAGAGAGGCAAGGACAGTGTTGATTATGGAACAAGTCCCTGGTGGTGCAGAGAGTTAGTCTAAAATCGAGTAGGCCAGGTAGTCCCAAGTCCTCATTCTGTGGTCAACCTTGTGCATACACCCATCACATATGACCAACAGTCAGAGGTCCAACAGGAAGTCTCAGGAGATCCAACGGTGGTGCCTGCTTCTTGCTAGTAAGTTCTGGAAACCTCTGGCTCCGATTGAATGTGCAGAGAGGCTCCACCATCTGCTTTGAAACCAGGCTCTCATGGCAGTAGGTTGCTCCCGTAGGCCGCCCTGACTCAATTCAACAAGGATTGAAAGTCGCCAGTTGGCCAGACTCAGTCTTCGTCTCGTTTGAAGGGTTTGTTTTTCCAGACTCTGTCCAAGTCTGCTTTAATCCACCCAAAGAGGAGCTAAGTTTGATAAATAAAAGAAGATTAAAAATGGTAGAGAAAAATGTGTTCCCCCCCTCAGCTCCCAAGAGAGTACTGCCAAAATTGAAGTGTAGAAACAAAAATAGAAATGATCAAAATGTCTGATGGTATCTATATTTTCCAATGAAAAGGCAGAGGCAGCCTGCAGCAGAACCAGTCAGGGGGAGATCCGTGAGTCTAGAATCTGACCTCATCTCCCAGGGCAGGTAGAAAACAGGTTGGAGCCTACCTCCTCCTCTGGCAGATTTTATAGGTCACCCTGTGTAGATGGTGGTGGTGGGGTCGATGTGTCCATCAAGGATTGAAGGAGTCTCTGAGTTGCTCATGGGCCTATTGGGCTCTGGGCATTGGAGCTGCCAGAGGATTCCTTAGAATGCTAAGACCCCCTTGTCACCGAGCCCATCCTTTGAGGGGAGTGACAGAGTTTTTACCCACAGTGTTCACTTGATATTGAGCTTGGAGCCACTATCCTGGATGAGAAGCAGAGAAGGAGGTGTGTGCTTGGCACAGGGCATGACCTGCATGGAGTACTGGGGTAGCTGTGCTGAGACAGGGTGTGGCACTGGCATCTCAGTCAGGCCTAGGGCCTCAGTGATTTAATTTTTAACACAACCTCTGAGCCAGCGGTCCTCAGAACCAGCTTCAGTAATCAGTGTCACCTAGAGATATGGTTAAGAGTCCTGTTCTCTGATGCCCCTAGGTCCGTGGATTCAGAGATGAAAACACAGGCCCCCTTATCTTCCTCTGTGGTTCTGTTGAGTGTTCTAGTTAGCAACCTACTGTTCTGAGATAGATGATGCAGCATCCCCCACTCTATTTCTAAGTGCAGAGTGGAGAATTGATGCAGGAAGTGGTCTTACATTCTGTGGCCATTTTAGCAATGGAAGGAACAGCATGTACGTGCGTGAGTGTGTGTGTGTGTGTGTGTGCGTGCGTGCGTGTGCGTGTGTATATATGAGTACATTTATGTATGTGTGAGTATGAATGTATCTATGTATATGTTTATATGTGTTTGCATGTGTGATATGTGGTATATATGTGTGTGTGTGTGTGTGTGTGTGTGTGTGTGTGTGTGTGCACATGCTCATATGTGCATGTATGTTTGTCTTTTCTGCACATTCTGAATAGTGGGAGTAATGATCCATCAATGCTGGTAGACTAGGCCGAAAGGCATGAGAGTGTTGGGTATAGACTCTGCCTCTTCGTAAAGCCCCTACAACTTTTCTGTGACCTAGTGACACTTAGAATTTTGACCTCTGACTCTCATTGCCAAGCCAGATAATGGCCAAGAAGATGACTTAAAGTGCCCCATGTTGCCATGCTCCTCAAAGCTCCCCTGACATTTCTACCAACATGGGCTATGACCTTGAACATGACTTGCTGGGTTTACATCATCATGAGCTTGCTTGGATTCTTCCCCAGTCTGTACATGCTTTAAATTACCCATTACAGCTGTTACCACAGCATGCTGGATCACACACCAGGAAGCCATCTGCAGCCGTGATCAGTTGGATGGTCTTGGTCGAGCGTCTCTGAATCAGCAATGGAAGAGTTAGCTCCAGTCTATGCTCTAGGTTTCAGGGCACGAATGTGGGGTACCCTGGGTACAGACTGTGAAGTGGGCTTTTGTATTAGTTATGTTCTGTTGCTGTGATAAAATACCATGTCTAAAAGCAACTTACAAGAGAGAGAGTTTATTTTGGCGTCTGGCTTATTATGGCTTATGGTTCATGATGGAAAGGAAGGGGTGGCAACAGGCGAGGAGAGCAGGAGGCTGAGATATCCTGTCTGCAGCCATAAGCAAGGAACAGAGAGAACAAACTGAAAGTAGGGCTATCAATTCTCAAAGCCTGCCCCAGCGACATGCTTCCTATGCCATATCCAAGAAGTCCCATAACCTCTTCAAACTGCAACACCAACTAGGGACCGAAAGTGCAAATACCTCTGCCTATGGGGGGCATTTCTCATTCATCCCACTGTTCCATTTGTGGGTAGCAGTGAGCATCCTCTCATCACACAACCAGCATCGGTACCTCTTTTCCTCTCTATGCCTCTTTACACCATTTCCCACAGCACTGGGCAAACAGCAGAACCTTGATAAATGCTTGTCTCTTTGTTGAATCAACTCAGATTGTTTTCACTAAATTCTTTGGTATTCTGAACTGTGAGGACACGGAGCCACTATATCTGTGTGGTAATGAGGTGAACTGACTGGTCAGAGTCTTTGTGGAAGGGCTTTCGAATGTGAAGTACAGATTTGTTGGCCGGAAGTGACATAGTCATCTAAACAGAAATACTACAAGCAAACACTCCACTTCCTCAGCTGGATCCAACCTGATTTCCCATCTAGCTGCAATGTCGGTGATCCCTTTCTTTGTTTCTGTTCTTTTCATTCCAAGGATAAGGATCAAGGCTGTGTTGTCTGCCATCGGTAGATCATCTGGCTCTGGCATAATGCTTACACCCTCCCCCCACATCAAGGTGTTTGAATAACACAGACCCTCATCAAATGCCAGGAGTGACCTGGATTTGAGAGACACAGAAACTCACTGGCAGAGCAGGAGGTATGCTCTATTCTAGATCCATGCTAATCTGAACTTTGGTTTAGGGAGTGATTCTGCATACATTTTAGAAGTGGCCCTGATTGGAATTTAAATACCATTCATCTATTCATGTGGTGGCATTTGGAGGAGGGGACACGATGGCAATGCCAAACTGGATTCAGAAACTCTGCAGAGGTGGAGGCAAGTACAGGTGCTTCAGGGATCCAGTGGCTCTTAGCCAGCCCTGTGTGCCCATCCATCCCTCTGACAGGGGTGTGGCCAGGCCACTGCTGAGCTTTGGTCTTTGGGGCTCAGACAACCTAGGTTGACATTCATCTGCACCTCAACCATAGAGACTTTGAGCATTGGCCACATACACCTGCCACTGGCCCTGCCCAAGCATGTGGGCTGCTCACAGTGGCATTTCACAGAGCCAGGACCCCACTAGAGTGCCACACATTCTCAAGGACTTGCTTTCGTAGTTGGTGTTCCCTGACAACCCACTCTGCCCTGGGCCTGGATCCAAGTGATTTGTACACAGTGACTCATCTTTTCACAATTCCCCTCCCCCCAAATCAGGTGCCACCGTGGCCCCTCTTTCCAAGCAGGAGCTGAGTCACAGAGCATTTAAACAATTGAGCACGTGAAACTGCCAGCATGTGACGGAAGCTGGCACCTTGGCTTCTGTGCCTTGGGGATGTCTGTTGGGGACTCACTGGGTACTCATCCGCTTCTGTTCCTTCTCTGTACAACTGTGTTTCTTCCCTACCCCAGTGGGCCTACTCTGTTCCCATGGGAACCAGATGCTCTTTGAGTTAAAACCCTCTCCGAAACCATATATGAGGGGATGGGGAGCCAGGGGACAGGGACACTGGTACCACTTGTTCCCTGCCTTAACACTTCAGCTGTGTGTGTGCTCAAAATGGAGGGAGAGATAGATCCTTGATACTGAAGTGGAGACTCACAGGACTGATGTACAATTTTCCTTTTGCTATGGATGAGCATGGCCTGGTCCGGGACAGGCAGGGTTTCTACAGCTTCCTTGTGTTCTGCTGTCTCTGGAATGATGTGTGGAAGGGAGCTACCACTGAGACAGTAATGACTCACGTGAGTGCTCCCCTTTCTGAAGAGCTTTGTTCTGTGGCCACTTCTCCCCTGGTTTCCTTGGGGTGGCATGGCAGTGCGGTGGGATATTAGCAGCAGTGTTGCCAAGCCCAAGAGAAGGAACAGAGGACCTGTGAAGACTCATAGCTGGAACGGGCATAGCAGGGCAGCTATCACTTCCTGCAGAGGCCTTGACTCTGTCCCTTTTCTACCTATATTTCATTCTCTTTCTCCAGCTATTTTCCGTCTCTGCATGGCTGTGTGCTTCCTGTGTGCTGTGCATTCCTTTCAGGATCAGAAGAGACCCCCTCATGGATTCTGGCTACAATGGGCCCCTTGCTACTCAATCAGTAGGGCAAGGCCCTCCTCGCTTGTCTTTATGCTGCCCCTACCTGCCAGCCCGGAAGGTCATTGTTGGGGCAGTGGGAGCTGAGAACCCATTCTAAGGAGGGCAAAGATTCCTTTAGGAATCCCACGGAGTGTTGTCTTGAAAAATAAACCCTTAAGGTTTAGTTAGTTGCTGAGCCCCAGGACCAACTTGAGCTCACCATGGGTGTACATGCAAAGACACGCCTCTCCTGTGATCCCTAAGGACCAGTGAGACTATAGCCTCCTCTACTCAGACAGAGAACACTGCCTTCCCAGGTCAGAGCCTGATGTCCTCTTTGCTGCTCCAGCCTAATTGGATCAATCGTCTAAAAACCCCTCAAGGGGCTCTTGAGTCCCAGGCAGATGGGGACATCCCCTATGAGGGTCCCCCGTAGATTAACTGAGCTTACTTGAGTCATTGATTTTGTCAAGGGTCCGTTCATCATGCTGACATCTGGAAAAACCTTAAATAAATATTTATCATTCTCAGAGGGACCTGGCTCCCAGAGAGTGGGTAGACAGTTCCACTGGAATTCTTGCTGGCTATACCAAGCAAAGAGCTATGTTCCACTCTGGTGAGATCTGGGATGGCTGTGGTACTCACCAGTGATAGGGTCCCCTGTCCAAAGTCCTAGACTAAAGCCTGCTTGGGACAATGCAAAGGAAGGATTGTTGGCTCATTCATTTATCTACCCGCCCAGCCTTTCTTCCTCCCTCCCTTCTTCCTCCCTCCCTCCCTTCCTCCCTCCCTCCCTCCCTCCCTCCCTCTGTTCCCCCTCTCTTGTTCTTTTGCCTTCACACCTTCTCCACCTACAACTCTCCTCCCTTGCTCTATTGGGGTACAAAGGAATCTGTCATGTAACCCAGGAGGAAACCTCAACTTACAAACTACAGGTCCATCTGCCCTGCAGGACAGACTTGGTCAACAAATGCAGGCCCATTTCTACCTCCTGGGCCATCATTGTCACAGCCTGATAAGCCACCCTGATCACCTTTGGTCCCACTTCTGCCCAGCACTGCCCCAATCCTAGCTGGCCTTCTTAAGACTGATTGTCTACATGATCTGGAAGATTTTTTTACTCCTTACCTACATTCTTCCCCACTCAGACCTTCTTACCAAACATCTCTCTTCTTGGGACCACCTACCCTTGCCCAAACCTCTGATCTCATCTTTGGCTTCCTCCACCGAACTGCTTGTCTAGAGTTGCTTTCATCAGAGCACTGTTTCCTATTCTTACTCTTGGCTGGTAGTACATCCTGCAACCCCACAATGGTCACCACCCTCCTACCTGGCTTTACATGTTTATGTGCTGCCTCCCTGTCCAATGAGGCTGGAAACCGTGGCTGGTACATGTCCTCCCTGCCCTGGCTGGATGTAGAAGTCCAAGGTATCATGGAACCTTCTTCAAGGCTAAACACTTACTTATAAGGTTCCTGGAAGGCCCGAGGGGTTGGGAGGGAGAGTAAGAGGAACAGCATACCTAGGCCATCTAGCAAAGAGGTTTAGATTTTATGGAAGCTATATGTCAAGGGGTTGAACCAGTAAGATGGCTTGAGAAGACAGGGAAAGGAATCCTGAGAGGGAGTTCATGGGTGCTGTAAGGTGTATACTGGGAACTGGTCTGGTGTTGGAGCTCCTGGCTTGGGAACTGATGTGCTGTAAAGAGGCATACTGAAGAAGAGAGGCAGATTTGGGTCTAGGGAGAGGTCAGAGGGTCAATCCTGGTGTACTTCTGGGAGAATTACTGGGAAGGGTTGTAAGAGCAGGCCAGTGGACACGAATACAGGACTCAGCCACTTGTGCTTGATACTGGAGTGGGTTTTGCCATCTTGTCCCAAGTGTGACTACACATTGTACCTGCTTGTCTCCCTTTGCCTGGGCATGATGAGAGGGTCATTACTCTAGAGGCTTCCTAAGGTTGCCTGAGAGCCCAGGCAAAGTCGGGTGCTCTATCTAGGTGTGTGTTGCCCACCCATGTCTACCTAACATTGGCTGCAGCACGGTCCTGGTTTTCCCACCCTTCATCTAATCAGGCTTCTCTTCTCTCCTGGGGCATGTAGAGGTCAGAAAAGGTGTCACCCAAAGGATGGCTTGTGCTCCTCCTCCTTGGAACACATGGCCCACGCCCAGCCTTCTGGTCCCATCTCTGCCCAGTGTGGATCAGCCTGCTTGTGCCAAATCCATCCTCCCAACCTGAGCATCAAAGCAGATATGGAAATTCCTCCAAAGTGCCAAACCTCAGCTGGCTTTTCATCCAGCCTCATCTCCTGTAGTGCATTCTCACAGACTTTCTCACAGGGCTTCACCTCCTACCTGGGCTCCAGGGATCAGAGCAGCTTTGAAGAGTTGGGGAGGAGACCCAGCAAGACAGTTTCTTGGGGGTGCTCCTTGGGGCCTGGGGTATGCTTTGAAGGTGAGTCAGTTTGATTACCTTATTCCATCATTTTCTTCCCATTAATGAAGCTTGGGATGGGAAAACAGTGAGCGCGTTCCAGCACTGACAGAGAAGCTCACCCATTTTCTCCTCACTTTGTGAGAGTTTCTTTTTTTTTTCCTGGAAAAAAATCAAAACGAGTTATGATTAATACAGTACATATTAAAACTTTTAACCTAGTACCTTTGTAAAGTAAAAAAAAATGTTCCCAACACATTACATTTTTAATCACATGAGTTAATTACTCTTTAGGGAGGCTCTGAAAGTTCTAGAAAGGAGGGCATTTCGGGATTTCAAAGAATGAGACAGAAGCTGTCATTTTAATGAGAATGCAAATGAGGATCTTTAAGGTTCACTGAAGGTCACAGCAGCTTAATCATCAAATTACTATGGTCATTTATTGCCAGTAACAAATGAATATTGAAAGCTATTGTTTTAACAGATTAGACCTCCAAATTATTATTATTCCAAAATTTCCCAGGTGCCTGAATATAATTTAAGAATTATTAATGTTGGGATTCTCTTTAGACCTGCAGGCTTCTCTCCAGGGGAGTTAGTCCTGGAAAGATGTTGGCATCTCTGTCCCCAGATATCAGGATCTTCTCTACAGTCTTCGACACTGGACCCAGGTCTGTCTACCCAGGAGAGGGCCCCCAGAGGTACCCTGGTGGTCTCTCAGGGGAGCAGCTGTTCTGTGTCCCCAGGAATGTCTTAATAATGCCCCACTGTATCAGCACAGCCACTGAGGAGGTGGGAGCAGAAGGAGAACGTTAAAGTCACCGTCAGCATCCACGGAACAGAGGACACAGGGCCTGCTACCACAGATCCACTGTGTCCCTATCTGTCCAGTCAAACTCACTTCTGTTGTTCCATGACAGCCCAGGGCTAGCATACTACAGGCTTTGTGGTGTCTACTGGGGGAAGGGCTAAGTCAGTGCAAGTCATATGACTTTCCTGGAGTGACAACAAGAAGCATCAAGTCACCCCATGCCAGAAAGAGACCAAAGGAAGAATTCTGTCCGAATCCTGCCTGCTGAACCAGTGAATGTACTAGGGTTATTTACAGGAACACGAGTGACTCAAAGACAGCTACAACACTTAGAAGTCCCCAAGCCAATTAATCCTTTCTCTTTCAAATACCCTCAAGCAGGAGTGGAGTCTTATGATGGACTCCTGAACACCTTGTGATCTCCTTGTGAGTCTCCGGAGACTCAGCAAGAGAATATTATTTGATCTCATGAGGGTCTCCTGCAGGTTGTCAAAGCGGCTGTAATTCAGGACTGAAATGGCTACAGAGTCATGTGCATCTCAGAGGAAACAGTTACACCACCATGGGGGCTGGTCCAAGGTGACTGTCTGCACCTCAGAGCTGTGTGGCAGAGCCATTCTCATCCCGTGGCCTTGGATTCAAAGCAAGCTCTGCCTCTCTCCCAGCACAGCAGGTGGATGCTATTGTGCTTCTGGTGCCCAGCAGGGGCACAGACCGTCTGCTAGAGGACATCAGGTGCAGAGATACCGATCCCCCAGGGAGATCCCTTTCTGGCTCTTCTCAGTCATCCTTCACCTCTATGCAGTGGATCCTCAAGTGGGAATGTATCTTTAGAAATGAAGATCATTACAGGAAGAGAGAGGAAACTTAACATTAGCCACCCTGCTGTTCGCTAAAGTGTGGCTTCCACAGTGGCAGCAGCCTGGGAGTTGAGGCCTTCTGTAGCCAGGCTATGTCCTTCCTTACCTCCAGGATCTAAGAAATAGGAGGGTTGATGCTGGGATTAATATTGTCCAACTGACAGAAGAAGCCACTCCCTCGGGTCCTCCTAGGGCATCTGGGAGATAGGTATGCTTTGGCCTGACCAGAGGTTGCACACATACCTAGGACTTCTTAGGAGTGGTGGCTCCCAACAAGGGCTCCAGTAGATAGATGGGCACGTACGTATCAGGAGTGAGAGCTAAGGATCACCGCTCTCCCCTTCCATCCTCCCCTGGCAGGGCCATCCTTGTTTTAGATATGGGTATTCACAGGCAAAAATGGAATCCAGGATCTTGCCCGATATTCTGAGGTCCAGCCCTCCTGGCAGATAAGAGAAATGAATGGTTTTAGCCAGTACTTGAGACACTGGGGGCTGAGACCTTGCTGTGGACTTATGGCCCCGGGGAATGAGGTTTGTTAAGGTAAATGGGGAGGCTGTGAGTAGGAGAGGTAAGTCCCTGTCTCTAGGAAAGTACTGAAAGTACTCATTTCCTGCCATCCCGTGCCAGCCTCTCCCACTGTGCCATCCCTCTGGGGTCCACCAGGCTCCCAGGACTGTGTCATTATCACTGCTTCTGTATCTTCCACACCACGGGGAAAAGTAATTAAATGTAATAGATGCTGAGGCTTCCAGAATTGCATTATTTAGGCGCTGTGCTTACACACACACACACACACACACACACACACACGAAGCGTGCTAAGCTGCAGATAATTAATAGATTTATTTAAATCAGCCTCCGCCATCTGTATTCAGCAAGGATGAGTGCTTGCTTCTCAGGCCAGCCCACGTTGGAACACCTCAGCCTTCTGAGAGAAGCTGGGAGTCCTGAGGGGACTGGGTGATGGTAAGCTTCAGGATATAGTACCCAACAGGTGTGACCAGGGATACCAAAAGAGAGCTCCTACAGGGAGACCCGGTGTGGGACAGACAGAGCCATGGACACGCACAGATTGTCCCAGGGACTTACCCCACAGGTAGACAGAAGAGGCGCAAGGTGCTCCTTTTTTTTTTTTTTTTTTTTTTCTTTACGTCAGTCCTGAGGCCAGTGGCCCTGGCCCTGTGCAACCTTTGGGACTCTGCCTTTAGCATTTGACTGGAGACACCGAGACCGTGGCTCTCTGACCTATCTATCACACACCCCTCCTCTGTTCTCAGAGTGCAAAGACACTTCCTGGTGCTGGGAGCTGGGTAGCTGTACCAGGGATAGGGGAGGGAGGTGATGTGCAGGAGGGCCCAAGTCACTGTCATTTGGATACCAGTTAGATGACTGGGAGTAGTCACCCTTCTGAGAGGGAAGTGACTCTGGTGGGGGTAAGGGGTATGACTGAATCACTGCCTGGCAGAAAAGTGAGTGATTTTAGGGTGTGCCACTGGGGCCCCCAGCTCCATCCTTGTACTTGGAAAGGGTGGGGGTGGGGTACAACAGCTCTGTCAGATCCTAGTTGTGAATGACGTGTCTGTTGGGAGACTCCTAAGGCATTCTTGCAACAAGTACAAGGTCATTGCTCGGAGCATTCCTGGACTTTGGGGTTGATTGCATCACAGGCAGCTGAGCTCTGTGGTCACATGCAAGGCCCTTAGAGTGGACTGAAAGAACCCGAGACAAACTGCTTCTATCGGAGGCCCTCCCCCATTCACTCCAAGGCTGAAGTTGATGTCCTCACAGAGCCGGCAACCAGTGTGGGTTTCATAAATGTGAGGATAACGTACGAGCAACATGGAGAATGATGAAGGATGTGGGTTCTAGTCTTGCAAGACTCTCAAGTTCTGGAAGATTTGGAATGTCTAGGTAAAGGGGATTATGGCTACTCCACCCCCACCCCCCAGCACCTGCAGTAGGGGCAGCTGCGTCTCAAGTCTCAAGCTGCACTCTTGCCACAGTGTCTCAAGCAGAATACCGGAGATGTTTTCATCTCAGACAGAACTGCCGCCCCAGGCTCAGGTTCCCCAATGAAAACTGACGAGCATGTTCCTCTCCTCCCTGCCAAGGTTGCCAGAGGAACTGGGCCCTCAGCAGTGGGTGGAGAAGGCAGCGTCTATCTTTTGCCGTTGCCGTGGCTGCATAGCCCCCTCGTTCAGCAACGGCTTCATGTGGTCATCCTTGTGGTTGTTCCTCACAGCACAGGAAACCACCCAGGGTTGGGTCCAGTGCCTGGAGTTGGGCCACTTCCTTGTCCCTTTGGTATGGACTTTAAAAAGCTGGAGTGAACTACGAGCTCCTCCTTATCCCTATAGACATATCCTATGGAGATAGCTAGGCCTGCCTTTCTGGTAAATCTTTTCATCTACTCTTGGCTATGGCTTGCAGGGACAAGATCCTAGGGCCCATTGTGGACAGGGCCAGGTCTTTCTCTTGGATTCCATAGAGGAGCCAGCTCCAAGTATAGTTAGGGCCTTCCTGGGTGAATGCCGGGGGATAGGGAGGCTCCCAAGACCCAGCCTAAGACAGAAACAGGGAGGCTCTGCAGGGCTATGGCGTCCAGGACCCCTCTTCAGAGCCCTGTGCAGTCTCACCAGGCAGTTCCAAGGCATCTACTGCTGACCTCCCTCTGGACCTCCATGGGCTCCTCAGGGAAGGTGACGTGACCATCTCTGCAGCACACTGAAGGATACTCATGGACTCCTGGCTTCACCCACATCCCTCCCTGGTTGGTTCTTGAATTAAAGCAGAAAAATGACACTGAGTTTATTCCTGGATAGAGGGAAAATTGTCTCTGATAAAGCCCAGCATAACTGCTACATGTGTATACACTTGACAGATCCCACAGGAGGAGGAACGGGAACAGTGGGTCTGAGGATTCATGCCTCACAAAAGCACCAATACTTAGGGCAAATTATGTGTGGGCCAATTATGTCTCCCTGTCAAAGGCACGTGCCAAAGTCTTGCATCCTAGTACTTAAGACTGGGAGTGTATCTGAAGAGGGCTCTACCGTGGTGATTAGGATACAATGAGGTCATTAGAATAGACACTAATCCAGTGTGTCTGGTATGCCTTGTAAGATGAGGAGATGAGAACACAGAGAGCCGATCCTGTGGGAGATGATCTTGGTAGGTCACAAGAAGAAGAGTCAGGCAGAGAGGCCTCTCTTAGCCACCCTGGCTCACTCCTTGCTCTGGGATGTCCAGCCTCTTCTTATAGAGGGGAATAAATCTCTGTTTGGCTTCAGCTACCCCTCTGTGACATTTCACCATGGCCAAAAATCCACACAAGAAAGAAGCCATGAAAGGACTGATCATGGCTCTTGAATTCCTGGAGTTCTCCTAAATTGATGCCTGTCACTCAACTTCACCCAACCCTCCGTGCACAACCTCCCCCCAAGGTCAAGGCCATTCACAGTCACTCACAGATGCCAGGTATCATGGCTGCTCTCAAACAGACAGTCACCTCCAAATCCATAACACGGGTCTAGTCCCTGGGGTTTCCCTCTAGGGAGGACTTTTCTTAGAAGCCCTTGTTACTTATGGGAAGGGTGACCTCCATTTCCCTCCCCTGGGTTCTACACACCAGGAAGATAAGTTCAGACTCTCAGGAGCAGGGAAGGTGACGGGAACTCCCAGATGGATAAGGACCCGGCCTATGCCGATTCGTTCTCATTCGGCACCGTGGTCGCAACATCCCAATATAGTCATTATTGCAGTTTCGCTTTCTGTAGCCGCATTATAATGCGAGCTTATGTTCAATTTGCTGGGAGCCAGCAAATCGTCGTCTGCTTCTTCTCAGCACACACTCATTTGCTGCGTGCCCTAGGTGTTTCTTAAAAGTCTAGGTTTTACACATAGACAAATTAAATCTTGTTTTTGAATGCGTCCCTCTCCAGAACCGACATAATGCGTTTTAATAGCCGTCGCCCCTCTCGGGGCTCGGGGCTCGGCATCATCTGCATTTTCAAGCAGCAAATCACTTACAGGGACATGTCCTCGATGCCGGTAATGAAGCCAGTGAATGGAGTGCGGTCTATGCAGGGCCTGGCTGTCTCTCTCTCCTGCCCCTGCTCCTTGGAGTGTGGTGTCAGAAAGAGTCCTCCCTTTGTTCGCTGCATTTTGCATTCATTCCACTGACAACCGAATGTGTCTTAGTGTCTTCCCCATGGGGCACCCTCAGGCAGGAGGAGCAGGACACATTGTCAGCAGGTACATGCAGGTAACAGGGCCATGGCTGAGAGTAAACCAGGACATGGAGGGGCCAGGAACTGGTACATAAAAATGGGAGGGTAGGTGGTTCCCAGACCAGAACCACACAGGTGCATACTGTGTCTGATTTAGGAGTATTGGCATTCTGTGCTCTGTTGGCCATTCATCCACCAGGATCCCAGGGGACACCTGGAACAGGCACCATTGATGTCATCATATCCATACCAAATTCATCTGCAGAAACCTTAACTGGAAAAGGATTGTAGTCAGAGGTGAGCCTTGAGAGGTGATTTAGGTCATGTGGCAGACCGTGATGGTGGGACCAGCACCCTAAAAAGAAGGCATGAAGGTCTTCTGGACTCTCTTAGTTCACCATGTGAACACACAGTGACAGGGGTCCTTCTGGAACCCAAGCAAAGAGCCTCCATAGGGCCCTGGCCAAGATCTTGATGTTGGGTTTTAGACCATCAGGACTATTTGTGGCCTGGCCTATACACTTTTGAGATAGGATCCAAGCTGACATGTGCAGTGGACACTCCGGTTGTCTAACTTGGGCCAAGACAACAGAGCTCAGATGGTGTGGCAATCGAGAGGTGGCTATGACACAGGCCTATAGGCTGGAAACTCCTGAAGAGGCCATCTGTGAGCTTGTGATCCAAGGCCTCTCCCAAGGCAACTGGGGCCTGCATATAACTAGATCACTCTTTCTGGCCTTGGTCTCAGGTATGGACATGAATGTGACCATGGTGGATACAGACCTCCTGTCACCTTCATGTTCTTCAGAGTCTTCCATTTCTGGTGTGGCAGCTTTGTGTGGTGAGATGACTTTGAGAAGCAGAGAACCACAAAGGATAACATGGGGAGCCATGAGGCTTACAATGACACAAGACACATCACCTGTCCCATCAGGAAAGCCAACAGGTCACCTGACTGAGAGGGCTGCTGGGCTAATGACATCACATGATTGGGACCTTCTTTCTTTCCTATGTTTCTGGGATTTGTTCATGGCACACCTGTCTACGGCATCTTTTCTGTTTTAAAAAGAAACTCACTTAGCCCTATGGCAGATCCAACTCAGGACACAGAACAGAAAACTTCTCCTGCACATGAGCCAAGAGGGTCTCCTCATCCCTGGGTCCTTCTCTCTTTACTCCCTACACCTTTGCAGTTTGTGATATTCTGGGGCCCTCCCCCAGGGAAGGAGGCTGTCCCAGAAGTATGCAGGCTGCTGTCAGTGGAGCTGTGGGGAGTCTCAGCAACTCCCCAACTAGGCAGTAGCCAGATGTTTCTAGCCATGTTAGTGGCTGAAGAGAAACTCAGGCCTGTTGTTCCTAACTGATCTGTTCTGCTCTCTTGGGGCTAGGACACTTGGCAGTGTCCTAACCATCCAGCCTTACCCTCTGGTCCTCTTCCCACAGTATCTCCCCAGTGTCAGGACTGAGATGATTGACCCCTCCGCCAATGGGGTGTGATTGCAACCCACAGACCACATCCCTGTTAGAAAGTTCTGGATGCCAGCGGGCAGGAGTGAATTACTTTCGCAAGCTGAGATCCCCCATGGACTTTAAAATCAATAAGCTATTTCTGACGCTCAGGACGGAGGTGCGTGGCAGACTTGAGCTTCGACCTCCTTGGGAAGTGGATGTTCTCGCCGCTGCCCAGGACTGAACAAGTTGCCCATGTTCTGGGGGGATAGAGGGGAAGTAACACAGGCCAGAGTCATTACCATCTGTTGCTGTGTGGTATGGGTGGTAGGCAGAGGGCAGTGACTCAGCCCATAGCCCTGTGTCCAGCACAAGTTTGAGGAATTGAGCTCTCTGTGCCTCAGTTTCTTTTCCTGAGGGTGAATCTGAGGCATGGACTGGTCACATGTGCCGTGCCCCCTGCTTGTACCTGTCATGTAGTGAGCCCTATAAGATGTCAGATACCCAGCCCACCATTCCTGCTGACTCCAGAGTACTCCTAGAGAAGGGAACCACAGGGTCACCAGGGTGACTGGTGATCAGCTCCACAGATCTGGGACAGCAGCCTGTAACACAGGGGGGACTACCTTTCCAGTAGACCTGTATCTTGAGCAGAAATGCCAGGATTCCAGTACATTGAGAAAGCCAATGTCAGGACCCCAGGATTCTCTAGATTCTACTTATAGAACCCATGTCCCCACATGCTTTCCCAAGGCTATCAGAGAGCCATCGGGTCTCCCACTACAGGATCAGGTGAGGGTAATTGGGACCTGATCCTCTACACTGCTTTTCTTGGACAGACCTACCAGCTACAGAGAAGGGACATCCTTTCAAACATAAGAGATGCTTCTGCACCTTGTGACCTTGTTGCTTTGATCCCCATCCTGAGCTTATAGATGTCCCTTTGTCCAGTGCTAGTCCCCAGATGAAGTTAGCACTTGTCTTTTAGGACAGGTTCTTTTTTTGTGTGTGGCAGGAAAAGTGTCAGAGACACATAGCTACTGGAGCTACAGATACTGGAGTCTTAGTCTTGGAGGCTGTCCCTAAGGGCCCCCTGAACTGTGTTCCCTCTGGAAGAAATGACTGCTTGCCTTTCTCAAGTAAGAGTATGCCATGTGTTCAGTTAACAAAGCAGGGTGTTGGGGTTACAGAAGCACCAGTGGCAATGGGATTGATTTCAAGGGCATGGCGACTCTGCCCTGCTTCTTCTGTGTCTGCCTAGCCTGGCCTTTCTGCAGAGCAGAATGGGATTCCTCTCATATTCCCTGACTATCAGAGTAGAGTTGGCTCTCCCAGTTGTTAGTAGAAGTCCTGGTACCAGGTACTAGCATAGAGGACATCAATGCCCTTTCAGGCAGCAGTGCATCAGGCTGTGGTGCTCTTCCAGTTTCAGGAGTGGATAAAGCTCATTTCCTTGTGACCTTTAAAGAAAGGCTTTAAAAAAAAACCAGAGCCACTGGTCCTTATCCCTCTGCTTAGCTACACCTACCTGTCTTGCACCTACTTTGGGAACAATCTTCCGACTTCTCCTTCAGAGGTTGCTTTTAGGCATCTGCAGAGATGCTTTACTACTCCAGGTCCTTGCTCCTGAGCACTCATCTGCCTCCTTGGAGCTCTGCCTCTCCTTCCAGCTTCTCAGGGGTTCCCAGGGCCTGGCCACACCCAGGCCCAAGATAAACCCTTAGGTAATTGTGTACCCTCGCCTCAGAGTTTGCCCTAAAAAGCAAAAATTGCCTCAAGCATTGTCCACTTCAGGTTGTGGTCTTAGTTTGGCAGGTCTAGACTTGACTTCCATAGTATCCTTTCCTAGGCAAAGCCTGGGAAGGTGAGTGGATGGTGGGGGGTTAATAGATAAAGAAACAGGGGTTTCTAGAGAGATAGGAGCAAACAGCTAATCACCCCCTCCAAGTTATCGACCATAGCCCATAAAAGAAACAATTTCACTCAAATTGAACAAATGAATTTCCTGGTGTCACTTACAGGAGAATGAGTAATTCAAAAGTCTCCATGTTTCAGATGAAGCCCATGAAAACCACACCCCTGGAGATACCTGTCCAGTTTGCAGGCAGTTCCACAGAGTCTCCTTTTCCCTGGAACTGTTTACTGTTTACAAAATCCTTGGGAAAGGGCCTTGTGAGACTTGTGACTTTCTTAGCTTCCTGATTCTCCTAAGTTTTCTTAGCTTCCTGGGCTTTATGGATCTCCTATCTCCCTCCAGGAGGGAATGATTCAATTCAGATGAAAAAGATAAGCTACACAACTAAGTGAGTGGATGGATGGATGGATGGATGGATGGATGGACTGACTGACTGGTGAATAGATAGACAAATAGGTTGATAGTTGGACAGTTAGGTTGAAAGATGGCAGATGATTAAAAGATTGGTAGATGTAGGGATGGACGGATTGACTGGTAGATGGACAGATGAATGGATGAATGGATGGATGGATGGATTGAGTGGTAGATGGATAAATGACAGACATTCAGACAGACAGACTGGTGGTGAAGAGTTGGGTTGAAGAATGCTGGATAAATTAATAGACCAGTAGATGAGTCTATGTATGTACAATAAGCGGATGTGTGGTTGGATGAATAAATAGATTGGTAGATGGACAGTTGGGTTATGGATGCTGAATAGATTGATGGGATTTGTGGGTGGGTGATTGTATGTATAGATGATGAATGAATGGGTAGATGGACAGATAATCGATACTGGATGGATGGGTAGTTGGGTTGGTAGATGAATGTTGGTTGACTAAGTGCATAGATGGATGAATTGGTCAATAAATACAGGGTTAGTAGGTGGATCATTGGTGAGTAGATGGATAGATCAATAAAATGGATTGATCAATGAAAACATGGTTGGTAGGTAGATAGGTAGATGAATGGAAAGGTGAATGGTGGTGAACAGTTGGGCTGAAGGATGCTAGATGGAT
Source organism: Arvicanthis niloticus (assembly GCF_011762505.2). NCBI lineage: Eukaryota > Metazoa > Chordata > Mammalia > Rodentia > Muridae > Arvicanthis > Arvicanthis niloticus. Next base: position 62,288,519 of record NC_047670.1, read on the forward strand.
TAAAAGATCGGTAGATGGGTGGATGGATGGATGGATAGATGGATGGATGGATGATGAATGATGGATATACAATAGGCCTGTAAGGACTGATAAAAATGTTTTGACCCCTTCTAAGAGGAGCTTAACCTTCCTACTAGACTCAGCTTTGTCCTAGCCTTTTCTATTTCCCTCTCCCTGGCTGGCCTGAAATTCCTCATATAGACTGGGATGGCCTTAAGATCAGAGTTCTGACTGCCTCTCCCTCCTAAGTGTTGGGATTCCCAGTGTGTGCCACCATGGCCAACTTCATCCTCTCCTTGTTAAGCTTTAAGCAGGTTCCAAGCTCCTAAGTCCATGTTTCCTCAGAATGAGGGGACCCTTGGCGACAGGAGGTTGTATTGAGAACAATTTGGGGGAAGTGTGTGAATCTTATGCCTAGATTATAGCCTCCTCTGTCCCTCTACAATCTTATACATCTTGCCTGGGTTTCTGCAGCTCTGAGGTACATGTTCTAGTCACCGTAGCCTAGAGATTCATACTTGTTGGTATGGATGAGCTGAGTTTCCCCTGCTTCTGTGCAGAGTAGTTCACACCACCCTGGACCCAACCTACCCTGTGAAAGACCACCATGTTGTTTCTAGGGCTTTGCTGTCTGTGTGGAGAAGACTTTTATTTGGGCCCCACAGCTTCCATATATACTGTTTAGACATCTTCAGTTGTGTCACAATTCCTTGAGACATTTGAATGGGAAATTTTTTTTTTTATTAAAAAAGTAAGCTGAATCATAACTTGGGCCAAATGTCTGGTTTTCTATCTGCTTTTCAAGGGCTCTTCAAGAGACTCCCATGTGCACACATCTGTTCTGGGGTTCAGAGTCACTAGAAATAAAGAAATAAAAAAAGAAAAAGAAATAAAAAAAAAAAACACTTTGAAATGAAAATCCTTACTTTGGTCAGAGGGTTGGGATGAAGTGTGAGCTTTTGTGCAGAGAGAAGATAAGCAACCCAAGGAGAGCAAGTTGGTAGCAGCTATGAGTCTTGGCTAAAAGCACCACCAACACTGCTGTGATAGGCTGACTGGAGACAGAGAAAAGCAAGCAGCCTAAGGAGAGCAGGGCATGTCTGCTTTCCACAATGCCTCCTCCCACACCCTCCTCCTGCCTCATGCTCTCAATCTTCCTTGGTTGATGACCTCTCTTGAGCAAAATGCTACACAGGCAGTTAGAGCTGACAGCAACCCAGATCTGTAGGTGGGTGCAGGTATGCCACATGCATATGGTTCTGGAGTCTCAGGAGGAGTGTTGACCAAAGGACCAGCTTGAACAGGATAGTGGCAGGTTGAGGTGTGAGCAGAGACTGGGGTAGAATTCAGCCACTGGAGCTTTCCCAAAGGCTAAGCTGCTCCAGCCCACTGTAGGCAGCCATTCCTCCATTTTCTGAGGATGTAAAAGGGGGTGCAGAAAAAGAAAAGGAAGAGTGTAAGTTTCAAGCTTTTGCCAGCAGGCAGCTGTCCTCAGATGCGGGTCAAGCCCAGAGGCTGGTGGGTAGCAGCTAGCAGCTGACCAGCATGAGAAGTAGTATAACCCCTCCTCTCTCCATGACTCCCCCAACCTCAGACTTCTCCTCCCTCTTCTCCAACTGTTATCTTTTTTCTCTCCCCTATTCCTCTCTTCTGCACTGCTAGGAGAATCTGGAATTTACCCTGGGATATCAAGGGCTGATCACAGCTCAGAGCAAGCCCTGCTAGAGACCATATCCTTATTCAGAAGGGACATGAGCTCAGACAAATGTTGGGTGACTCTACAAAATTACTGCCTGGGACATGCGTTAGATCCTCAATAACAGTGTGCCTAGAGATCTCTCTTGGGACAGGACACTGCCTCTTATACTTACGCAAAACAGAAGAAAGGATGAAAACGCACTTTGAAGCTGACAGTATGCTGTGGTCTCTTCCGGTGATGAGTTTTACGAGGACTGAGGTAACTAAAGAGGGACCTTCCCAGTGCCAGATCAGACATTTCTGAACACCTCTCCAGATGAGCAGAAGGGAAAACACTCACCTTTTCTATCTGAGTGGTTGAGGGCAGGGAGATGGAAGGTATCCTTCTGTTCTCAAGGACAGAGCCCATGAGACATAGTCTATTCTGAACCCAGAGATAACCATGAAGGTGAACAGAGCCAAAGAGTTAGCTTGGGCTGGAGGCTGTCCCCTTGAGTCTTTGCTGGACATGCGGAGAGATACTTCCATCTTAGGGTGCTCACTATTTACACCCCTGAAGTGGGCTACTGAGAACTCTGGAAAACAGAAATGATTCCAGAGGGATCTCGGAGGTGGAATACCACAGACATGTAGATCTTGTGTTGGGGCTCAGACTCTTGAACCTGAGGGGGTTCTGGAGACATGTAACAGTAAATTACCAGGTGCTGCAAGGACTCTCCCGGGCTTAGTTGGGGATGGTGTATGGGGTGGTGGAAGGGCCAGTCAGTACCAAGAAACCTGAGAAAAGTGAGTTTAAATACTGCGTGGGCTAACTGTGGCTCACATCTGTGTTTGTAGCAACAGCTGGAGGAGTGTTCCAACTGTCACCAAAACTTATGTGTCCTCTTGAGGAGTATGCTGGGTACCCAAATATAGGTACCTTTGAGCTAGCTGGAGGCCTTACAGGTTGTGCCCACCACTCGGACATTGACGTATGCTGTGTGACAAGGCTTTTCATTTTTAGACAGCCAGCTGTGTAATATCTGACGGCCACTCTCAGGTCTAGGCATTGGTACTTGGGGGCATGGCTTTAAAAATGGAGCTGGGACAGGATGAGGTGGTGCTTCTATATTGGGCAGAAAAAAATAATGTATCCATAGCCTGGGTTTGGAAGTGAAGAGCACTCAGCTCAACCAGGGTAGGATCCTTCTCCCCACCAGGCATGGCGGGACCTGGAAGCTTCACCAAATAAGACCTGAAGGCTGAGTGGAGAACTGCCCTGTACTGAGGGTTCAGTGCTCATGGAAGGGATGAGGTGGGGGGCTTTGCTGAGACCTACCTAGTGTGACATCTTTATCTTTCCTCTGAAGGAGAAGCTGAGTCTTGCTACATGCCTGCCAGTTCAGTGCCAGGAGACCTGAATACCACACTGGGTGTACACTGGAGAGAGGATGTTACCTTCCTTTCCTTCCAACACTAGCAACATAGCTAAGGAGGCTTCTGGAAAGAGAATCTTCAGGGAAGATGAGGCAGGGGGATTTAGGTATTCGCTAGGGGAGGTGGTGAGGGCTGGCTAACATCTGACCGTGCTGTGAGGGCACTGTTGCTGGACACCCCGCTCACCTCATCTCATTTGCTCACTGCTGGTTGCAGCCTCTCTGTGTTGGGCTGTGCATTTCTTCATTCCTCATTGTAACAAAATTCCTGACAAAAACAGCTGAAGGAAGAAAGGGTTTATTTTGACTGATAGTTCAAGGGTGTAGTCCATCACAGCCGGGGCAGCATGTGGATGTGATGTGAAGTGTCTGGTCCTACCATGCCTGTGTGCAGTCAGGAGGCTGAGAGGAAGAAAAGCTGGCACTTAGCTGGTTTCCTATCTTACCCCTCTCATTCAGTGCAAGACCTCAGCCCATGTTCAGAATGGGTCTTTCCTCCTCATTTAAACCTCTCAGGAAAAACACGCCCAGAGGTATAGTCTCCTAGGTGACCTTAGACAACCTAGTTGACAAAATTAACCCTTAACAGGAGAAGATTGAGATCTCAGAGGAAGCCCCATCAAGTTGTCAAAATGGTGTATATTAGGCTGGTCTTTCATTCTACTGTTTGATAGGATAATAAGCAAAAACAAGATATTGGCTTCTTTATGTTCAGAGGCAGCTGGGAAGACCTTTTCAACAAAGCAGTGTTTGATTTTGTTTGGTCATGTATGCCTGTGATATTATATCAGGTGTGGCAGCATACTGATCAGGTCAGGGTGTTGCCTTGCCCGGTACCCCAGCTATTTCTCTGTGCTGGAAACACCCCATTTTGAAACAGTATACCAACCTCATTGTTATGTCATTTTGCTGTGCCAACTCATTGAGCCTCCCTGCGTCTGTCTGTGGATTTAGACTTGGCCTTCTTCTACCCATCTCTGCTTCCTCCAGCCAGTGATGACCACACTTCACTAACTTATTTCTATGAGGTCAACTTTATTGTACTCAAAAAACTTGGTGAAGGACCATGTTTTTCTCTGAGCCTAAGTGATGTCACTTATCATATTGTCCTAAAGCCACATTCATTTTGTCCCAGATGTCAGGGGCTTTTACAAGGATGAGTAGTATTCTATAAATTGTGTAAGTATTTATATATTTAGGAATACACTAATATGTGCACAGTAGTATACAGCTCTGTCACACCCATGTGCATGCACATGCTTATACACACACACACACACACACCACAAACACACACTTCATTATTCCTTGATTCCTGTGGGCTCTGAGGCTAACTCTGAATCTCAGCTTTTGTGAACAGGACTTCATACACATAGGCGTACTGACACCTCCATGATCAGCTGATGCCCTTACTTTGGATATGGACCCTGAGGTGGGACAGGTGGTCTCACAGAAGACAAAAACTATTCAGTTGTTTGAAGTTTTTCATACCAGTCTCCATAATGGCTCTGCTGCTAAACTACAAGGACTGAACTATGTCCCTCCCATCCTCCCCAACGCTTCAGGCTTGGCCAACCTGAAGGTGGACCTAGATACCATAGACAGGGAAATAGTCTTGGTGGATACTGTTTAAGCTAGGCTCCCAGTGATGGGGCTTGGTGTTCTTCCCTGTGCGCTCCATCTGTAGAATGACCTTGGGTGACAGGCGACATGGCTTCCTCCTCACCCATCCTGCCCACAATGGCTGTTGAGATACCATGTTGCTAGAACATTTTGGGTGAAAGAAGGCTGCAGCTAGACTGCTCCCTATGTCTGAGTAAGATCCCTTTCCCTCCAGTGCTGAAGAAAGCAGGAGTGGGTGGGTGGATGGGGAGGGTACAAGGAATGTTCATTCCATTGATGCTAACACATTATGGTTGAGACCACAAGGCCACAGGGAAGACACTGGTCTCCAGGGAATGTGCCTTTGAAAATATCTGAGTGGCTTTCTGGAGAAAGTATGGCCTTACACACATTTACAGATGCAATTGGGACACACACAGACCTCTCCCCAACACAAACAGTAGCCACGGCTGTGCACGTAGGAGTGCACCCAGAAAGGTGTGCATATATGAGCATTAAACATCAGTACACACATATACATGTGAGCATGCACAGAAACATGTGACACATGGCATGGTGTGCTTCCATATCAATCTGGATGTTCTGCAGGGCAGGAGCAACTCAACTTCTCATGCTCCAGCTTACAAGCATCTGAACATCTTCATTGGTCCTTTGTCTGTGCAGGGCTTGGACCTCCGAGAGGCTCAGTCTGTGCTGCAGAGTAGCTAAGCTGATGTAGGGGCTGTGCCACTTGCCAGGGATCTAGATGCCTGTCTTTCCCTCTCAGATTCTGCTCACGAATGATAGTGCCGTGCTGAAGACTACCTTCCACATTTTCCCAATGTCACCTAATTCTCTGGCCTGTGTCTATGGGTACCTCCCAGAGTCAGCCTAGACCCCTTCTCTTTCCACCCTGCTTTTTCCTGCCTCTCTGTCCAAGATGGTGTTCAAGCCACACCCACTGTTTCATTCATTCATTCATTCATTCATTCATTCATTCATGTTTGTGTATGAATATGTTATGTGGTGTTCATATTGTACGGTATGGGTATGTGTTTGGTGCATACATGTAAGTGTGCAGGTGTGCATACCCATGTACGCACATGCTCTTATGTGTGCATGCCAAGTCCAGAACAGAGTCCTCCTTTATCCTTCTCCACCTTATTGCCTTGAGAAAGGGTTTTTCGGTGAACAGGAAGCTCTCAGAATCTACCTTTCTGTGCTTCCAAACCTGCTGCAGATTGGTTGTAGAGCAAGCGCTGTTACCCACTGAGCCGTCCCCTGCAGCCCCTCTGCACATGTATCTTTAATGATCGAAGTTTAGGACTCTGTGTTTTAGCTAGCTGCTGGAATTTTTTTTTTTTTTTTTTTTTTTTGAGATTTGTCTGTGAGCTGGTTTTAAGACTTGTGTAGAAACAGAGTGTTCCCTGGACCGTTCCATCCATGTAGCTTCCCACAGAAGAGACCAGTGACTAGAACCATGGAGAAAAAGAGAGAGACGTGGTATTTCACTGTAAAGATCTTGCCTGTTGATGGAAATTCTTCCCAATTTCAGGGCCCAGTACATCTTTGTGCATCTTCTGCTCCACGCCTCTACACCTCGAAAGTCTCCTGGCTACATATTTTCCCATATGATTCCTTTCTCTGTTGGAGCCCCTGTCAGCTTCCTGAGCAGGCTGTGGGTGGGAGGCTTCCTCCAGCTGTCTTCAGTGGTATGATGCCCTCTGATGACTGAGGAGCTGGTCAGCACCCTTGGTACAGTGCCTTTTCCCACCAGTCTGGGAGGACACTGCTCTGCTCTGAAGGGAAAGGCAGCATTACTGAACAAAAGCCCATTGTCACTTCTCCTCAGATTCCATGAGTCAGAAGTGTCCTACTCCTGTTGTTGGTTTTACAGGCTTTCAGGGCTGCTTGGCTCTGAGTTGGCCCATCAGATCTGTTTAGAATATAGCAAGCCCTTCCATTTCTTACCACTTCCTCCTCTTTGATCTTTTCTGACTTCAGAATTTCTAATAGGAAACTTGGACACCTGAGACCTCCTCTCCACACTGTAACAACCCTAGGCCTTTCCTGTGTCTCCCTTCTGTGGCTCCACACTGTAGGCTTTGCTGACTCCTCTCTCTATGTGGTCTTTTTCACCATATAGCATAATCCTGCATCTTAAGACCTGACCACTGTGTTCATCTTAAGCCTCTTTTATCTCCTGGTTTTGTGTGGCTACTACATTGTTTCCTTGCATTTTTTTTTAGCATGATGGAATTTAGGGTCATTGTGGTTCCTTTCTTTGTCTCTGAATCATTTCTGCCTTTTCGGGGTTAGCTATGGAATGTATGTCTTCGGCCTCCCTTCCCTATACCTGGTGATCCTGTCTGTCAGGCTCTGTCACTTGGGAGGAAAGCTGGAAGTATACAGCCAGAGAGCAGTAACTGGTCAGTGTGCAGGAAACAGTCAGGATACAGTAAATGGTCAGAGTGTTGTAACTTGTCAGCACAGGATAAACGGTCAGTGTGCAGTGATTGGTTAGGATCTTTAAAGGGCCAGAACCAGACAGTGTACAGCAATGACCAGGGTGTAGAATTTGTCAGTGCACAGTAAGGGGTCAATAGGCAGTGACTGGTCAGGGGATGCTGTGGGTCACTACACTCTGGAGTATGCTGCCTGTGTTCTCTGGAAGTGTGTGTGTGTGTTTGCAGATAAGCCTCTTCAGAAGTAGGCTTAGAGACTACTAGGGTCAAGCAGCCTCCGCCAGAATGGGCTGGCCTGGTGACCCAACTGGGGCACTGTAGTGTCCAGACATTCAGGCTATGTTGCATGGAGGTCTTCCTCCATTCCATCCCATGCCACACCAGTTATGTATGCAGCCCTGACTTTCCCACAAGGCCAGGGGTCATGAGCATAATAGGCTAACTGCTAAAGTCTATGGAACCTGCCTTAGAATAATATAAACATACACGAAATCCCCAAGGAAGCCAATTATATTAAATGTAGTTATCAAATGTTAAAAAAAAAAAAAAAAACCAGTTTGAATCAAGGGTATGTTTGCGTCTTTATTAAAGCATTACGTGAAAAGCCTAGCCGTGGAATGACTGTAATTTGAAATAATGGTGAACATAAGCAATGTAAAGTGATAGCCATAGATCTGTAACTTGATATGAAAATACCTGTGATCCTGTGATTTCTGTTGGTGACAAAGTCACAGTCACAGCTAAACTATTGTGTTTACTGCTTGCATGCCTAATTGAAGGCAGTGTTCACTTCTACCTAGAGATATGTAAAACAGAAGGCCCCTTCCCTTCCATCTTCATTCCCATATCTCAGGTATATGGCACAAAGGGACTGTCCCTTTGGGGCAGCATGCCTTGGCTTCTTCAGGTAACTGTCCTGGCAGCAGCAGTTACTGGGGTACAGGTGTTCAGTCACCTGCATCTTTGGCGATGCAGCTCTTCGGCTAAGTACCCTTCCATCAGCAGGCTCACTACCCCTCGAATGGTGCCAACTCTTTGGCATGGTGAGGGAAAGGGCACCCTTCAGATGGCTCCTCTCTTCTGCCCAGCTCTCAGCACCAGAATTTCCTTGGCTGGCCAAGGAACTTGAACTGCCACAATCTAATGATTTAAAAAAAAAAAAAAAAAAAAAAAAAAAAAAAAAAAAAAAAAAAGGTGTTTTTCTATGTGTTCATAGCCCCTGGTGTCCATCCCCTCCTGAAGCCTGTGGTGGTTTCCACTAGTCAGGTGAATGGTGAATGTGCCATTGTCTTAAGCTGGATGCCCAATGGGCTTCTCAGTTTGCACAGTTTACCTGCTCCTCTGGGTGCCAAACTCAGGTTCGTGGCTTTTTACCTGTAGTTTCTGTGAAGGGCACTAGCACCACAGCCTGTAGGAGAGCTTGGCACCTAGGGGAGGAGCTTTTGGGTCCTTAAACTTGGAGATACACACATGCTATCCAATGGGAATGGATTAATTGGTGGGCCATGCATTTCTGTAGGATCTTTCTTTTTCCTTTTATAAATTCAGTTGGCAGAAAGATTCTTCAAACGCCTAGTTCTTTTCAAATAGTGATTAGATTGGGGACAAAGCAAATGTCAGGGGTGGGCCTTCTCTCCTGATTGAGGTCTCCTTGGGACCAAATCTGTGTGTATGTGATGAGCACCCGCCAAACCCTGAGCCCTTGGAAGTGAAACACACTGTTCCAGGTGAGGTGTGTAGGCCAGCGACCTTGGTGGAGGTCAGACGTCTCAAGATGGACAGGGCAGGTTCCTGAGGCTGCCGCAGGGAAGGCTTTGCTGGGAGATTTGTAGGAGTACTTAAGACGGTAAGGTGGGGGCAATTATTTGATGGAGGGACTCCAGAGAACTGCTCAATAGAATGCCAAGTCTCTCCCATGGTAGATTCTGAATTGTTTAGTTGGTTAGCTGTTACAAGGTTCTTCGGGGTTGGGGTGGGGTGGGGTGGGAGTTCTGACTAACACTTGTCTCTTCAGGGGTTAGAGAGGGGTGTTGGCAGCCACAGAGACAAATTGCTTTTGAGCAGCCCCTCTTCTGCTCAGGTGTGGGCATAGTAAAGTCTGGTCAGGCAGACAGCATCAAGTTTGGTGGCCAGATGGCTCTACCTTTAATGTTATTGGTCATCCCGCTACTACAGACCTCAGTTTCCCCAAGTGCAGCCTAAGAAGTTTGATCTGTCTGACCTCCAAGAGCCCTTCAGAACTGGCCTCTTTTCTTGCATGACACGTGAAGCAGATGAGTCTCAGACCCCAGACAACGCCCACCCCGGCATACCACATAGGCTATGTGTAGGTCCCGGGTTTCTACCCAAAGCTCTGAGCTGAGCATTTGAAATTCGATTCAGGCAAAAGTGCCTTCAGGCCTCCCGTTCCGGTCCTGATGCTGTTAGCATGGAGGGACCCTCTAAAAAGGACAGCACTGCCTTTAGCTCCGGGCTTCCAGACACAAATGCCGGCTCTTCCTCGCGGAAGAATGGAGGCGGCGGCAGGGAAATGCCTGCTGGCTTCCTCTGGGGCCGGCTGTGGGCATCCACTGCCTGTGCCATTGGGTGTCCCGCAGCTGGCTGGAGGCGGGCACACAGGAGGCCCAGGATGCAATGTGGTGGTGGGGAAAGGCTGTGTGTTTCTGGTCTGCTGTGCTATTTTCAAACCCCTCGAAACCGCCTCCGGAGAGCAGCCTGCCCTGAACCTGTCTAGCAGTACGTCAGCCCGCCGGTCCTCCTTGTGGTTCCGCATTCTTCCCAGGACCCGGGGTAGGAGCCGGATGGGGGCTGGGCTCGCTTCCCCCGACAAGCGGCGCCAACCCGGCCGCTCTGCAGTGAGGCCCCAGCGCACCTAGGTGGAGCCCGACCCGCAGTTTTCAGCTGGACCAGCCCCACCTGACCCTCCGGCACGCCAGACGGGGGCGCTGCAGGGCGGCCAGGTCCCCCGGGTCCCCTCCGCGGCCCAGTGCGCATCGGCAGCTCGGCGGCCCGGGCGCTGCACAGACGGCGGCAGGAGCGGGCCAGAGTCCGAGGCAGCGCGGCCTGGCCGCCTGGGCCGACAGAGAGCCACGTCGCGCTCCCGTTCCCGCCGCAGCTCGCAAAGACGCCGAGCCGAGCGGCGGGCGCGCGCCACCAGCACCGGAGCAGCAGCGTCCCGCGGGCGGCGAGGCGCGCAGCGTCTCCGGCCCCACCTGTCGGCGCGGCCACCCTCAGCGTCGCCCCCGGCGTCCCCAGCCAGCGCGGGCGGCTCGCGGCAGCGCTGGGCCCAGCCTCGTCCGGGCTGCGGCGGCGGAGGCGCGCTCTCCCAGCTGGGCGCGGAGGCCCCCGCACCGTCCCGGGCGAGGGGACCGGCCCGGCGGCTCCGGGCTGTGCAAGTTGGACTGCGGCGGACTCGGCCGGGCCGCTCGGGCCCCGGCGGCGGCGATGGTGCTGCGGCTCCGCGAACGGCGCGCAGCCCTGGCCCTGAAGCTGCCTCTGCGCGGCGGTGGCAGCGGCGGCGGAGCGGCCCCCTAAGCCCCCCGCCGGAGCGAGAGCGGGCAGCGGCAGCGGCGGAGCCCGAGAAGGCGGTAGCGGCAGCGGCAACAGAGCAGTGGAGGAAGGCGACGCCGATCTCTGGCGCGGGGCGACAGGCGACCAGAGCCGGGGCCGCGCCGGACCCCCAACCCGCCGGGCCGTTGCGCAATCCGCGGCCGGTCTGGGCCCTGTTGGCGGCGCGGCTCCGGGGGCGGCGGCGGGGCTGATTCATGGGGCCGCGGCGGCCAGTCCCCCGCTCCCGGGCCCCCGGCGCCCCGCAGCGCGCGATGGTGGCCGAGTGGCCGGAGCGGCGGCCGCCGCGGCCCGAGACTTTCTGCTAACCTCCCCGCCCCCGCCCGCCCCCTCCCCGGCGCCCTCCCCCGCGCCGTCCCCTCCCCCTGCCCAAAAGACACAGATCGCCTCCCGGAGTGGCGCCTCCAGTCGCGGCGGAGCGCGGCGTTGGCGGCGGATGGAGGGCGCGATCGGGCGGCCAAAGCGGCTGCACCCAGCGGGGCGCTGATGCGGCGCCTGGACCTTCGCTGCGCGACTTCGGGGGCGTCGGCCGAGTTGGCACTCCGCGATGCAGCTCCTGAAGGCGCTCTGGGCACTCGCAGGGGCCGCGCTCTGCTGCTTCCTTGTCCTGGTGATCCACGCGCAGTTCCTCAAAGAAGGTAATTGTCCCCGGCGCGCGCGGTACCCCACACTGCTCGCGGCGGCCCCTGCGCGTGATACTGTTCCCAGCACCTTCCAGCGCTGCCAGCGAGGTGGGCCGAGGCTCTGCGGGGCCAGAGTGGCCGATGGCGCGAGCCTTTCCGGAGCCCAGTGCTGGATCTGCCTCCCCTGGTGCCTCTGGGCTCATGATCGGCGTGTATTAGGTGCGAACCCGGGAGTGCTGGGGCCTGGCTAGCTACGGTGTAGTCCTGGAACCCAGGCTTAAGCCCAGGCTGCGGTTGCCATCCCCTGCCCCGCAAGGCTCGGTGGCAGTTGCGCCTACCCGCATGCCATCGACCCTCGGTAGGTGGCACCAGCGCTCCACTTTGGTAGCCTGGCTGAAGCCAGTGCTGAGCAGGCCGGGACTGAATGGATTGGGGGCTGGGGAAGCAAAGGTGTCAAGGGATGAGGACTGGAGAAATTGTACCCATGTCCCATGTCTCTTTACAGATCGGGTCGGGTACCCAGCAGACTTAGACTAGGTGGGCAGAATTCTTCATCGCCAGAATGCCTAGAACTTGAGAACACTCAGGTTTTGGGTTCCTTTGCCCTCCTGGTTCCTTCTAGATTGCAGGATTGTCCCATCCAGCTCTCGAGACTCTGTTAAGACTTGTGTGGTACACATTGGACTCTTGCGGTCACAGCGGCCCTTTGGGATTCTTTCCCGTTGACTGTTTTGGTGTGCAGTGGTAGGCAGCAAATAGCAGGCACTCTGTTGGAAACTTCTTGCTCTTTAGTCTTGGTGTCTCTGGGCCCAGCCTGCTCTGGTGGGCACCCACTGTAGGTGGTCACTAGTGCCCTTGCACAGGCCATGCCTGTACTAGCTAGCCCTCCCTTAGGTCAGTAGGAAACACTGAACCCTGGAAAGTACTGGTGCAGATTTCTACGGCTGTTCTCACTACATCCAGGATCCTAAGGATGAAGGGCTTGAAATACTCTGTAGCTTCCCTACCTAATTAGTAAGCTCCTAGATGCTGGGAGCTCCCTGGATCCTGGGAGCATTCGTGGCCTCCTATACATTGTTACATTGTTATCCCTTGATTTCAGGTGCTACTTTGGAGAAAGTAGCTGGTATGCTGTAGGCAGGTGAACCTGCTCAGCTTACAGACCGGTCTTGGAGTTGGAGGCCGGTCTTCCCTCCAGCTTAGGTGACCTACTTCATGAGTGGGTGGTTCTGCCACGGGGTTGGGGTCCCCTGCTATTGAGATAACTCTTTCCTGCAAATATGAGTCATTTCCTTCAGCCCCCACCCCCCAGAGCTGTCCTCAAGTTGGTATCAGCTGTGGGGGGGTGGTGGAATGCAATGCCGAAGACCCTAAGACATGGCATCCTTATACTTTGAGATCTTGTTTGGGATACAAGTTTTCTACCCTTTCCACTGCTTCTTTGTTCTCTGGGGGTATTTACTTGAGGGAAAAAAACATGAATCTTAAGGTGTTGGGGTTTCTCTGGGTTCATCCAGCCTGCTTGAGTTATTGTGTTGTCATGAGCAGTCATATGTGGCCACAAAGAGATGCTGGTCATTTGGAGACGGGCGACCCAGTGGATGGGTTCCTTCTGCCTGGGACTGGTGGGGACAAACCAGTCCCAGAGTCTTCTAAGCTATTAGATTTGGCCCTTTGGTCAAGAGGGAAGTTCTTGTGTCCCTGGTGGCCAGATGTGAGGTCAGAAAGGCAGTCTGCATTAGCACCTGTGTTCTGGAATGGTGGGGCATGTCCCCTAAGAGTGGATTTGCAGACCAGCCCTTTATCAGAAGGCAGCCTGGGCATTTGGTATGGCAGACATATGCATGTTGTTGTAGCAGATGGTGGGGTAAGGGAAGGAGGTAGGGCATGCTGGCCATGGGGTCATAGGACATGAAGGCACTGTCTTGGCGGCTGCTCTTGAGGAAAAGCCCAAGTGGTTACCCAGCCTTCCCTGTGGGAGCTTGTGAACGCTGTTGTCTACTCTGACTTGTTTGCTTCTGTGGCCCTGGCTCCCAGTGCCCTTTGCTGTTGCCTTCTGTTAAAATGGTCAGGGATGGCGTCCTTGTAGCTGTTTGCATGTTTGCTTGTTTGTCTGTCTGTCTTTTGTCGGTCTCTGGTATTAGAAGCAGGAGCCTCAGGATAGGCCTTAGGGTGTGCAGTGAGAGACTGAAGAAGGTGGTTCCCAGGGGAGTCACAGGGCCCTTCTGGGAGGCTTGGGGTCCAGACAGGAATCTGATAGGAGAGACGGACCTAAGCAGCCGGGACAGTTGTGACTTGTTGCCTGGGGATGGAGTGAGAAAGAGCTGTAGAAACAGCCATTTCCATGAATCTGTTTTTTGCCCCAAAGGGGTGAAGAATGGGGGACCCAGGGAGCTATTTTTTTCCATACTTTCTCTTTTGTGTGCAGATACAGGATACCCCGTGGCTAATCCATCCCACTCTGACTGGCCTGTCTTGCTGCGATTGCAAAGATGAATAGGGCTGTGAACCCAGAGAGAGGGGAACTGTGGTCCTAATTGCAACCCCCGGCTTGTCTGGTTTCTGTTAGAACAGGTCTTGCTTACCGTGCCTACTCAGTGGAGGTAGCCAGATGGCTGGGGGCAGATGACCATAGCTAAAGCATGGAGTTCAGGCATCAGTGGGGTGCCTTAACTACCCTGCCGGGATGTTACCAGCCTCACTTGTTTGTGCAGGGTTTGTAGGGACTCTAGTTTCCCCCGAGCTAGGACAGGTCAGGACAAGGGTGATATGTCAGGAGCCCTGCTTGGATCCTACTGCCTTATGGGAGCAAGCAGGGTAGGTGTAGGATAGAAGGCAGGCGGCGGGGTGTGGGGTGGGGGGAGGAGCAGAAGGCTATGCCCACAGTATTTTTTTTTTAATGTGGGACTTGGGATATGGAGTTAGGGTAACAGCTGGGATTGTGAACATTCTGGAAATCTTTGAAGCGCTTGGGCCAGGGCACAGCAGCCCAAGCTCTGGTTTGGATACTCACATCTCTAAGAAAACAAAAACAATACAGTGTGACTTGCAGCCCAGCCCTGACTGTCCATAGTGGTCCATGGATTGCTGACCTATGGGGCCCAAAGGAGACAGGACCAAGATTTAACCCAGCAACCCTTTGTCTGGCAGAGACATCCCTGTGTGTCTCCATTAGCTGTGGATTTGAGGTTTAATTCTCTGTCCTTATAAATCCTACTGATGGCTAGGCGAATGTTGCATGAGCCAAGCATGCTATCAAAAAGCCTCTTTCTCGGGTTAATACTGAGAGCTTGTGGGGGAGCAGAGTGCCTGCATCTGGCTCCCCCAGCACAGTGTCCCAGCATCTTAATTCCCAGGAACTTAGACTCGCCTTTCCAGCGTTATCTTCCTCAGCTGCTCCCAGAGCTGACTGTTGATTGAGCAAATAGGATTCAACTTTAATTTATTTAGTTAGCTCACTACTTTGGAAGTCAAGTATATTCTGTGAGCCTGTGTGGTCACACTGAAACGGACACACTTAACCCTGGGCAGACATGCAGGCGTACTAAATTGTATCTCAGTAGAAATCACGAAGTGAAGTGATACCATCTATGCAAGACCTACACCAATCCCAGGATACTTGTATATCCCTGACATTGGTCAGTTTGTTTATTTTTATTTTTAAGGGTTTTTGTGTGTCTTTGTATGTGTGTATGCTCGTATGTATGTGTGTGTGTAGGGGTTGTACCTGCACATGTAGAGGCAAGGGGTCAATCTTAGATGTCTTTCTTTAGATGCTGTACACCCCCAACCTCCTGAAACAGGGTCTCTTTCTACTTTGGAGCTCACTGACAAGCTAGGCTGACTGGCCAGTGTCAGGGACCTACCTGTCTGCCTCTCCAGTACTAGAGTTACAGGCTACAATTCCAAGCCCAGTTTTTAAATAGGTTTATTTGTTTGTTTGTTTGTTTGTTTGTTTCATGGTTTCCGTGGATCAAAGTCAGGCTCTCCTGCCCACTGGCAAGCAATTTACCAATTTCCCTATCTTCTCAGTTGTAGGCCATCTTTTTAAAAAGTGAACAAACAGCCAGGCATGGTGCCGCACGCCTTCAATCCAGGTACTCAGGAGGCAGAGGCAAACAGATCTCTTGTGAGTTTGAGGCCAATCTGGTCTACAGATCAAATTTCAGGACATCCAGGGCTGTTGTTACATAGAGAAACCCTATCTTAAAATAATAAATAAAGAAAAATTAAAAAAAAAAACAAAAAAGCAAAACAAGCCGACAAAAACAGATAAATAATTTGAACAACATACCAGTTACTGGTCTTAAGAAATTATTAAAACAAACAAACAAACAAACAAACAAACAAAAAACTTGTTGATGAGGCTGGAGAGATGGCTCTGCAGTTAAGAGCATTGGCTGCTTTGGCTAAGAACCTGAGACCTGTAACCCACTTCCAGAGGATCTGGAGGAACTTCTAACCTTCATGGGGACCAGACACGCACCACATGGCAAACAGACATACATTCAGGCAAAAATATTCATACAATAAAAATAAAGACTTTTATTTTATTTTTTACAAAATTATTGAATTTAAAAAGCGTATCATTCCTGTTATAAATCCTTGCTTCCCTGAATGGCTGTGGCAGTGGGCGGGGGCAGGCGGAGCACACTGGAGTTGGTTAGGGGCCTGAGGCTATTTAGAGTAGCCTAGCTGTTCTTGATAGAGACTGAGCTGTGCTTGATTCCAGCCAAGATCCCATGATGCACTGAGGGGCTGAAACCTCGGTGTTTAAGGAAAGGGCATTTTGCAGACCTGTGTCTTCTCCAGTCCCCAGAGCCAGTCTGGGTCTCACATTCTCTCCAACGTGGCTCAGGACTGCATGTAGAGGGTCCCAGCTTTCCCCGTGGATCTCTGGGCTCCCCAATGCTGTCTTCTCCGTCCTTATCGGGATGCAGAGCTCTGCAAGGTATGTGAGAGGGCAGGGCATGTGTCTTCCCCGTGCCCAACGTCTGCTTCTCCCTAGCCTTCCTGTAGACTTTACTGAGCGGCCAGGTAAGCAGGCTAGCAGCTGCTGGAGAGGGATGGGATTGGAGAAGCATTAAAATAACCAGCTTCTTTATCATCATTTACTATCGCTTCCTGTGTGACACAGAATCTAAATAAAACCCACATTCACCATAATAGGATTCTCATCTGCCGAATGTCTGACAACTGTAAAAGTTAAAACATGAAGGGCTTGGTAATGGAAGTGACTGCACACTGGCTCACCATGGCTTGCCAGAAGCCGCAACTTTTTCAGCTCCCCAGCACAGAGCCAGAGGGAAGACCCTTGAGAGACAGGTAGCAGTAGAGTTGAGGTATGCTAGGATATCTCAACAGACTGTCCACTTGGGGACTGGCTGCATCGTTACAGAGCTGGTCTTCCCTGTGCATCTTGGGAAACTCAGTCTTTTACCTTGTTTTGACATCAACTCGGTATTTGAAAGCCAGGCTCAGTCCTTGACTCTGGTGAGCTATAACAGCTTGCTCAGCCCAGGCAGTATGTAGCATGTACAAATAGGTGGTTTTAATATTTGTTAATATACACGGTGTCAGAGGGGGCAGCCTTAGGATGTCCACTGCTGACCTTTTTATAAGTAAGGTGTTTGTGTTCATGCATCTGATTATATATTAATTAAATACTGAGATGTTTATATCATATGCAATTTGCATAAGCATATAAATTCATGAGCATGTATTATGAACTTGGTTAAAAATACAGCTGTGTAATGAGGGTGAGGGTGGGGGCTGCCCCCTCTCCTTCTTTCTATACAAGTGGATCCATGGGTGTTGTGTGAATGCTTATAGCCTCCTAGGGCCCGAGCATACATGAAATCTTCACTGTGCCTCATAGGACTACAAGTCTGCCTGTGGCACACACAACAGATGCCAGCATCTAAGTGGGGTCTGCCCCTTCTGATCCCTTTCCTTCATCCACGGGCCCCATCCTGCCTGTGTTGCAACCCCTCCAAGCAGAAGAGACAAGGCTTCTCTTTTTCTTTCATTTGGATATCATCTGCAGCTTAACTCACCCTTGTCCAGGAGGTATGGCACTGTAGTGCTTGAGTATGGACATTTATATTGTGTGGTACACACAACATAAGATACACAGCTTATGCATACCACGACATATCACATATACCACATAAATACATTCCATATACACATATTCTGTACAATCACATCATACACATACAAGATGTATACATGTATATCCCATATTAACATCACATGCAGTCACACTACCCATACACAACATATGTATTCAGGATGTAAAACTATATTACATATAGATGCATACCACACTCAGATATACACTGTAGACCAAATAAGCACAGCACATGTAAACACATACCATGTGTACATGGAGCCAACATGTACATTGACACTTCATTACACATACCCCCAAATATTTGTTGCTTATTAATACCTCATGTACATGTAGCTCACATGTGTGCATAATCTATTAACATGTCATGCACATATATCCCACATATACACATAATACCACCATACCAGAGACACACTCTCCACACATATAAACCACACACATAGAATATATACATACACTGTATGCCTATAAGCATAACACATAAACACCAAACACACACTATTTATGCACATCACATGTATATATTATACACAGTGAATATGCATGCATAACATACAAAATACATAAACATATCACACTTTGCATACATACATATACTATATATGTTGTCCATGAACACATGTGTATACTGCAAATATGTGTATACTTCACATTTTATCACACAGATACTATGCAAACAACATCTGTACACACTTCCTACAGACAGAACACACAAAAATATACACTATAGATACATCCATGTAAAGCACATGTATGCCATGGGTCACACATGCTACCATACCTAACAGTACTTTCCAGATACATGCCACATTGCATTCACAACCAACACAAATACACGCCCCCCACATACATACCTTACACAAGCATGTTGTACCTGAAAACACATACCACACATATGTCCCACACAAACCCACACCACACCTGCAAACACATACTGCACACACATCCCACACATAAATATATGCCACACATACACACACATACATGTATATATCCCACACAAACACACATCCCACACATACACATCCACATTGGTTACATGTACACATGGTGTGTGTTTACATGTGCTGTGCTTATTTGGTCTACAGTGTATATATGAGTGTGGTATATATTTATATGTAGTATAGTTGTATATCATGAATATGTATGTCGTGTATGGGTAGTGTGACTGTATGTTGTGTTAATATGGGATATACATGTATATGTCTGGTTTGTGTATGTGATAAATGTATGCCACACACACACACACACACACACGTATATATCCCACACAAACACAAATCACACTTGCAGCCACCATGCATCCTACCTCCACAATCTTCTTATCCGCAACAAGAACGATAGAGGCTGGATCCAACTGAGTCCTGTTCTCTGCTTTTGCTGTCCATCCTGTATCTGGCATCGAGGAACCAGGCCTTTCCAGTGCATTCTGAATACCACAGAGGCCAGGGAGTATCCAGAGAAGGGAAGACACTGCATTTTCACTGAAGAGATATGGCCTATTGAGAACTAAGGGCAGGCTTTGGGTTTCTGAGGCTAGGGCCAGGAGGTCAATGGAAGAAGACAAACCCCATGACCTCTTAGCAGCATGGCAGACAGGCAGTGCATGAAGTGGAATAACTCATGTCCTGTTTAGAGCAGCAGGGCCTCAGCACATCAGTTGAGTAACCATGACACAGTGGTTCTGCCTCCCACTGTTCTGCCTGGGTCCCTTTCACTCTTGCTTTCTCCAAGTTGGGTGAATGCTAGAAAGTCCATGGACCTTGCCTCTGTGTTCTCTTAGCTCTGTGATTGCCTGGCTATGTCCTGTGACCTCTCTGTTCTGGTGGTGGTCAGGGGAGGAGGTTCCTGTGAGATTGACAGGCCTCCACAATCTTATCTGAGAGAGGAGCTTCCCATGAAGAAAAAGGTGACCAGGAGTGGCCACACAGGTTTACTTCAACACTGGTCCACTTCAGGACTGGGGCCAAACCTGGGGTCTAGGGCGCACAAAGGGGCTAGAACAGATGTCAGCACTGGCATCCGGTGAGGGTGACGAGGACACCCTGTTCTTACACTCAGCTCTCATAGAGGGGTCATCCAAAGGTACACTCAGTGAGTTGAGTGAAGACTTTTCCAGGAGGCTGGTGTCCTGACTACTAAGTGCCAAGGCAACACTAAGGGCCACATCCATGTGGGTAGTGCTACACTGTGGATGAGTGGTAGGGGGAGAGGTGGTTCAGCTACCTGTCCTGGGCAACAGCTGCCCTTTAGTTCCCCTACCCGCAGCTAGACTGTGTGCTCAACTCAAGGATAGGCCCTTTCTGGAATCTTGCTGTGCCTCCATGGAACTGACAAAACCTGAGGCACTGCCACCTTTTACAGAGAAGGATGAGCAAATATTGGCAGTCTGGAGGAAGTGGTGTCCCTCAGGAAGGCTTGGCTCCTATGGATGGTGCCTGTATCCTGCGCAGTTCCTAGTTGCTGGCCCTGGCACTGTTGGATGCATTCTTGAAGCCCAGTCTAGACTCCACTGTACACAGCTGGCAACCTTCACAATGCCCAAGTGATCTTAAGCCTTTCCTTCAGCAAATAGGCACTTCATTGGAGCAGCATGGCAGGAAGTAGAAGCTAGACTCAACATACACATCCCCAGCCCATCTCATAGGCATTCACTCCCACAGACAGGCTCCAAGGTCCCCGTCTTTTGGAGAAAGTTTCCCAATGAGTGAGATCAGGCTACTCTATGCATGTGACACTTAGTGTGACTGGAAGGACAAAAGAGACCTTGGAGCAGTGATATTCTCGGTCACTTTCAGCTCTCTGCTGATCTGTTCCCTGCTCCCAAGGACAGGACACACACAGACCTGGGTCTAGCTTAGATAATAGACCAGGACTTTGAAGCTATCCCAGCCTATCCATATGAGGACGACTCCAGGCAGATCCCTGGGGTGATGCACTAGCCATGTGCTGCTGGTTTTGTGTCAGCTCGACCCAAGTTAGAGTCATTTGAGAAGACAGAACCTCAGCTGAGAAAATGCCACTACTAGATTGGCCTTGGGTAATCCTATAATGCATCTTCTTGATTGGTGATTAATATGGGAGAGCCTAGCTCATTGCAGTCAGTACTATCCATAGACTGCTGGTCCTTGATGATATAAAAGCAGGCTGAACAAGCTGTAAGGGGCAAGCCTGTAAGCAGCTCTCCTATGGCCTTGTATCAGCTCCTGCCTCCAGGTTCCTACCTTGAGTCCCCGCTCTGACTTCTCGCAATGATGGACTGTGACCTTATAGTTATAAGATGAAATAAACTCTTTCTTTCACAAGTTTCTTATGGACATGATGTTTTATCATGGCCATAAAAATCATAATGTAGATGGAAATTGGTCCCAGGATTTAAGGTACTGCTGGGATAGACTTTACCATCTTTTGGGGAGAACTGTGGGAGGATGTTTGAGCTTCAGCCTAGAAGAGCCATTGAGTTCTCAGAGCTTGATGAGAAGTTGTAGGAACTTGGAGGATAATGCTGAGAACAGAGCAGATGATAGAGGAGGCCTGGCTCTTAAGGTTTGTTAAGGAAGCGGAGACTCCACCAGGGCCGTCTGTGTGATATTTTGAACTAAGAATTTGTGGTTCTGGTCATCTTGGGCTGGAAAATTAGCTCCTGACTAAGAAGAGACCAGCATCATTGAGGCAGAGTCTTCTGGGAAGTCTTTTCTTCAGAGTCCAGCAGTACATGGTGGGTGTGGCCCCGAAGTGGTCGAAGCCAAACTCGGCAATGTAAGAGTCTCCCAGGTGGAGCTGGTTCTGAAGAGATCACGGAGAGCTCAAGCTGAGGCTTCATATTAGTCAGGGTTCTCTAGAGTCACACACCATGAGTGGTCAGGACAGGCTGTTAGTAGTTGTAGCAGAAGTCCCAGGATTGACAGTCATGAAAAGAAGTTGAGACCAGGTACCATGTGTAAGGGTGAGTTCCTGAAGAGACTGGGGATTGAATTGCTGCTTATGACAGTGTATTCTAGTTGTAGAGCCTCCAGCATTTTGGACGTCCCAGTACCATGGGACAACAGCCAGGGACAACGGCAGCCATGCAATGGAGCTACCCTAGACCTAGGAGAAAATCTATGTCGGCTGTGGAGGACAGAGTTGAAGAAGTGGCCCAGAAGATGCCCCTTTTATACTGTTGGACATTGGTTTTGCTTTAATTTGATTGTGACTGTGCCCTGCCTCCCCTCTCCCTGTTTAGTGTAACAAAGTAAGTCATTTATCTTACAGAACCCTCCAGTGATTTTAGAATTTTAGGGAAAATGTAGATATTTTAGGGAAACGTTGAGTTTTGGAAGAGACTGGACATTTCAATGAAACTGAACTTATTAAAGCGTATCAATGTTTAAAGATTCTTAGACTTATAAAAGTTGGATTGTTTTACACGATGATATTAATATTAATATGGGATGTTGAGGATAGTTACATTTTAACAGTGACATTTGTATGTCAAGCTGACAAGGGGCCAACCGTGATGTCTGGTTTTACGTTAACATGACACAAGCTAGAGTTATTTTTTAAAAAAAGGAACTTCAGTTGAGAAAATACCCCCCACCAGATTGGCCCGTGGGCAAACCTGTGGTATAGCTTCTTGATTGATGATTGATATGGGAGGCCCCATACACTGTGAACAGTGACACCCCTGGGCTGGTGGTCCTAAGTGCTATAAGAAAGTAGACTGAGCAGGCAGTAAGCAATATTCCTCCATGACCTCTGCTTCAGTCTTTGCCTCTGCTTCCCTGCTCCGATGTCCCTTAATGATAGGATGTGACCTAGGAATTATAAAATGAAATAAAGCCTTCTATCCCCCAAATTGTTGTCTGGTCATGACATTTATCACAGCAGTAGAAGCCCACAGTAAGACTAGCCGTGTCTTGGGCTATGAGTATTTGCTTCCTCTCTAGTTGCTTCTCTTGCCTCGTATGCTGTTTCTTTGTTGTGTGTGGTTCTTCAGAGAGTGTAGAGGCTGAGTTTGTCAGGGAATAGCCTCTGTAGACAGGGAGCACCCACCCCACCCCCAGTCTGATGCAGCACATTCTGATGAAAGCATAAATTGGTTCCAGCCATAGCTTTGCTCTGAGAGCTGCCAGTTGGCTATTGCAGGAGCATACACAGAGCCTGCACGTGTCTGTCATAGGCCTTCTGTGTGGACAGAGGACCCAACAGGCCCTGTTTTCTCATGCAGCCCCTGGGCTCCGGTGCAGAAGGGAAAATTGTCTTGCTGACCACGTGAACAAAAATGTGATCCCAAGCAGCAGGGACAACTGGGGTGAGCCATGCAGGTGTGGGCCTCAGTGTCTCGGAGAGCTACCACCTTAGGCCTCAGGACAGTGGCTCCTGTTGACTTGATTCAGCTGAGCATTGGGGGCTCCAGATCCATAGCATAGACCCCCAAGGGCCTGGAGTGAATGGTGTCAGCAAGAGTGGCCACAGAGGCCCCCTGCTTTGTGGGGCATCTCTGGATAGTTAGATGGCAGTGCTGCTTCTGGGATGCCCTCAGACCCAGGCCCACTCTATTGTATTTGTGCTTTTATAGACTGATCTGGGATTTGTGGTTCTCTGGAGCCAGGGTATACAGAGTAGGTTGTAACCTGCTTACTTCCTGACCCCTTGAGTTCTCAAACCCTGCTTCCTAGCAGCACCTTTTATGGGTTGTAATGAGGCCTTAGGCCCCACCTCTTTCCCAGTTGTTTGGCTCCAGGAAGGGGGCTGATAGACTAGACTACTGGGGGTCTCCCTGAGCTAGCTCTCTCTGCTCACTGGGAACCCCAGAGGGATACAGGATCTCATTGTGGAAATTAGTTGGCTGCAGGGTCAGCATTTACCTTGAAGTGAGGATAGGGTCATCTCCGCAGTGACAGAGAGTCAAGGCGTAGATCTGGGGGTGCTGAGCATGCACATGGGCCTGGCAGGTGACCAAAGTGACAGCTCTTAGCTGTCACCTCATTTAATCCTCAACCCACCTTCAAGGAGAGCGACTGTTTCAAGACTGCCCTTGAGGAAACTCAAGGACAGAGTCACAGAATCTTGGCTACAGCTCCAGAGGTATGAACTTGAAGGCCAGGAAAGGACCAGGTAACCATCCCAGGGCCCTTTCTAGACCTGCTTCCAGTGAGGAAGATTGCAGCTGTGTGCCCTGGAAGGTTACCTGAATGGCTGGGGTGTGCCTACAAGACACAGATTCCATTGGAAGTTTCAAGAGGGTAAGAGACCACCTTCAATCCAACTCCTTGACCATCCCTTAGGTCAGGTTCAAATTGAGTCATTGTGGGCTGCAGCAGATTGACCTGTGGTGCTAAGGGTGGCTTCTAGTTAATGGTCCCTGGCTCCAACATCAGGGACAAACCCTGGCTGTTTCTGTGTGTGTCCTTGTCTCATGTCAGGCAGCACAGGGCCTGGTACATCTAGAGGCTCTACATTTGGGCAAACAAGTTACGGCCTAGGACAGTGATTCTCAACCTTCCTGATGCTATGACCCTTTAATGTAGTTCCTCATGTTGTGGTGACCCCCCGCCCCCAACCATACAATTTTTTGTTGCTGCTTCATAACTGTAATCTTGATACTGTTATGAATCCTAATCTAAATATCTGATATGCAAAGTATCTGATATGCGACCCCCAAAGGGGTCAAGACCCATAGGTTGAGAACGTCTCTGTAGGACAAGGCCCAGAAGAAGCTTCAGGAGTCTGTAAGCAGAGCAGTTCTCCAGGATTGTCCTGTATGGAGCCTCCTGAGCCCATGTGATCCTTCTGGGTATATTTAGAAGAGGTCATGCAGCCTTTGAAATATACACTTTCCAAAGTCAGCTTCTGCCTTGGAGAAGGCGGATTTTATTAGCCAATTCCCTCCCATCTGAGGAGCACGGAGGCAGTGAAGCAGGCCCTCCGATTCGCCTCGCTGATAGAGCCTGAGCCCTCCTTATAAATAACTCCAGCTTTCACAGAGACACAGAATGCATCTTCAGACCTCCTGTCCCCAGGGAACACCCGCACAGTGACAGCTTCTTGTTCTTCTGCCTGTTGCCGTGGGGACAACCTTAATAGACATGCCAGATTCCTTTTAGTGTGCAAGTAGCGAGTGCTTACTGAATGCAGGCTCAGGGGATGTGTGTTGGGGAAAGGCAGTGAGGATGACTGTCCAGCGTTCCCTGGGATACATGTGGAAGGATGGAGCAGGAACGGAATCCATGTACTCTGAGAACAGGATGCCTTGAGGGGTCATTGATTGGTTGGTCCCCAAACAGGTGAACCCAGAAACTCAGTGTTCCTTTTCCAAGCTAACGCTCTTCACGGATATGATTTGGGGATAGTATTGGTGTGTCTGAAACCCAAGAACAAGCTCTTGTATAGAAGACACATGCTCTCCCTGACCCCGCCCATATACACACAACACCAAATGCACATGTACACCACACCAGGTGTTGGAAGTGACATGTGAAGCTGGAAACAGTGTCTGGGGACATGCTGCAGAGAAACCCTCCCCTAGAGCCTGTGGAGGAACATGTCTCTGCCTAACATCTGATCTTAGATGAGGCCTAGGTATCCAAGGCAAAAAATGTCTTGTTTTATTCAATGAGTTTGTGGGAAATTGTGGGCTAGTTTCAAGAAATAGTGGCAATATACACAAATGATGGAAAGATCTTAAGAACCGGGAGTTTGAGCCCAACCCTGTATGTGTAGAGTGTATGTCGGGGGCGGGGGGTGTATGTATGGTAGGTGTGTATTTGGAGGGGTATGTAGTATGTGTAGAATGTGTAGAATGTGTGTGTGTGGTGTGTATGTATGTAATGTTTGGGTGTGTGTATGGTATGTGTACATATATGTGTGTATACTATGTGTGGTGTGGGGGGGGGTTGTGGTGTGTTTGTGTAGGTAGTGTGGGTATGTGTCTGTGAGTGTGTGTGTGTGTGTATGGTGTGTATATGGTATATGTATTATGTGTGTATCTGTGTGGTGATGGTGGTGGTGTGTATGTGTGGTGAATAGTGTGAATGTTTGATGGGGTGCAGGTATGCATATATATGTGTGGTGTGTGTATATGATATGTGATATGTGTGTTGTATGCATGAGCATGTATATATGTGCATTTGTGTTTATGTGTGTGGTGTGTGTATATGGTGTGTATATATGAGTTATGTGTGTGATATGTGTACACATGGCGATATATATTCTGTATTTGTGTGTGTTCATATGCATGCTCTAGGCAGATGGCTCCTGGGTCAGGTCAGGACCTGATTCATCACCTCTTCTATGCCTCCTGGAAGTCCTGGAGGAGAGGCAGATCCTTTGTCTTCATGAAGGTGAAGGTATGACTTCCTGATAGAAAGATAGGATCCCACAGGAATGGCCCCTTGAGTTGGGGCTTCAGACAGAAACTGGTGTTCCAGTCAAGTTGGGTTGGAAAGGGAAATCCAGGGAAATCGTAACATCCCTCCACACACAAATTCAGCCTCCTCCCAGATCAAGGGCACATACTGTTGTTGGCCTGCGAGAGGGTTTTGCACGGGATATGGATGGCATTTTTCATTTGAATGGCCTGAGTTTACTTTTATGGCTGTCTTTTATTTATGGAATGGCGCTGGCTCTATTTACAGGGTGATGGAAAGTGTCTTTTTCATAGTAAAGTAATGCGTGGACCTGCCAAAGTCCCTGGTCACAAGGTGGGTGGGACTTGTTGGAAGAACGTGTTCAGTTGGCACCTGCTAAATGACTGTGCTCAGGATGGGTTGAGCTAAGGTGGACAGATCAGAGGAGCCATGGTTTCATGTGATAGGCAGCAGGTCTTCTGCTGTACAGATACTGGAAAGTTCTGGATAGGTATGTGGATGCCAACATGGACCATGGTATGAGAAGGTTTGCTCCAGCTATAGCAAGCTTGCAAGATGAACTGATGTCAAAGATACCATGCCAGGGGAGACTAACAGATAAGGAATCTATAAGTACCTTTTGATATAAAAAGGTGGCCATGTCCTGAGATTGTAATGACAAATGGCCCCAAACTAGGCAGCTTTAAAGACTAGTTTACCCTCTTGCAGGTTAGAGGCCAGACATCTAAAATTGCAGTGTCAGCAGAGTGGGTCCTTCTAGGGGATACAATGCAGAGCTGTTGTAGGCCTCGTTTCTGCCTTCTGTTGGCTGCCAGCAGCCACACATCTTTCTAGCTCATAGCTGCATTGCTACAATCTCTGATCTTGATTTCCACAGGAAGGACATCAGTTATGGCTCTTAGGATACATTCCATCTCTATTGGTCTCATCTCTAGGTGCTATACTGTATTGCAAATAGTGCTGGGTTCCAGGATTCATTGGGTTCACTTTTCATTAGGGCCACTCTTCCAGCCCATCATCATGTGGGAATACGGAAAAATTGTGCTTGTTGCTCTGGCCTCCATCTATTTGCTCTGGGATCCCAGGAACATACCTGGCCACTTTCAATATGAGACATTCAAGGCTGTCATATGAGGCCAGGTAGGGACTTCAACCTGCACATGACTGACTACCCTATGCATGGGCACAGGACAGTGCCTATGAGAGGTGGGAGCTGGGGAGCTGGAGAACTGGGGAGCCCCTATCCATTTGGAAGCTTGTTTTTCCATTTCTGTTTTCTTTTTATTTTTCAAATCAAATTGCCAAAGAAAGCAGCCTGACATTTGTATCCAGCTTCCCCGCAGGCATTTCTGATTCCAATTGGACGAGACTGTGTCCAATTTAGGACTTACTTGGTGTGTTATTAAAAAAGTGTTCCTAATGCTTATTCTCTTTATTTGTGATTTATTCCTCATTCATTAATTCTCATTAATTGAAAGTGAGATAGTCCTCTTTTCCATTAAGCTGGCAGCCTGGCAGTGAGAACAAAGCATTTGGCTGTGTGTGAGTTATTTCCCATCCTCTCAGGAAGGTCTGTGTGAGGAAAGAGGGGGTGGCTCCTGTAGCCCATGGCGGATGTTCCAGAATGATTACTGCCATCCATCAGGGCTCTGGAAGTAGTGAGTAGTACCTAGGGTTCTGAACCCTACCCTGATATACCCTTCCTAGACATGGACCCCCATTCCTCCTTTCTGCATCCCCTAGTTTCCTTTCCTGTTGCAGTGATAAAATACTCAGGGGAAAAAAAGCAATTTAAGGGGAAAAGAAAGTTTATTTAGCCCCCAGTTACAAGTTAACGTTCATTATGCTCAAAGTCAGTGGAGAGCAATGAATGCTTGCATGCTTGTGCTCAGCACCCTCTCTACACTTACATAGTCCAAGATCATCAGGCCTAGGGAATAGTGCCGCCCACAGTGGATGGGTCTTCCCACATCAATTAATATCTTTAAGATAATCAGTCACTGAGGGGCTCTTTTTTTTTTTTTCCAGGTGATTTTATATTGTTTTGAGTTGTCAGTTAAAAGTCCATCACACTGCTGCATTTGACCTCCAGGGTTTGCAGAGGGGTGGAAGACTGAGTTGTAGAATGAATAACATCTCTCAGTGAGGACTCTGGTAGTAGTAGTATTATCTTGAACTGTTAGCAAGAGACTCAGGCAATGGAGTATCCTATTCATTGTGATATTTATTGCTGGGTACTGGACCTGAGAGTCCTTAAAGCTGGCTAGAGTAGAGGGGATAGTTCACAAGAGGGTAGCTCCACCTGTAGTTGTGGGGATTATGGTGTCCCTGTGAAATGTAGGTTGAAACGACAAGCAGCACCAATGCAATGGGTGCCTGGGCACATCCACAATCAGTGTTGTATGGACACTGTCTGCCACCCTTTCCCTGACTGGTCTTCTTGCTAGATTGTAGCCTGGGTATCTGATTCACGTCACTGGTGGCCCTGTAGTAAGTATATAAGGTAGGGCTTTGGGCCTAGTTATCCCAGGATATTGAATAAAGTGTACAGACTGAATGATGGTGGTTACGCCCCAAAGCTGCTCATTTTACAGATGACTACAGGGGACAGAATAGCTGTCCCGGGTCACTTGGTCCCAAATTGATGGTGTCAGGAGATATAAGGAGGAAATGCCTGATGTAGGTGAGCTGTTTGGGCTTAGGTGTTGGGGCCCATGCAATAATGACTGAGAAAGTGGCTGGATTAGGCTGGAGTCTGCAGAGCTGAGACTGGTGGGTGTTCTTTCAGAGATATTCATCTGGCCCAGCACACCAATACATCAATGACTATTGGTACTGGTTAGTTAAAGTTGCGCCTTTGGGTTCCAGCCCTTTTGGGGCACTTACTTCTTCCTGTGCTAAGCAGTGAATTGGTGGAGTAACTATGGTTGAAGGTTGGGATCCTGCCCAGCTGTGTTCTGGAATCCCACAACACTTAGTTTTTGTCAGGTGAAGTAAAGCGCTCCTGAAGTGTTAGTTTCTTTTCCTGGTTTATTGCATTGGCTGAGGCTTTCAGAGTAAGGATAGCCATTAGATTATATAGATAGTGGTGGTTACCCAGCGGGCAGTGCCTGCATCTCATAACATCTAGCTCATGCTGTCTAACATTCTAGTTGGTTTTGGAACCACCACACATGAACACACGAATGCACATTTGCACACGTGCACACTTGCGGGCGCGCACACACACACACACACACACACACACACCACATTTTAACTGCTTGGATCAGTTCTTTTGACTACCCTGCACGTGAACATGATAATGGGCCATTGTTGTCTAATGGTCTATGTAAGATTTTCTGTTCCTAACTCACATTGGCTGTTACTCTAGTTGATTATGATATAATTTTTCAAGTCTATGCGAGTCTTCTTTTTAATGGCTATTGTTTCCTGAGAGGCCAGTTGAAAATGACAGAAAACAAAAGCCTCCCTGCATGGTACCAGGCCTCCAAGCTGTGTTCTTTCTGCCTATAGAGTAATGTAGGAATGTTTCTATGCTGAGCATAGTACATGGGGTCAAAGAGCTGCACAGAGCTGATCCAGCCTAGATTGTAGACCAGGGGTTAATTGTCCAGCAAACCCTGGCTGACCTCTTGGTATCTGTTTTAGTAAAGTAGTTGGTGTGAGAGATGAGGACCAGAGGGGGTTTTGGAGTAAGTACATCCATGTAGGAAGTTCCCTTGATATGTTCCTAGCATCAAGTACTCACATGTAAACTAGCACATAGATTATTCCATGTATAAACACATGCCTTTGGAGGCTATATCCATGGAGGAGAGTTGTCAAGGCCCCAATTCACAGCTAGCAGTTGCTATCCTGCCAAGGATTGGTTGTCATGTGAAGGTGGACTCCCACCCCCACAGACATATATACAATAAATCTGCTGCCCCCCTGGATAGTCAGCTATCCTGCTTGATCAGCTGTCCTGAACCTGCATCTAGCCCACTTTGCAGCCTTCTTGTAACACCCAGAGACATCTGTTGAGGGTGGTAGGTTGGATGGCTGTGAAGATGTTGGAACTTGGTGGTCTTTGTTTCTCTATTATCTGCCTTGGGGTTGACAAAAGGATGAACAACTGCTTAGTTGGAGGGTGGATGGCAAGATGAATGGATAAGTAAGTTGGTGGCAGATGGATAAATGGATGAGTGGATAAATGGAAAGGTGGGTGGATGAATGAATGGATGGATGGATGGATAGATGGATGGGTAGGTGGGTGGGTGGATGGGTGAATGGATAGGTGGATGGATGGATGGATGGATGGATGGATGGATGGATAGGTGGGTAGGTGGATGGATGGGTAGATGGATGGGTGGATGGATAGATGGATGGATAGATGGACGGACGGACGGACGGACGGATGGATGGATGGATGGATAGGTGGGTGGGTGGATGGGTGAGTGGATAGGTGGATGGATGGATGGATGGATGGATGGATGGATGGATGGATGGATAGATAGGTGGGTAGGTGGATGGATGGGTGGGTGGGTGGGTGGATGGATGGATGGATGGATGGATGGATGGATGGATGGATAGGTGGGTGGGTGGGTGGATGGGTGGGTGGGTGGGTGGATGGATGGATGGATGGATGGATGGATGGATAGGTGGGTGGGTGGGTGGATGGGTGGGTGGATGGATGGATGGATGGATGGATGGATGGATGGATGGATAGGTGGGTAGGTGGATAGGTGGATAGATGTGTGGATGGATGGGTAGAGGGATAGATAGACATGATGTTTTGTTGGGTGTATATGTAAAATGACTGGATGGGTGGGTAAATAGTAAGTGAGTGGGTGGATGGATGGCTTGATAGGTGAAAGGGTGGGTGGATGGATGGATAGATGTGAAGATGGAGCCCTCAGTGCAGAGCTATGGCTGCCATGCTCCCATATTCTGTCTTGCCTCTAAGACCTGGGAGATAGTTCACAGGTAGAGAGCTTGCCCCTCCCCACATTTGCCTTATATCTGCTCTGTGCAGCCCTTATGACTTCCCTACCCCAAGAACACTCTAGTAGGCTGTATCATCTGAAGGTCTCTATAATACTGGCCTACACTGGCAAGCACAGCCCTCATTGGATGTCTCTGGGAATTAGCATTTCCACAAGTCCAATGAGGCTTGGGAATCCTGAGTTTTATACTTTGGAGTTACTCTGAGCATGACTGCACCTTTGTCCTGCTCACTCATGGCCTACAGCCCTCAAGACCTAGAGGAGGCTGAAGTGGTAGGAAGCTTTTTCTATCTTCTCAGTTTGGTGCATCCGCCTTGTCTCTGGCATCCGTGATGGCACCTTAAACCTTTTTTCCTCCACTCCCCCCAGGGTGGATGTCTCCCCACCCATGAACCCCCTAGAGTGGTCCAGAAGCAGATGCATCTGCTAATAGCTAGGCTGGAGAAGTCTGAAGAAGTAAACCTGCATGTTGAATGGGTTGTCACACTCTCCTAACAGTGGGGAGAGTCTTACCTGGCATCTTTCTTGACCCAGCTTAGTCTGGATAGAGCCTGTAGCTACAGTGTCCCAGGGATCATAACAGAGCTATAGGTGCTGCAGAAACTGGTCAGGGATTGAGAAGAGCAAAGCAATGGCAAAATAACAACCACAAATGTCAATATAAGACAGCAGCTCAGTGTGAAGTTCTATACCTGTTCTGTGGGGGACCAGGTTCCTCTAGAGACTGGTTCCCACCAGCTGTGGCGGTCCCCACAGGCAGTTTAATTAGTGCCTACGCAGGGCTGTGCTAACATTCCTCGGCTCTAATCCTTTCAGAACTGAGATGTTTCTCAAATACGGTTGAGTTACAAGCTGAATAAATTAAAACTTCTTGTACATGATATCTTTTAGCCTTATTAAGTGGTGAGATTATGCAAAAAAATCGTTAAGTATGATAATGCATCTTTGGGCGTGATTTGTAGCAGGACATTCATTATCTCTCATTCGGCTCTGTTTAAGCTCTGTTTCGGGGGAATTAGTGGTATTACTGTTTAAATCTTAACTTTTGTGTAACACAGGCCTGTTCCAAAGCTTTGAAACGTAGCTGAAAGCTGTGCCTGGATCTCACAGGTTTAAAGCGAGTGAACGGGAGGGTTTCAAAGTTGGGATCATCTAAAGAAATCGTGCCTACTCTACCACTAGTTTTCATTTAATTAAAAATATGTTGCTTTCTTGAGAGTTAGACAGATGGAGTTGTTTCATGGAGCAGGGGACGAAGGGAATTAGATGCTGTTCCAAATGCCAAGGGCCCACTGTTTCTTGTGGCTCCTCTGACTTTGGGGATCTGGGCTTCTGGGATACCAGAAGGGTGAGTAGCCATAGGCCTCCTCTGGGATACCAGAAGGGTGAGTGGCCGTGGACTTCCCTTGTTGGCATCTGTTAACCTGTACACTCCTTAAGACTCATACAACTTCCTTTTGTGTTGCCCATCAGTTTCGCTTGGGCAAGTTGTCTTAAGCAAGGACTGTTTATTCATTGAAGTTGATACGCCTGTACCCACTCACAGTTCACAAAGCTGTGGCTCTGTTGAATTAGTCTCCTGATGAGGTATATTCTATGAATGTGAACACCATGACCATCTTTTGCACAGCTACCCTTCTTCTGTGAGTTCCCTGTGCCCTGTTCCCCAGGGCACCCTGAGACTCCCCTTCGCTCCATATCTCCTCCCTGACACTTTGCCTCTCATTCCTTCACTGGCTTATGGGTGAGGGATGGTCCCTATATATGGTTCCTCTCTACTTTGCTTCCCACTATTGCCCTGTCCCCATCATTCCCACTGAAATCCTTTGTGGGTGGGGAAACTTCCCAGAGACTTGCTGCAAACAAGGTGTGGTATGCAGGTCAAGTTATGCCCTCTAAGAGTGTAGAACCTGTCACGGAGGAGGTGAGGGTGGGCAGACTGGAGAGCATCTCAGAGTTGGTCCCCCAGATAGCACTCAGGTGAATGTATCTTGGCCGTTCAGATATATAAGATTTACAAGACTGAGGATGGATCACTTGGCTAGGGCAGCAGTGGAGCAGATGTAGGAGTTCCTGATGATGATGATGATGATGATGATGATGATGATGATGATGAGAGAGAGAGAGAGAGAGAGAGAGAGAGAGAGAGAGAGAGAGAGAGAGAGCGCACTATGTCAATAATTGGCCCCTGTAATGTGCAGGGTGCACACATGGAACTCTGGGGCAGGTGGTAGCAGGCCTGGGTCCAGTGATGGCCTCTGCTGGCCAAACTCCTCTGGCTCAGTGGGCTTGGCCTTGGTTCTGCCTGGCTGAGGCCCACCCACATTATGGAGGGCCATCTGCCTTGCCTGTGTGGAGTTGACTAATTTGAATGTTAGTCTCATTCATAAAGCATCCACAAACCCATCAGAACAATAACCAAATACCTGAGCACCATGGCTTGGCTGATGGAGAAGGAAACTCATCCTACTGTTTCAAGAGGCCAGCGGTGATATGCTAGCAGTGTTAAAACCCCTGATGTCAAAGCATGGAGGCATGGAGCTTACAACAGCCCCTCTGAATGCCAGCACTGAGAGACTGGCCATGCTGGAGCCTGGCGGTGGCCTTGTTCTCAGACAGCTGTGTGATATGTCACTCAGGGTAACAGGCTGTCCTGAGCTGTTGGGATCCATGGGTGACAAGTTCCTCTCTCAACCTTCCCATACTCCCAGCATGGGTTTCTCACACTTGCCAACTCTTCAGACACTAAACTATGCACTGGCATTTCACTGTACCATGGAGAGCAAAACCAGGTAAGACTAGGGCTCCGTGCACAGACTACCATGCTGCAGACTTAATCCAATCCTCACCTTCATCTCTACTTATGACTGGCTTGCTGAGAACCAGGGGCTCCACACCTCTGTCTGACTCCATATTTGAATTTCAGGAAAACTAAGAGACACTTTTATTATAAAGGATGAACTCAGACCTGCCAAGTAGGCACATGGTTATAGAACAAAGTGTGGAACCCTGAGCCCTCTCTGGGTCACTTCCTCTAGCATTCTAATCTGCCCACCTAAAGCTCCTGGAACTTAGCTTTCAGGCATCTTATATGGGTCAAAGGTCAGGATGTGGTTAAAGTATTGTCATGGTGATTAGCTATGGGGCTTACCCCTTGCTCCCTTGGAGCTGAGCCACTTGGAATCCCACTCTCTTGCCTATTTTGATCCCTCCTCACCAGCTCTTCCTGGGGGCCATCTGGTCCTAGGCACCTCCCTCTTCTCTGGTATGCAGAGGAGATGTGGGTGGGCACAGGGCACAGAGATAGAGTATCTATTGCTTGTCTTATCTCAAGGATCATGAAGGCATCCTGAGCCAGTGGACATGCATTGAGGACAGGCTAGCCTGGACATTCAGCAGAGATAGGTCAGATTGGACATGGACTTTTATGAGATCCACAGCAAGGGGATGATTCAGTGTCCTTGACCCTTGAGTAGACATGGGTTGAGGCTATGGCTCTGTACCCCGTTGGTTTTGGGGTGGCATGCAGACATAAAAGGGAAGTTGTATTCTCATAGGCAGCTCCTTGTACGGCTCCCATATCCACCAGCACCAGAGATGCCTTGGCTTCCTTTCTGTCTCTCAGCAGGTTTACTCATCCCTGATGCTGTGTATACATTTGGCAGGAGCATTCTTTAATACAGCTATCACAGGCTTCATAGGAATGGAATTGCATCCCTTCCTCTGCCTCAGAAGCCCAAGGAGCAGCCTCCCCTGAGAAGAGACAGTCATCACTATTTTTAGATGCTACCATAGCTCCTAAGGCTTCCACTTGAGGGAAAGGAGGTGCCACACTTAGTTTGCGAGCCACCAGCCCCCTGTGCAGCTGAGGAAAGAGACACCATGACCCAGCACACAGACCACCAGCTGCCATCGAGATGGGACCTTCTGCTGGCATGCTCTTCTGACCTCTGCTTGTGGCTTGTATTCTTCCACTTGATTTTCCCTGTTTGGGAGTGATGGCCCTGTTTTGTCTCCCTGTTTCTACCGGTGTGTGTGATTTCACTGAAAAGGAGGAAACAGAGAATGAATGGATGGACCGTTGCACCCCCTGAGACCCTCAGGCATTATGTCCTCTGCACTGCTATTTGTCACAGTTGGCTTCTCCCACACACTACATACTGTGTGAAACCCAAAGCAACAGTGGTGCCAAACATGATGTCACCAGTGGGAGGGACAAAACAGGCCCCCCCCCACCTGAAAGCAGCTACCATAGACACACTACTTTCCATTGTAGATGTATCCTCAAGTTAACCCCCTCTGTGTGAGTTCCTGGGTGTGTCTGCGTGCATGCGTGCATAGATGTGTTCTTGTATGTGTGCACAGATGTGCAATTGCGTATGTGATCATTAATACGGAGGTCAGAGGTTGATGTTGGCTGTCTTCTTCAATTACCCTCTACCATATGTTTTGAGAGATATTTTTCACTGTGACCTGAGGCTTGCAGATCTGCCAAGAAGGCTAGCAAGCCTCTGGAATCTGCCTTTTTTCCATTTCCCTGGGACAGATTATAGGTGTGCATTGTCACACCCAGCTTTTTATGTGGGTGCTAGGGACCCAGATTGAGGTTCCTTTAAGTGTGTGGCAAGCACTTCGCTGACTGAGCCACTTCCCCAGACTCTGTTTTCAGTACATGTGTATTAGTGTACATATGTACATGTAAGCATATGTATTTGTTTACTACGTACATGCGCACATCTACACAGTACATTGGACAGGCCTACAAGTCTTTTAAAGGCATCTTGACACATATTTGTGTTTACATGCCTGTGTTTGAACAGGTTCCACACCCAGAATAGGTTACACAGTTCAAAAGATGCAGGACAACATCTCATGGAAATGCCCCAACACCTGGTTGTCCTTATTCAGAACCAGTTGCCTTCTAGGGATATGTGTGTCTTCTTTAGACACCAGCCTTTTGGGTGTGCCAAGTCAATAGCCCATAGTGAACTCCATGGGCCGCTTAACCCGCCTCCATACTCAGAATGACCTTCATAAAAGACATGCCTTGACGCAGAGATCCTGGCCAGTGCTGCAAGAGCCTGCTTGGTGCACTGGGCCTGACACAATCTTCCCGTGCTCCATCTATACCTGCTTCCCATATTGCCAACGTGTTCCCCAGAAATAGGAAGTGAATGCCTGGGAGCTGTTATTCCCACATGCTTTACTGGGGCCCGGCCACTGAGCCCTGAGTCCTGCCTTCTCAGATGTCACCCAACAAGTGACATCAGAGAGCAACTGCAACCCCACTGAGCTGGGCAGAGGGCCATGATCTTTGTTTGAGATAGCCCCTGTTTCTGAGCTGAAGTCCTTACATGGGGTCATGCTAGCTTTTACACAGACCTATGGATGTTGTTGCAGTGCTGGTGGTCAGTCTGTGTGCTTATAGGTCTGGATCAGTAGTAAGGGGGGATGACCAAGAGGTGAGCCCTTTCCGCTTAGCCTTTATAGATGGTCCTCAGCCTGGTCCTACTTCCTTACTCAGGCTACCTGTTACCACATGGAGCTTACCAAGTAGATGTCTGACTGTACTCTTGGATTCTAATGCCTCCCTCACTACTAGGTTGACCTCGGGTCAGGGCCTGTTCCTTTGTTGTCTCTGATCTGCACTGTGAGTATGGGAGGTATGGGAATCCCTTGGCAGATTGTTCATTATTTGGCCTTGTCAACAGCCTAAGGATATACTCTTTCCTCTCTTCTAATTCCCTCCAAGGAGGAGAATCTAGAGAAGGCTAAGGACCCCTGGCAGGCCGGAAATCCCTCTGGAAGGGATGGATATGAAATACATTTGTTTGGAGTGAAAGAGCTATCTGAACTTGACTTAGTCAGTGGTTCTCAACCTGAGGGTTGCAACCTCCCTCGGGGTTAGAAAGACCCATTCACAGAGGTCACATATGACATTTGTAGCAACAAAATAATTTTATGCTTGGGGGTCACCACAGCATCAGGAACTGTATTAAAGAGTGACAGCCTTAGGAAAGTGGGAAACCACTGGCTTATAGAGTGTTTTCCTGTTAGTCCATGAGTCACAATGATGTTGGTCATGGTGGAGATAGCATGACAACGATTATATGATCGTGTGGTGGTCATGTTGGTAATGGTGATGATGTTGATATTGGTGGTAACGATGGTTATCCTGATGGTGTTGTTGGTGAAAGAGAATGTGATGAAAATCATCCTGATTATTTCATTTTTGGTGATGATTGTAGAAGTGATGATAGTGGTGGTCCTTATGGGGGTGATAGTTATAGTCGTGATGCTGATGGTGACGGTGGTGATGATGGCAATAATCAGATGATGATGGCAACGGTACTGATAGTATAGGTGATGGTCGTCATGACAATAATCACATTGTTGATGGCAGTGGTGGTGACGGTAATGATAGTGTGGGTGATGGTAGTGATGGTGGGGATAATGGGGATAATGGTAATGAAGGTTATGGTGATGATGATGGTGATGATGACGGCAGTGTTGATGGCAATGTTAGTATAGGTGATGGTGATTTGATGGTGTTAGTGAGGATAGTTATGGTAACAGTCTTGTGCAAGTGGAGAGGAGCGTGTTTTAATTTATTATAGCCATCTCCTCTATGCCTAAGAACAGTAGTAGCTGAGACATCTTACCAATAAGACATTTGAAGCTAAAGCAATGTAACTTGCCCTAAGTCTAAAACCAGGAGATGAGACACCCCCATGTTTGAGCTTGAACATGACTACTTCCAAAGTTAGGGCACTGTCTTTCTCACCCAAGATCATATGGGGTTAGGTCCATAATCTGGGTGGCCACTAGGAGAAGCAGTGCTAATTTGGGGGATATATGTGCTTATAAGGTCAGACTTGAGGAGCCCAGGGTCCTTGAGGGTTCTCCATTCCCAGTATTCCCAGCATGGGGGAGGGGGAGCCCTTTCTCCCTGGTGGAATATGGGCTTTACATACTTAGGGTAAGAGGTGGGGATGTGGTAGAAGGAGTGGGTAGTAATTATAGGATGACTCAGCTCAGAGAGCCTGTTGAGTCAGCTGAAGGTCAGACCCTAAGGACTTTGGTTTCTTGTTAGACAGCAGGCGTGCACTCCATGGGAACCACCGTGAGTGTCAGCTGCAAAGGTTCCTTTCTGTTCCACCTTCTGGAGGGCACTTGAGTGGCCCCCATACTGAAACATTTGAGAACACTGTGAATCCCCAACTTGAGATTCATCTCTCTGGGACAAAGAGAGCAGGAGAGATAAAGACATGTACCTTCGGAAGGACAGGGACCATTGGGGATTAGAAACATTCCAGGCGCAGCTTGATCCATCAAAGATCCATCAAAGAAATTACGCTGTGTCCCTAGAACATCCTAGAATCTGGGTAAATTGCTGATGCATTAAGGACAGAAAGAAGTGTATTTGCTCAGCACATCATATCTGTCGCCTCCTCTGGGTGTGTGTGCTGATGTGAACATGGACACTCATTTTGAGATCTGTGAAGAAGAGATACAGGGTGTGTACCCTGAGACTCATGACAGCTGCCAGGCTGGTGGGATTGTGGCGTCATTTGTTTTCTTCTTTGGGGATCTCCTTTATATACAGAGCTGGGGTTGGCCATCAGCCATGGTAGCACATTGGTAAGAGGCACATTTGCTGATGCTCTTTGTGGATCCGCTCTCCCCTCATCCAGGAGTAGTGGGAATCGGGTCTTAACTGTGTAGGTTCTCTCCGCACAGCTTCTAAGTGTGGGATAAACACAGTGGAGACTGGGGCTCCAGTGTACAGAGACATACAATGCTGGGATCATCAATGCCATATTGTGTCCTCAGTGTCCTGGGGTGGATCCAGCCCAGGCTCTGGTCATGAGAAGGGAGCTGTGTCCTCAGACTCTGTGGTCCTTTGTCTAGCCCTAGGAGGGAGGTTCTGCCCTGTTACTAATTGCAGATGCAGCATGGTATTCAGCCTAGAGGTTACCCAGGGTACAGATTGAGGTACCTTTCCCCCAATTCCTATATGCTCCATAGTCTGTGTTTCATGCAGAAGAAACCTTCAGTTCTTAGTAATAAAAAAACCTTGTTGTGTTTCATTTGTGCCCCTTTCTGACCATCCCAGACTTTCCTTAGGGAGGACCTTTAGACAGAGCCCTAGAAAGAGTGTTCCCTAGGCTCCAAGGGACCTGGGTTGGGTAGGACAGGGAAGGACTTGCCATAGCTGGGCAGTTTATGGCTAGGGCCTTGTGTAGACTGTTTCCAGGGGGTAGAAGGTCGTACTTACAGCCCTAGGCTGGAAGACCTACATTGTCTTCAAGAACCCTTGCCTACCCTCATGGCTGATTTTTTTCTTTTTCTGCTCTAAAATCAGTAAAAGTCACTATGACTTTGCAAAATCCAGAAACTTCTCAGTAGACTCTATCCTCCAGGAAGCCACCTATGCACATGGTTGTGGGGTGGACACAGGCCTCTTGGCTGGGTTCCTGCCTCTTGCTTTCATTCTTCTTTCTCTGAGTGTCTGTGAAGTTGAATCCTGTGCTAGAATACAGTTCTACTGTTGGCTTCCCCTACTAATCAGTACAAAACACAGCAAAATCATCCCCATGAATCCCCTAACCAGAGGCCTGCCTATGTTCCTTTTATAGGGTGAGGCTGACTCATGCCCCTTTCTATGGCTAGACTGGTCAGTGACTCTGACATGGCCCCTTATGAAGGAGTGCTATTCAGGTTGCCCTCTAGCTTTTGGTGGCTCTAGATAACTCTCAGCAAGTCTCCTGTCTCATGCAAAGCTGTGTTCCCTCTGTTGCTGTGTTCCATATAAGGTTACCAATGATTCTAGATTAAGCTCTTCCCTAGACCTCATCCTAACTCAACTACATTCAGGGATCTGCTGTGTTGGGGCATCAGTATATAAATTGGGGGAGGGTATGCAGAATCCAGCCCATGCATCGGAGGGTGGGGGGGAGAGACCTCTTTGATTAGGTTTGAGCATCAGAGGTTGGACTTGGGATCAACTGAGTTTAAACAGAGAAGCCTACCTGGAGGACCATGGTTGGTGGCTATATGGATCTCCCAACTCTTGTGGAGAGGAAAGCTCTTGAAGAGACCCTAAAATGAAGGTAAAGTTTTCCTCTGCAGCAATACACCCTCACTTCCTTTGTCTTTTTGGAGCCCAAGCTTTTGGCCTTGCCTTTTGTGAGAGGCCATTCCTGAATGTGTATCGATCCCATTCTCAGACCACAGCAGTGTGTGAGCAAGTACAGATGAGTAGGTGAGCCTCAAGTTTACCAAATTAGCATCCTGCCAGGGTCATGGGCAGGCAGGCCTACAGGAGGCAGAGAGGTGGGTCATACAGGGGAGCTTGGGTCATAGAGGAAAGAGTGACTTTGCAGTTGGGGTCAACTCTCAGCCCAAATCCTGCCTGCTAGTGACTGCCAGAAAGTGCTTTGTGAAGATGACAGGGTCTTTGAAAGAAGGGACAAGCCTTCCTGGCTTGCACTCCACTTCTCTCCCAGCTGGGAAGGCTGGGGTCAGCTCTTGGCTTCTGGGTTTGAGTGTTTCC
Organism: Arvicanthis niloticus; assembly: GCF_011762505.2. NCBI lineage: Eukaryota > Metazoa > Chordata > Mammalia > Rodentia > Muridae > Arvicanthis > Arvicanthis niloticus. Next base: position 62,328,920 of record NC_047670.1, read on the forward strand.
CATGTCCATGAGTGAAGCTCTCCGCTAACTGCTGCTGGCCAGGCCCTAGCATGCTTTCTCCAGTTCTTTCTCCTCCCTGTTCAAGAGATCTCCTGCTTAGCTTCTCCACTGTTACTTTATCAGAATCTTTCTATTCAGTATTGTGAGAAGGTAGTTCTCAACTCCAGTTCAGTTCAGATAGACACTGCAGAGTCTGGAATTCTTTGGTGTTTTGTTTTAGATTTTTTGCTTGTTTGTTTTCATGTTGTTTTGTTTTTGTTTGCCTTGGAATTTGTTCTTGGGAATCTGAAGGTATGCCCAGCTGGGCAGTGGTTGTAGTGGGTGCTTGCTTCTGGTCTTGGGTGTCAGAGGTCTCCTACATAGTTACTTCTTCCGTTTTCACTAGGGCTCACAAGAGGCTATGCTATGGCCTGCTACTCCCTTCCTGTGTTCCCCAGGACTGTCAGAGATACCATCTGTGTGGTGTCCTGATTGTATCAATGTGGGATCGACCTCTTGGGTTTACCAGTAGCGCATGTTGGGAACCCTCCTCACCCCTTCCCTCTATCTTCCCTTCCTTCCCTCTTCTAATTCACTCTCCAGTAAACCAAAAGTGTCTTCCATGGGTGGACACATTCTAGACATTAGGTACATTAAAGGTGGAAAGTTCTCTGTGTGGGAGCTTGTGAGTGAGAGAGTACCCTATGAGGGTGCAGGGCTGAGGGAATTGAAAAAGCTAAGACCACAGTGCCTAGCTTGAAGCTCGCTTCTGAAATGGTTGAGTTGTTTCTCCAGGAGACAGTGAGCTGTGAGCCTTGGTCATCAGCCTTATATGCCCAGGAGACCTGGGACTCTGAGTCACTGCATGGTGTCCCCAGCACAGTGAATCACTCTGGTAGAGTTAATCACACAGATTGCACTGCCTAGCACAGAGCAGTAATTAAAGCTGTGTGAATCAGAGCAAAACTGTGGACTGAGGCAGGCACCTGTGGTCAGAGGGTCACCACCTCCTGCCACTGTGGGGGGATGTGTCACCAAAGCCCTGATGGAAGAGGTCACCCTTGATGGAAGTCAATGGAACTATGCCTCTCTGTATGCCTGCTGTGATTTGAAGAGATTATGGAAAGGCAGGACACCTGGGAGTCACGGAGGCTAACAAACCTATCACAGCTAAGTGCAAGGCACTTGTGACGGGCCTACTCACCATGCCCTTACTGAGTAGTGTCTGAGGATATCCCAGGTGCCTGCAGCTCTGATCTGTTTCTAAACTTGTTCCTGTTCAAGGTTTCCTGAAATTCCAGTCCAAGACCTGCGTGCCTTGAACCCCTCATGCTACTATTGTAAGCTCTGAAACTTTTGCAGTCTATTGCATGGTTGTGCTGTAGGCCCAGGTACCAGGAAAGCATCAGTACCAGTCAGTCCCGGTAGCTCACGTTCCCTCCTGTAGCGGGTCTAGATCTTGTGTGTGAGAAAGCCTGCCATACTGTCTTTGTTCTGAATCAGGATCATAGATCACTTCTCTGCCTTTGCTGAGCTATCAACAGAGTTATGATGGGGGGTATAGGACCCCTGTTTATTCATGTGAAAGGCAATATGTAAACTTTTCAGGGCCTCCGCTTTGCGGATAGGGTCAAGAGTCATAGGCTGTAAAGAGGAAGGTCAGGCCTGGCCTGCCTCTGTGTGGGGTCTCATCTGACCTTACTTGCTCAGTCCCTGCTCTGAATGTCCTGACACTTAGTGGAGCTGTGCTCCGGGATCACCCACTTCCTATGGCTGCTGCTGTGGGTCATATGGGCAGGCCTCTGTACACAGGACATAGGACATGTGGAGTGAGCCTCTGTGTGTGACTCAGTATATGTGAATTGAGCCACTGGGCACAGGACATTGGAGGGGACCTCTGTGTGTAAACCAGTTGATGGGTAGTGTGGCCTCTATATAGCCCCTACTGCTTGCAGGCTATAAGATTTGTGGATATGTGAAAACAGTCATACTCCTGAACACTGCCTTCCAGCAACTTAGACCAAGAGGGGCAAAGGGAAAATGTGAACAGGCAGCTCCCTATGCAGATCCAGAGAGGACTGGGAACAACCAGTCTCTCACCTAGGTTGGCCTACCCTGTTGAAAAACCTCACAGTGGCTGAGTGAGGACCATATACAAGAGGAAGTGGGTGCCAGCCCCGGCATATCTCCTAAGAAACATTTCTCCTGGGACTATTAGGCACTACTCAGGCCATGGAGCTAGGATTCCAAGCTTGCTACCTCAAGAGCCACTCAGGTTCGGAGTCAACGGACCTACCTCTCTTGGCCTGCTGGACTGATGAGAAATGAGGAGGCTGGGCATCAGAAGCTATTCTGGAAATCAGGCCACCTATCTGTGGCTTCATGCTTCTCTGTGCCTCAATTATCCCACTTAAAGGAAATAAAGTGTGTCCTTCTTCCCACAGTGAATTTGGGGTTGGGCTGGATACTGGGACAGCCCAGGGAACTCTGGCATCTAACTCTCCACCATTTGCTGGAGCTGTCTAAGCTTTGAAAGGTGGCCCTGCCAGCATCACCTAGCCATGCCAAGTGGGTCTTAAGTCCCTGGGTCTATTGTGAGGACTCTTCAGAAACCTGTCTTGGAAAATAGAAGGTCTGAGCATCCCCTGCCAGTCCCATTCCTATTGTGTAACTGTAGGTCCTTCATAGGTAGCCACATTTGGCACTAGTCCAGTGGTCAAGCATAATTTTTATTTATTTGTGGGGTTTTTTTGGGGGGCAGGGTACTATGGGAACTGCCTGTGCTGGTGGCCAGGGTGAGGTGAAGATAGGAGATGTCCCCATGCCTTGTGGAAGAGGCTGCTTCCTTCCACCTGCTGCGGAGGCCAGGCCAGTTGAGCGTCAGGCATCTGTTTGCCCCTTGCGTTAACGATTTGTAATCTTTATGGGAACAAATCCCCGGGCCGAAAACAGGCTTGACTTACAGTGCACTCTCACATGAGCATATTGTTGCTTATTTGCATCTTAATGTGTAATCAAAAGCAAGAGTATAAAATTCACGGCAGGCCAATCATGTTTTACAGTCCGCGTAAATCTTGGGAAACTTGAAGGGGATTAAATCGCACGCTGCCTTCCAGCCAGTACTGGCGGTTCCAGTGTGTGCCCCGTTCACAGGATGTCACCTGCAGTTTTGCCAGTATCCAGGTCCCAAGCCACCTCACAATCTGCGTGTGCAACAGGTTCTTGGTACAGAGCTCAGACAGCTGTTACCCAACAGGCAGGTATCATCCCCTGTGCCTGTTGGTCCCTGATGTCTGCATCCCTGACTGACAGCCCTCCAGCCCATCTCCTCTGCCTGCCCAGAGAGCTTTTTCTGGACACAGCATCTCCTGTTGCTTTCTGGTGCACAGGCTAAGGTCCCTGATCTATGCACTCCAGGACTTGGGAGTGCCTAGTTAGCTCCTGTAACCATGTCAATGAACTGAGGGTGGCCAAAATGAGCTCAAAGTAAGGTAGTAGCCTTATGCAACCAGATCCATCAATCATCTCCAGATTCCCACTATGAAAATCTTTTGAAAGTTATTTTTGAGGATTTCATACGTGACTACTTTATATCATGTCTACCCCTTCCTCTCCCCTGAAGTCTTCGCGTGCCCCCATTCACTCTCAGATCCATGACCTCTTCTCTTATTATTGTTATACATAAATATATACATATGTATATATAAATACAACCCGCTGAGCCCATTTAGTTCTGCTCAGATGTGTATGTATTTAGGGCTGATTGCTTATCCTCAGAGAAAATTGATTTCCCTCCTAGCAGCCATTGTTTGCCTACACGCTTCATCTAGGGGCGGGGCCTTGGTAGATTTCTCACATCTACATTGTCATGTTAAGTTGTGTTGTGAAAGTGCAGGTCTCATTTGGGCAACCATATTGTTGAGATTTCAACATTGCAATTTCCCTGTCATCTATAGAAGACACTATCTTACAGCCTATTCCTGGTGTGATGGCTCTAAGCATCCTTTTTCCACACTTACAGATTCTTAAAGAGAACACAGTCATGGAGAAAGGAGCATCCCCCACATGCACGGCCCCATACAATGACCTCATGGAGGAGTTCCACAGCTTTTGAACCATTGCTGGATTTGCTTGCTTTGAACACACTGACACCGGTGTTGGATACATACGTGTGTGCATTTATACATGTCTACATACAGTTATGCATTCTTCAGAACTAACCATAGTGAGGAGACCCATTTGGTCCCATTTTCTGGAGAACATAGTTTTCCAAACTGGCACCTACTGAGTCCCAGGCAGAACAGAGGCCTCTAAGGCAGGGAGCAATGGCCTCTGGTTCCCTCAGCCATGCCAAGAGAAATCGGCAAGATGGAGATCTGAGCTTAGATCTGGACACCAGGCTTCCTCTACCCCTGTGTTAAGTGCAACCACTCAGTTGTAGATATGCTTCAGGTGAACATGTCTGAGATCCTGCATGCTCTGTGTGTCCATCAGCCATCCAGGGGTGGGCTGTCTTTGTCTTTCTACAAACAAGTACTACCTTTGTCCAGCATTGCTGAGTACTTGTTGTATTCACCAGAGGCCTCAGTGCCTGAAGGTGCACACAGTGTGTTGGATGTGGCAGATAGGGGAATGCAGGATCCTATGGTTACCACAACAGACCTCATGGGGAAGGCAGGGATGTACATGGATAGATTCTGTATGGGTGAAAGGATAGCCTCATGGAGAAGGCAGGCACTGTACATAGATGAGTACCATGTGGGTAAAGGCATATTTTTGTAAAGAAGATACATGGACGCCTCCCTAACCTGGGGGAATCACAGAATTTTAAATATTCATCTTCTGGCTTACAAGCAAATCCACCAACTCGATTCTGGGAAGTCTGGATGAAAAACCACGTGTCTCCTAGATGGCCCCTGCATTTGGAAGCCCTGCTGCGTCTCAAGCTAGGCTATGTTGCGTGGGGCGGACAGGTGTGTGTGTGTCTGTGTGTGTATCTGTGTGTGTGTGTGTGTGTGTTCCCCCAGGTGACAGAGCCGCCCCAAGGAAGATGGAGATGGTGATTAGAGCCTGGATTTGGCAGGTCTTCACACTGTACCCTGTGGCTGATAGCAAACACGGAAATCACTTTGGTTTGACTTCTGGTAGGAGGAGGATAGGATGGCATGCCTGCCTGCAAAAGCGCCTGCAGGCACTGGTAAGAGTAGCTGCCTCTGCTTATCTCAGTTGGCCCTGGGCTGTGCTTTTTTTTGGCCTTGCAGACCTCATGAGTGGCTTCCATGACTGTCTCCAAAGGTATTCATGTCTCTTTCTGGTTTACTCAGTGTAGTTATAAATAAACCCTGTTAGTCATGCAGTGATGTACCTTCTGTGTATAAGGACAGTCCCCACAGCTGTTCCTGGGATGCTTTCCTCCTGCAGGACACCCTAGGAGATATTTCTGGGATTCGCTCTTGAGCTCAGTGCAGGAACTTCAAGAACAGAGTTAGGCATGCTTCAGTCCTGCAAACCTCCTCCCCCAGTCATCATTTGGACCCTAGAGACAGACCTCGGACAGGTGGACAGGTAGCTGGGAATCACTGGGATCACTGGGCAAGGAGAACTGCATCTGCTCAAGAATATCTTTGCCAGACATGCTTAGAAAGAGTTTCTTATTGTCTCGGGAATCAGGCAGAGCAAGTAGAAAGGGCGGCAGGCCCTGGGAACAAAGGTCAGCACTGTCATTATAATTTTGCTTACATACCCTTCTGCTTGTGGGTGATGGGCATCTCTGTTTCTTTTCCTGTGATAGACTACTTTGACAAAAGCAACTTAAGGGGAAAATGGTTTCTTTTGGCTCATAGTTCCAGAGTGATACAGTCTACCATGGTGAAAAATGCATAGTGGTTGGCAGGAAGGCTTGGTGACAGCAAGGCTAGGTGGTCACATGACATCTGCACTCAGGAAGCAGTGTGAACAGAAATGATGGCCCTCATGAACCACTTTCTCTAGTAAGGCGTCGGCTCCTAAAGATTCCACAGCCTTTGCAAACAGCACAGTAGCTGGAGTATTCAAACACATGAACCTGGGGATGACATTTCACATGTAGACCATAACAACAGACAGTTTTCAGGAATGCCTATTTGCTGTGTAAAGGTCCCTGGGCATTCTACATTGTCCCTGGGTGCTTGGGAGGCTCCCATTGCCAGGTGACCTGGGGAAAGCCCCTGCAGACAGTGGACTTGGGTGGCACAGGTGCTGGTATTACAGCATTGAGGGGATGTGTGTGTCCTGGTAGAGTTACTCTTCAGAGAATTCAGACCTTCCTCCTGCCCATCTGATTGCTCAGAGACTGGTGGAAATACAGCCAGAGTGAGCTTGCATGTAGATCCAGGAACAGGGTGCTGAAGGTCAGGGTCCCAGAGTTATCAGGCTCCATGAAGATCAGAAGGAACTCAAATGGCCTCTGGTGCAAGCAGGGGGAGAACACCTTGTTTGGCAGGGAACATCCATGGATGTCTGACATCCTAGAGACACCTGCATCTCTTCCTCATCTGTATAAGGTGGCTGTTTACTTGGCCAAGAAATGAAAGTTACAATATTCTACAAATTTTGTTTGCTGTGGTCACTTCCTGACTCTTTCTGTAGATCCAGAGTCTGGTCAGCCGAGTGATACACTACCCTGAACAATAAACCTACATCCTTACTCCTGATCTCCTTTGGGTGTGGGCTCACCTAGTGTCTTAGTGAGGGTTTCCATTGCTATGAAGAAACACCATGGCCAAGGCAACTCTTATAAGAGAAAGCATTTAATTGGGGCTGGTTACAGTTTCAGAGGTTTAGTCTATTATTATCATAGCAGGAAGCATGATAGCCTGCAGGCAGACATGGTACTGGAGAAGGAGCTGAGATTACTGCATCTTGATTGGAAGGCAACCATGAGAGATGTCTTCTGCCCTGGGTGGAGCCTAAGCATAGGAAGAGACCTCCAAAGCTTACATCCACAGTGACACACTTCCTCCAACAAAGCTATGCTTCCTCCAATAAGACCATACCTCCTAATAGTGTCACTTCCCATGCGCCAAGCATATTCAAACCACCACACCTAGTGTGAGAGGCTTTTCAGAGTGACTCTTGAGGGGCTTGTTACGTGGGTGGTTCTAAGTACAGTCATGAGTTTCTAGTCAAAGGGATGTGGGAAAGACCAAGGAGAAAGAGACAGAACAGAAGGCAAGGAGGGAGTTGAGTCAAGAAACAGTAGCCCTTGTATGTCTCTCGGAGCTAGGAACAGCAGGACACAGATTTTTTTCTTGGACCTTTCTGAAAGAGCCAGACCCATCACCTTGGCCTAAATCAGGAGAAGCTCATTGTGAGTTCAGGAACTTCATATTTACAAGGGAAGGACATTCTCCGTCCCACAGGCCCCAGCTATGGCCACTTTCTCTGCAGCTGTAAGAGGTGCAACACACAATGTAGAGGGATCTCCAGGAAGTCTCTCACAGGTTCTCTCAGCCCAGTGACCTATTAATGCCACCCTCTTGCTGGCCCAGTGACTGGTGAGCCAAACACAAAACTTCAGTGTGGCACAACTTGGCCACAGAACACCTAACGTAGCTATGATTTCTGAGGCTGTTTCATGAGAGCCTGGAGACTTGGATTTGGGTTATGGTGACTTGTCTAGGAGTGTTCAGCAGTGTGCCTACAGGGCCTACAGGGCCTACAGGGGGTCAGGGTTTCCTCCATCTCATAGCATGCTTGGAGCCACAGGTCTCCATTGCATCCTCACACATGCTCCCTGGTGAGCATTCTTTGTGGACCCTCCATCATCCATCCATATACAGAACCTTGCCCAGTGCTGTGACCTCTACCTAGGTCTCAGAGAGACCATCAATGGCAGCTGGCAAACAACAGAAGCAACATCTGAAGAGTATCCTGTTGCCTATTGAACCACCAAGTTCTGTGCAAAGGGAAACAGTATTGTACATAGTGGGCTTGTATCTTAAGAGAGGCATTCCATGCGTTCTTTCAGGGCTGTGGGCACAGCAGGCCTGGTGTGTCCATCCATGGAAACTGGAGGATGAGCATGGTCTCTAGATGCCTTTCTGTTGGGTTCCTATCCCTTGCAGGCTTTCCATGAGTGCAGAGCCATCTTTCCAGAATCAAAATACACCTGTGCAGGCAGATACCATCTTATGTGCACACAGCTTATACAAGACGTCATCGTTACCTTTGAGGGATGGATGAGCTAGAAACAGGCTGTGTACACAGTTTTGAAAACAAGAGACCTCGTAAATGCTTTATTGGAATGAGCGTAGGATTTAGTTGCTCATAAAGTTGGCCTGGAGAGCTCTGCCTGGCGTCAAGTAACAGGCTGGCAGGGCTTAATGCTCGTCATTCCTAATCAGGCAGCCCAACACCCTCGTGGAAGCTGGGAGGACCTTGTGAAAGAGCACGGAAGGATTCTTCCTGCTCTGCAGGGTGTCTCGCAGATCTAGACAGCAGGGAATAAACAGATGGTTAGTATAGGGCATTGGATGGCTGAAAGGGGGCCTCTGGTTATCTCTATCTCCTTCACTTCTTTCTGCTTTGATCCCCCCCACCCCCCACATCCGCAGCTTTCAATGACTAACCAAGGGTAAAAGTGTCAGCTCTTTGTTGATTTTTTTAAGAGCATGCACTTCTGAGATGGTAATGTGGTCTCTTCTTTTTATAGATATAGTCAGGGATCGCCACCTGTGCCAATGGTCCAGGATCCCAGCATGCCTCCTTGGTCATGGAGGTGCCGTAAGGGAATGTTTAGCACCTGTAGGAAGGAGCTGAGGTAACTCCACACTTGAGGTACAGGTCAGGTAGACTGACTAGGAGGAAGAAAGCCAAGGTCTGTCTCTTCCTATCTCCAGGTCATGCCTGACTTTGCTAAGATTTGCATAGGTGTTTCTTCTGTCTCTAACCTGTCCCCAGGCTACATGCAGTACTATGGATTTTGGCCTACACATAACCCAGTTGTCACTGGAGCCAAACACAGAGGAAGGTGGGGAAAGCTCCTAGAACTTTCTGTCTAAATGGATCCAGACCACATACCACTGGACTCTACCACATTCCTTCTACCTCAGGTTGAAGCTCTACCCTGTACCCTTCTGTTTAGTGCAGGGAACCCTACACCCCAGCTTCTTGCTAGAAGATGAACTGCATGCTGGGTAGGAGGTGATTTGGGTTGTTGGTGCCTCTGAACATTCCAGTCTAGGCTTTAGGAAGTGCTAGAAGATGTGAACTGTTTGGGCAAAAATACAATCGCTTCTTTATCTAGCAGCCTCTGCTGAGAAGCCATCTGGGAAGGGCATGCAGTTTAGCCATGCCCCTGACCAGTGGGAAACAGGATCGTTTTTCTTTTTCTTCTTTGATGAGTGGCCCTGGGCTGCAAGGAGCAGGCAGCAATGAGCTCATCTCTGTGTCTTCACTGGTCCACAGGTCCATAGCCCATCTCCTCTACTCTCACTCCCGGAAGTTCCTAGGTCCATGCTTGTTCCCACCTTTTCAGTCTTTCTGGTGATCTCACATGTTCTCCTGTGTTCCACAGCCCTGACATCTTCTCTACATGGTTCCAGGCCCTGCCCCTGTGGCTCTGTGAGCCCCATATCATCATAGCTCTGTCTTGCCTGAAGCTTTCCTTTCCTTCCCACATGTATGCAAATCAATGCACATATTTTGACTTCATTATCTCAAAATGGCCCAGTTTGGAGTTGGACTTCTCTGATCCTCATGGAATCTGGGAGGTGGTTTGTGATCAGTTAGCTCTGCAGCAGCCGCCTCCTCAGAGAGGGAAGGGAACACTTTCCCTTATTCCTCTGTTTTTTTGTTATTTTTTGCTGAGAACAATTTAATTTGATCTCCAAATGTGAGTTGCAAAGCCTATGCTTGCTTTCTGCTGAGTGTTCTCAGCTCCATGGTGTGTGTGTGTCCCAAAGCTTGCAGACGATGCCTGCTTGGTCTCTAGGGACAAATTTTGATCCCATGGGTGTCTTGGATCCTGCAGGGATGGAATCCTGTTCCCACATAGGCTTCTTTATTCAGCGACTACTTCAGGGACACTTACAGCTTGTCAGGTCTAACTTCAGGAGGTATGCAGGTGAATGTTGAATGACCTCTATGCTTACATGTTTGGTGGTCAGCTGCTGCTGTCTGTCCATCCTTCCATCCACTGGCCCAGTCATTCTTCCATCTGTGTCTCAGAGTGCCCACAAGCCCTCGGGAAACAATCCCCCTTATTTACTTATCCTTCCCATGTAACTACTGTCCACCTATCCATCCATCCATTTTCCACTGATACCTGTGACCCATTCACAAATGTTTCTCTTCACCCACCCATATTTACTCGTTCAGCTTCTCATTCTCCCATTTACTTACCCACCAACACATTCATCCACCCATTGTGTATCGATCCTTCTTCCACCTGTCCATCAACCCACTCATCCAGGCATCTATCCATTCATTTTCCCATCCTTCTGTTCATCTACCCTCGCATTCATCCATCAGCCTATTTACTGAAGCATCAACCCATCCATCCATCTACTGATCTAATAATCCTCCCCATCCATAGATCCATCCCTTATCCACACATCTGCTACCTACTCACCTATCCATCAATCTGCTTTCCCAGCTATCTACTATCCATCCATCCATCCATCCATCCATCCATCCATCCATCATCTACTCACCCATCTGCCCACCCATCCATCTATTCACTTGACAATCCATCCTTCTATCTGTATGTCCATCCATCCATTTACCCACCCACCCATCCATGTGTCTTTCATCCATGAATCCTATACACACCTGTAGTTTGTATGTTCCATTGATGACAGCTGCTGAGAAAGCCCTGAGGCAGGCCTTCACACCACCTCCATAATGAGATGAGATTGAAACAAAATGATGATGCCTTTTAGGATTAGAAAATTCTGAATCCCCATGGGCTGTTCTGCTCAAAAGTCTTCTCCTACCATCTTCATGTCTCACTGGTCCAGAAATGAAGAGATACTTGGCTGCAGTGACTGGCAGCTTGACGTGGGTTTAAGACCCAGGCACCTGCCATGGTGGTGTTCTGTCACTTTTGTGTTTTAAAAATGTACCCCACTTGGATTATTTTTGGCTCACTAAAGGAATACCCTCCACACAGGTGGGGATCATTGGATTATCTTCAATGATTGAAGGTGTGTAAGTCCTATATGGCCGTATGCATTGTGAAGCCTCTGAGAACTTTGCAGTTGCTTTGTTCATGAAACTGTAAACCTCAGAAAATGCTATAGCGTCCAAGGGTGGAAGCTTCATCCTCCCAGGAATTGATGAGTCCATGTTCAAGAGCTAAAGAAGCCAGTGTCTGATGTCTGCAATGATGACACACACAATGGTGACACATGCAGGCCCTTTGCCGACTTTCCTGGTTTTCCACTCTTGTGTCTCCCAGGTCTCCAGTCTAACAGACAGTCTCTCTCCCAGCTGCTAACTCACATGTCAGCAGTCTCCAGGAATGTCCTCATAGACCCATCAGGTATGGTTTACTAATGTCTAGTCAAGTTGAGCATCATAGAACTTTTGTTAAAGAGAAAACAAGGAAGGCTCTGATCACTCTGTAAGAGATGAGGCTTAACCTAATCTAGTGACAAGTTGAGGCTTACAGATGAGAGAGCATCTGGACACTGAAAGGACTCTGGGTAGCTATAAGGTTGTTGAAGATGGTCTTTGATGGACATCAAGGATGAGGGAAGTGTGCATGAAATGGGTGTGTTCATCCAGTGTCAGTTGCTAAGACAAAATCCCTGAGATCCAGAGTGTGTGTGTGTGTGTGTGTGTGTGTGTGTGTGTGTGTGTGCGCGCGCGCGCGCTCGCGCGCGCACCAAAGGGCCTAGCTGATTCATCTCACAATCCTAGAGACTGAAAATACTAAGATGGCTGCCCTCTGATGAGCCTCATGGCATTGTATCTTGGTGGAAGCAAATGCAACAGATCTTAGAATGGCACATGGAACCAGCAAGGCATCGGAGGCCCTGCCCCCTCTTCTGTACAACTCACTTTTGTGTGCAGTAGCTGGAGTTCCATGAAAACTGCCTTAGTCCCCTTCAAGGGTCTCTCCTTCATGACCTAACTACTTCCTACTATGTACCACTTCCTAAAGACCTCTACTTCAAACCCACCACATTGGGAACTAGTTTTCAACCCATGAGCACTTGTAGAACAGAGCACACCTAGACCAGGCACTGTGGGGTGCTGTGCTGACACTGAGCCAGGCAGGCTGAGGCTCAGGCCTTGCTAAGGAAGTTCCAGTAGCATAATCAGAGCTTGATTCTGTGAGGCCATGGCTGTGGTTGTGGTTGTGGCTGTGGTTGTGGCTGTGGTTGTGGTTGTGGCTGTGGTTGTGGCTGTGGCTGTGGCTGTGGCTGTGGCTGTGGCTGTGGCTGTGGCTGTGGCTCTGTCTGTAACTGTGGCTATTTAGAGCAGTGGTTCTCAGCCTTCCTAATGCTGTGACCCTTTAATACAGTTCTTCATGTTGTGGTGAACTTCAACCACAAAATTATTTCATGGCTACGTCATATCTGTAAGTTAATGTTATGAGTTATAATGTAAATATCTGATATGCAGATATACAATATATGATCCCAGTGTAAGTGTTCCACCACCAAAGGGGTCATGAACCACTGATCTAGCAGATGGCTTATCCATAGGACACTGCTAGCTTCATCCTATGACCTACCTGGCCATCATGAGGCTGAAGTGGGCAGCTTCTGGGCTGCTATGTCTTAAGCTGGGCAGTGAACAAAGGTCTGAGCTGGAGTGTGGCTGCCTTACTTTAATCCTAGCAACAGGTGCAGACAGTGCCTCTGAGTACCGCTGCACTCTCTGCTCATTAACAGAAGGTCTCATCTCCAGACTGCCCTCCCAGTGTCTCCCTAATTACCCCAGCAGAAGGTGAGCCAGGCTCCATGGAAACGTGCTCTGGAAGCTATGTGGGGTGGCCAGGTTGAGCTCAAACTGCAGCTGTCACCTTTGACCTTGAAAGAAGCTCAGGTAGTACAGGAAAGGTTTCTTGTTTTTATTTATTAGTGTGTGTGTGTGTGTGTGTGTGTGTGTGTGTGTGTGTGTGTGTGTGTGTTATAAAATCTCATTAGTTCCCTGGCTGCCTGTTGCATGGATCTACAGAGTCTGATACACACTAGCCATGGGCAGCAACCCACCAGATATGGATATAATTGGCCCTGCCTTTTGAGCAGAGATATCTCAGCCAGGACTCCTGGTGCCTAGGAGAAGGGAAATGGGCCGTTTGTTGCTAAGCACAAGGCTGATGTGAAATTCCCAGGGCTCAGCACATTTCCTGGAAAGCCAGAGACAGGTGTGAAGAAGGAACAGGCCAGCGGGCCCACACGCCCCATTTAACCGCATCGGATGCTGGCGCAGGCCCCACAAGGCATCCACTGAGTTCCCCAGCATGTGCGCCACAGAGGCCATCATCCCTCATGTCTTCATGGATTTTTCCACAGAGCTAATTCCTTCTTTGGAAAAGTTTGAGGTTTATAGAGAGATTGTAGAGATAGTTCAAAAAACCCTATGTGCTCCAGACTGATTCCCTGGCCAGTACTGTAGTCAACAGTGCAATGCCCTGACCTTGGTGTGGCACATTTATTACTGTGGAAGGAACACCAGCATGTTCTAAGTTTCTAAGTTCTGAGTCCTCATTCTTTCTCTGGAGTCCTTGTGGGTTTGGATCCCACTGAGACCACCACACAGTTTTTCACCATCTTGGCCTGTTGGCTCCTGGAAACTGTGAGCCTCTAAAACATCGTGACCTTGACAATTAACTGTGAGCTGTGCCTGTCAGAGCTTTGGTAGAGTCTCCTATGGTCAATCCGCATCTAGTGCTCTCCACTGTGGTTGGCCCCGCATTCAGTCTGTTTCCATTGTCAGTATGTGTTATTTGACTCGACTTCCTGCCTGGGATCCTGTTTCCTCTGAGAAGCCAGGGACTGTTGCTCTTTCCTGTTCCATAGTATGCTCTTTGTGCAAGAGTCACCACGCGCAGTCACGCTGATGGTGATGCTGGGCTGGAAGGATGAGTGTCCACAGAGGACATGGATTTCTGTACAGAGGACTTTATCCCTTCCCTGTGTTGATTGGTTGACTTACATAGAGCAGTGCAGCATCATGCATCTTAGATCTCTGAGTTATAACCCAGTACTTTTTCCCATTAGCTTTGGTCTTGGGAGTCTGTCCTGTGGTCCTTGACACATTCAATTCCATTCTGCTATGTCTCCTGAACACTTCTTTATATGGGGACAACCAGATCTCTGGGTTTCTCTTCTACTTTTCCTGGCCTTGTCCTACACACAAGGTTCAGGTTCCTTCCTTTGTTAAGTGGTGTTAAAGCCAATGGGTTAGGAGCCTATTGCTGGTAGAGTGTCATTGTCTCTCCACCCTCTCAGCTGCCACAAAAAGGAACCTGAGTATGTATCCATATCACACAAATATGACCGCACACTGGCCACTCTGATTCTAACCTGTCACCGCCAGGACCTTGGTTTCCCTTCCTCTTGCCTATCTGCAGCCTCCCACTTCTGTGCAGAAGGCTGCTTCCCACCACTGCCACCCGCTTAGCCAATCGTGTCTTCCTTCAAGTATCTACACACAGGGGTGTCAGACCAATAGTGGGTCCCCACGGAAACAGCTCTATTACCCAGAGCACCGTGCTTGGGGCCAGCTCATTTGCCCTCAGTCTCACAGGGTCTGCCAGCTTCCAGTGTTGCCTGCCTCACCGTAGAGGTGGCTCTGTGCACCACCTGAGTTCTATTCTCCCCTTCAGCTAACTAAATGATGCAGTGTGGCCACATCCGCAGTGTTGTGGTCCTGATTGCGGTGCTATGCAGGAGCCTTACAGTCCTCATCCACAGTGGGTCCCATCTCTTTCTCAATCCTTCTGTCCCCCAGGCCTGTGATGACCACTCTTTGTTTGGCCTTTTCTGTGGTTGTGCCCTTTGAGGAACCTCATACAGTTAGACTCCTGTGGTCTGTGGCTTTCCTCACTGGCCACCTCACTTAGAGACTTTCCCCTGGGCCCTTTTATGGATCTTCTTCCCCTTTTACTATTAAACAGTGTTCCTCAGGAGGACTAAGCCTCAGGGTTTTTATATACACTGCCTGGGATTCATGTCTGTGGTTCCAGTGTGGGAAATGATGGGTAAATCTGCTCTAAATATTAATATGCAGGGTGTGTGTGTGTGTGTGTACATGCACACGAGCACACACGAGTGCACTCAGAACTTTCCTTATCAATTGGCTAAGTCTCTAGGGGTGTGGCCTCGTCAGGTGGGAGAATCTTGCTTTGTCAAAGCTGCCAACCTTCTTCCAAGTGGCTGCAGCACTCCGGGTTGTCAGCAGCTGTGGCTGAGGACTCCTTTGCTCCACACTCTGGCTGGCATTTGGTATTTGGGGAGGACTTGGCATTTTTCCATTGTCATCGGTGTGTAGGGGGTTGATGTTTCCCGGTGGCTTGTTTGCCACTTGGGGTGAGGTATCCATTGCAGCCTTTGTCTGCTGTCTTGGATCTGTCTGTCTCTCACTCTGGCATTTTAAAGACTTTCTCGGGATGTCTTGGACACACCTCATCATGGGCTTCGTGGCTTGCAGATATCATCCCCCTGTCTCAGCTGGTCTTTTCAGTCCTCCTTGCAGCATCTCTGCAGAGCAGATGTTTCTGTGTTAGCAAAGTCTAATTTGTCACATTTTCTTCTTTCAAGGATTTTGAATTTGGTGTTTTATCTAAAAACTTGTCACCAAATCCAATCTTGCATAGATTTTTTTTTTCTTCCTGTGTTGCTTCTGGAAGTTTCACGTTAATGTGTTTTATATTTAGGTCTCTTATGCATTTTGAATTACTCTGTGAAAAGTATAATGTCTGTGTCTAGATTCAGCGTTTTTTTCCTTTTTTATAGTTCTCTGTCACTGGGCTCATAGCTGCCTGAGCCTGTGGTTGATAACCCTATTTCTCATGGGTTTGCTCTTGTACCTTGGTGGAAAATCTTTTCCAAGGAGACTGCAGGGTTTGTCTCTGTGAGCAGAGGCATCTGACCTCCCTTCCCAGGGGATGGTCCTGCAGATTCTATTTCTTTCATATGCAGGACACACGTGGGCTGGAAGATTAGGTTTTTCTACCACCTAAGAATCCATGCTACCAGGATCATCTGAAGAAAATTCACTGAAGTGTCTGATAGTGGTTTGGTTTGCCTGAACCATCCAATCCTCCTACATTTGTGGCTTCTTCAGACCGAAGGCTTGTAGCAGGTATGATGCCTTGAAGGCAGCTTTTTAGCTGCTGGCCCCTGACCACTTATGACGAGCAGCTGTTGGCTCCAAGTACAGAAGCGATCTCACCAGCAGAAGAATATGTGAGCAGGTGTGTTCCCAGAAACAGGATGCAGGCTGGACAGTTAGCTTGCTCTGAGCATCCCCTGCAGGGGTACCAGTGGTCTTCCAAAACCCCTTGTCTCAACCTTGAACACGACACGCTCCTATCATGTGCTCTGGGAATAGGAGGCAGATGGCAGAACATCATTGAAACAGAGTAGGAGCAGAAGTGAGACTTTGCTGTGATCCGGGACCCCAAGGCTGCTGCCCCCACCTTGTTCCCTGTGCTTATCCAGTATGGGGTGACATGGCACACTAGTCTAGAGCTGAGCAGGACTCCATAAGCATCCCTGCTGTGCACAGGGGCCTGGAAAATATAGGGGACTGGGCGCTGCTTCCCCTTAGCCATGTCAAGCCTGGGTGCTGGTCCCCAGAGTCCAAGCTGTTACCTATACCACAGGCTCCCTGGTAGGTGGGCTTGTCTTCCTCTTTCCACTGCATCAGCAAGGAAACTGAGGCTTCAGAATGGTGGGAGCCTCAGCTACGGTGGGAGTTGTGATGCTGGCCAAGCTGAAATTTGTCTGGCCTCGAGGACCTTGAGGGGTCCTCAGGACCAAGGTTCACTTGGGACGTGACCTTCAGTGCAGAGGAGAGTGGTGGACAACCATAGGTATATGTTATCATGTTAGTTTCTACAGTGGCCTAGGCAATTCTCCTCATGATGTAGGGATACCCAAACAACCAGGGTGTCAGTGGTCTGTCCAGAGGATGCCTTTCCATACCAGCTCTAGATCTTCAGATGTCTGGATATTTATCCTCTGCTACAAAGAATGGCCTTCACCTGTCCTCTTCTGGGATCCTGTGCCTTGCCCAATCCTGCTTCACCTACTGCCCTTGTGTGGTTATGGGGTGCCATCACTGAAAATGGAAAGCCACAGCACGTTCCGTTGCTGAACAGCCAGAAAGTGACATTGGATACACTGTCCTCAGCTGACCTGTCTAGCATACTGAACAGGAGAGGAGCTCCAGTCCCTTCCTGGAGCCAGAATGGGAGCCAGAGACGGGAATGATGGCTAGTTCATAACAAGGCCCAGCTTTCTCAGACAGATCGCCAATGTTGGAAACAGCCTCACTGTGCCTAGTATCTATCTTCAGGAACTGTCAGTCACATTCGTGGTTTTGCTGCATGTTCTGTGTGCTCTGTATGTGCAGGGTTGAGGGTTCTAAGTTAACTAGACAGAGGCAGTTGACTCTCCAGTGCCTTGGCTAGGAGGAGGTGGGGACACTGTATTACTAAGGAGCAGGTGTTTGGTGGAGCAGGTAATGCCTTCCTCTGATAGCCAAATAACCTGAAACCATGGAGGGTTTGAAGAAAGCTTGCAGCTGAGGCTGTTAGGATGGCTCAGTGGTTTAAGAGCATTTGCTGCTCTTCCAGGGAGTCCAGGCTTGATTTCTAGCATCCACATGGTAGCTCAAAAAAGTCTAGCTTCAGTTTTAGGGGAGCCAATGTTCTCTTCTGGCCTCCACTGGCAATAGACATGCAAGTGGTATACAGACATACATACATACATACAGGCAAAACACCCGAACCTTTAAACAGCAAAATAGTAAACTGACAGCTTCAAGGAAAGATGGGAGCCCTTCCTGTCAACAGGGTCAAGCTCAAAAGGACCACTGATGTCGGCGACATGTGCTGGCCTTCTCACCTTGCAGATCCCTCTGCATCTCTACCCCTGTCCCAACGTGGGTCCTCCAGCTCACGTCCTTGTCCACAGTGGGCTCTCTTTATCACCTTGCACGCAGGCAGCTTTCTGGGCCCTGGACCAGGCTACCACCTGTTATGGTAAGCGTATCTTGCCTAAGCATCACTGTTTCCAAGAAATGCCTGAAAGACAAAAGGGTTTACTGAAGACAGGAATGGTTTTATTGAACACTGGTTTGGTTGCTCTCACTGTCCCATGCTGCTGCGTAGAACTGACACATGCATGTTGTGAGCACACACTGGCCCCATGCCTCCACTGTGGTCTCAGGACTGGCTTTGCCTTTATTGTCACTTGGCCTTGGCTGGTATCTCTTTGTGCCATGGTCATTGAGGGCTGCCCAGGTAGAACACCTTGAATGTGGAAGAGGAGGATTCCAGGCTCTATCTTTTTCTACACCCACAAGGCCCGTGGCTGTCCTCTCCTGGTAGAGGTATGCTGGGCACCTGGGGAGATGGGAGCTGAGCTTTTGCCTCTGCTGAAAGCTACTGTTCCTCTTCTACCTTATGAGAATGTCAGGGTGCCTTGACAGCCAGGAATCCCTGTGCACTATGCATAGAAGGGGCAGTGATGACAACCATATCCAGAGCTCACTTGACTAGGAGTGGAATGGAGGGTGGGGGTTGAACAGGCTATGTAAATGCCTAAATTTTCTAAAGGAGCAACTTGGATTGCGGGATGCACTTGACACTTTTTAGCTGGAGGAGTGTTTGTGGGTAACTGTCCTTTGTACCCAATATCGTTGTCCATGGTTTGTGCTGTCTAGCACCATTCACTTGAAAATGGGAAGAAGACATTCTAGGAAAGTCTTGTTACCATGGCATCAAGACCAAGAAAGTGCCCTGCTGCCTCAGGTCAGATGCCTGGGCCTCTCTGGGCTCTGGTCCCTATTGGTTATCTTGGGATGCTTACTGGTAGCATGCAGACTGTCTTTTATTGACCTTGGTGAAGTTGTAAACTGAGCCATAATTGCTGTGTTTATGATGTTGTGGTAACAGCTTTCCAAAACCGTCTCAGGATCAGTCTTGGGCCCTGTGCTGGACCTGCCAAGGCAGGCAGCAGTGCCTCATTAATATACACATTAAGGGGATAATTGAATGGAGGCCAGCTGGCCAGGCGCCTCCCTGTGGACATCTCTCTGGGCTTTGGAGCAGCCTCAGTGTGTGGAAAGCAGAAGACAGCAAGTGAGTCCCAGTCCCCTCTACTGCTCTCCACCAAAGTCTGACTGAAATCAGGAAAGTGGGCTCTTGGGTACTCACTACACATCCTAGGCCACAAGTCACAGCTCTAAGAGAGAGAGGGAGTTTGAGTTCTCTTTGTGGGCGGTGACTTGGGGTATACTTTGTTTTCTTCCAGCTAAGCCCCAGGGACAAGCTTCAGAGGGAGCCCTAAGCTCTGCTTTTACTCTGATAATTGATTCAGGAGAATAGCCTGCCTGCTGAGGTACAGGCTGCACATGAGGGGGTGCATATTCACTATACCTAGAGAGTAAAGGCAGCAGGAACAGCAGGGAACTCCAGAGTCTCCCAGCCTATGGTTTGAGATGCAGGTGAAGCCCACTCCTGAAGGATCTAGACCCACTCCCCTACTCTGCCTTCGGGAGGGACCAGCTCACAGATCAGCTGAGGATTCCATCTGTCACATTGAGCAGTCTCAATGGCCTATAGTGCCCAGTTGCTAAGGATGAGTGCCGGGATGACCAGGTGCCTACTGGAAGATCTACAGAGCTCACCAACATCCAGGGGCTTGAAGCCCCTCTTGGGAGCTTACCCCTGTAATCCATTCCTAGCGGCCTCTTCTATATTATGTGCCTTGCTTGGATCCAGACTGGACATGCAGCGATTTTATATTCTGGGGAGCACTGATGGCAGATTCCTAGGGAGAAAAGGAGTTCCCTTCTTAGCTGGTTCAACTAGGACCCCTGAGGGGAGGGCTCTTCTCTGTTGTAGAGCACTGTACTTAGCATAACAGCCGTTGCGTTTATCAGAATAGTGTGGCTACCTGGAGGATACCCTGAAATGGGCTCGTTGCTGTTGATAGTTCTTCATCGGAGTTGGGAAAATCAATGGAGTTTTGTCTGACCTTCTGGCTGGTCCCTCTTGCACCAGTTATGTATAATTCTGCCCTAGTTGTGCATGACCTTGCAGTCTTGGAAAGTTTTAGAATATAGACTGTGAGAAGTTAGCTGAGGGGAGACTCCATCTATGCAACCATGGAGATGTTATCTTTTATGCTGGGTAATACGGCTGATTTGGGGTAACCCAGGCAGACTCTTGTAGCAACCCCTATCATTACTCTGTAAGTAAGTCCAATCAACGCATTGGCTCACCAGGGTGAACTTTGGTGAAATTGTACTTTGATTTATCTTTGGGGCCTTATAAGGAGGGGATAGATGTTGTTTGTGTTCCCCCGGAAAGAAATTCTCACAACACCTGGTGACCCAGTGTGCGCTGAAGCCTGATGGGTCATGAGATATTGGGATCTGTTCTTTGCACTGCACTTGTGCTATACAACAGAACGCATGGGTGTTCTACACCTGTTTAGGCCATGCTGTTAGAACAAGAGCTTCATGTGTCTTTACCCAGGCTCAGCTTCATCTTAGTCCTCTGGACCAGACCAGCCTCTTCCTATAGGGAACAGTAATTGCACTCCATGCTGCGAGCACAGTATTTGTCACTCTTGAGAGATGTGTAGGGAGTGGAGGTATAGGCTCATACTACTGAGGCCCTGGGTACTTGTCATATGCATGGCAGAATCTGCCCTGCAGAGATGTTTGGAAAGGGCATCCAGGGGTCCTGGTTGGTGGCTCCAGGTATCTGGGTTTTGAATCTAGCCTCTAGGTGACGGGATCAGCCAGAATATCTGCTATGCCAGGTTCTGGTCCAAAAGACCCATGCTTACATATTCCCTGTAGCTGGATAGTGACTTAGAATTTGGCCTTAGGGACTGGGATGAACTTGTCTTGGGGGTCATCTCTAACATGGGAATGAGTCTGGAGCACTTGAGAGAGAGGGTTGGCTGAGCAGTGTCTCATGAACAGAGAGGTGAAGTCCAGTAGGAGCTGCTTTGGTGATATGTGCAGCCCTTGCAGCCTCTTAAGGATCCCTCCAACCCCTTCAGCCTACCTTCTCATCCTGCCTTTACCAGCCTGGGCACTCTTTCAGCTCAGCACATGTGAAGGCTGACTCTCCTGAGCCCATTTCTCTGTCTGTGCCAGGTATCCTCTCCCACCATCCAAAGTGACCAGGCCATCTCTAGGCTGTCCTTGGGTGTCAGAGCTGAGGGACTTGGTAGCCAGAGAAGCCCCATCTGAAAGCCCTCAGCCCAGTGGCTGCAGAACGGGTTGCCACATGCTTGGGGTTGAGACAGTGTAGTTGAATCCCTCTCACGGAGTCTTGAGTCTGTCATAGTAAGTCAGACTCCTTCCTGCCTGAAAAAAGGATTTGATTGTCTTTCCAAGTCTTCAAGTACACAGCTCCTGGGCCTCTGACCATCTAATCCAGCCATCTGCCTGTCTCTGTTCCCAGCACACACCATCTTCACTCACTCTGTACCTGAACTGGACCTTTGGAATTTGCTGGGGATCCCAGGATAATTCCCATGGAAACTGTTACCCAAGTCACACTTCTCACTGTCTGTTCATGCAAACATGCCCTCATGCCATGTGGGAGGAGTCTTCAGGCTAACAGGAGCATCCTCCGCCATTCCCAGCCTTCTGCATGGAGGAATTGTTCATACCTTGCTTGTCTGAACCATCATTTTGCTCGAGCACACTAGCGATCCCAATGCCTGTATGGAAGTAAGCTCTCTTCCCCAGATGAGGGGAGACAGGGCTACCACCTGCTCCCATGACTCTTACTTCAGAGATCTCTGTCTGTTTCCACCCAATCTCCTGGGTTGTTCTCTCTCTTTTTCTTTGTCTTTTTATCACTGTTTCTCTGCCTCTACATCTATCTCTCATTCTCCCTCCCTCCTATCCTCCCTCTATACATACATACATACATACATACATACATACATACCCCTAGAGAGTACTGGCTACTTAGTCTGCTGTGATGTCCTTGCCTAGGATGGGAAGGGAAGTGGTGGGCCTGGCTATTCTTGTGGTCTGGCCCTATGAGAGTTCATTTGAGTGACCTTTGAATAGTGTGGCAGTCAGGAGGCCCTAGAAATACAGAATATTCAGGCAGTGTTGCTGAAAACTTAAGATGCATGGATCACAGGTATGGCCTCCACTTCCCCCGCTATGCTCATGAGACATAGCAGTCTTAGATGCTGGTGGCTGACCTGGACATTTAGAACTCGGTGCATGTTTCCATATCCAAAAAGGGCTGTAAGTCTGACCTGGCCTAAGGCAAGGCCCTAGGAGAGCCATTTGCCTGAAGTTCAAGAAGTTAAGAAAACATGGGGGTGGGGTTACAGAAGCTGCTTTGGAAGCACTCGACTGAGGCCTTGGCTATGGGTGCTACCTACCCATAAACATATTTACCCATGCGTGTCTACAGTCAGTGCTAGTATATGTTCCATGTGGCCTGGAGAGGTGAGGGACACAACCTGGGAACTCATGGGTACCCTGGGCAGGCTTGCTTGAATTGTGAAGGTAGGTACTGGTTGTGCAGAGAGCAAACAGGGACAATCCCAGTACTAAGCCTGAAGAACATTGCACACATGCTCATATGCCTAAGTGTAAGTGTGCAGTTGCAAGCTGTGGTATGCATAGCCTCTGCTATGTCATGTGTTCATATAGTATGGTAATATAGCATGGTGTTTATATTCAACATGCCATTTGAATGTTTATGCATGTTGTGGTCTGTATATATAAGTGCCTTTGTGTAAGTATACACATGGCGTATGCACATCTGTGTGAATAAATCATGGTCTGGATATGTGTGGGTACATTTGTTGTATATAGGTGTATATAGGTGGTACACTGTGTGTATATGCATGGGTGCATATGTTCATCCCAACCATGAGCCTGTTACATCCTTAAAAGGCTTGTATAGGCTGCATGTGATATATATCTGTATCTCTGTTAACCTACAAAGAAAGAAACCTTTGGGCAGGTTGGGCTGGCATTATGGTTCAACCATGTCTCTAAAACATGTCAAGCATGCTTATTTGGGGCTTCTTCTATGTTCACATATGTTTACATATGAATCCAGGGATGCCAGTGTGCCTGTATTAGAAGGTCAGTGCTATCTTCCTGGCTATCTCTCTATATAGTCCTCTCTCCCTTATTCTGGAGCACCATCCCAGATAGCTAAGCCAAGCCAAGGGGATCCTGAGGAGTCTTCCTGAGGTCTTTAGGTATCACTGTGTGTGGAGCTCACTGGGAGTACAGCTGGCCCTACGCAGAGAATGGTTTCTAAAATCAAGGTCTTCACAAGCCATGCAGGGCCTGTGAGCCTGTCTTCCTGCTTCCTGGTCCCTGGGCTTGTCTTATCTCCTGGTGACAAAGTTGTTCCTTTTCTTGCCCTCTGCAGGGGTCTGACCACCGAGTGTGGGGTGGACCAGGTCTTTCCAGAGAGGGACAGGGACTGTGGTCTGCTGATCCAATCCTTACTATCTTATACTCCAGCTACATATCTGGGTGGGTAGCAGCCAGCCTGGCCCTTCTTGCTTTGTCTTTTAAAATTTCCCCTCACACTTATCATGCAGGGATAATCCTCAGCTGGTCTGCAGAATTGGGCTTTGTGATCTGTGGCACACACTTAATTGACTTGGTAGTAGTTGGAGTGTGAGGGAGAATTTGATCCTGGGATTTAATTGAGGCTTGGTTTCATTCCATCTCAAACACTGAGATAGATTGTTCATCGGATCTTAAGAACATTTTTTTCCTGAACATTTTAATCTTTGTATTGTGTGTCTATAGAATTGGGGATAAAACTAAACATTAGTAGCTTCATTTGTGAGCCATGGGCAGGACTGGTGATTTAGTTGTCTTCAGTTTGAAGTTGGGGTTTTGTGTAGGTTAGGGAGATGGAGATATCTTACACAGTGTCTGGCCCCAGCACCATCTCCTCCGAGGCTCAGGGCTCTGGCTACTTCCAAACTTGAAACACCATCAGATTTATGTGGACTTCCAAGTTGGGTGGATGTGTGGCCTGCCCTGATGGGTCAGAGACCTGGGGTTTTAGGTGGCACCCAGCACAGCAGAAGTTGTCACACCTTCCAGGAGTGACAAGAAAGAAAGGATTCTGGCTGAGGATACTCTGGTGCAGACCAAGGGACAAGGGGATGCAAGCAGGGCTCTTGGACCTGTATAGATCCCCAACCATGTGATATGGGTAGTTGTCGGGATAGGTAAGTCAGATCAATAGCCCTTTGTGTTATTTTGAGCAGATTAACACTTCACCATTTCAGAGACAGCCCAGAGATGAACCCTTTCTGCAGCCTGGCGGGCCAAGACATGTGATGGTTAGAGCCCAAAATAGCAGCTCATTTCTGGTGCCTGTCACTCATGGAAACTAATACAGATCAGTGACAGGGGGACCAGGAAAAGATGGGTGTGAAGCCTCCTCTGGTGGGACACCACGTGGGCTCATGTCACCAAATCTGGAGTTTGGTTATGGCCGTATAGAAAACAATCTGTACACCTAGTAGACGCAAATGCCTTCACTTGTACCTAGGTGAGCAATATGTTGACTGCATGATCATTTCTTATATCCTCAAAGTCTTAGTTCATCCTGTTGTGGCCCCCTGGGGTCCCTGTCCCCATTACTAGCTGCTGAGATGGAATGACAGGAATGCCTATACAAGGTTTGCAGGCTTTTTAGGAGCCCTGAGAAATGCTATCTCAGAGCGTGTTCCCTGTGTGCAAACCTATCATTATACTCCTGAGCTGCAGATTTAGAAGGATGCTGCACGGTGTGCACATGATTCCCAGATGTGAGCTTCTTCGGTGGTCTCCCTTGACCTCCCAGAGGTTAGCAGGTCATGACATGGGGAAAGCCTGGAGCTCAGCCACTAAGCCCCTACCCCAGGCCTAAGCCTGGTGCTCTTTGGTGTTCTTGGCTGACATCCTCCACTAAGTAGCCTGTCCCGACCCCCAGCACCTGTTCTATCTCAGTCTAGAGAACCACTAAGCACATGTTGCTAGTTGTAATGATGTGGGTGCCTGAGTTAGTTAATGGAAGTTTCCTTTCCTGTAACCAGAGACTATCCAGGGTTCCTGGGGACCCAGAAGGCTTGCAGGAGATCCCTGGCCCTACTAGCCTGGGCCAAGGATACTCTTGATGGACCTACAGGCCTTCTTTAAAGCCATTTGGCCCCAAACTCTCCCTTGTCACAGAGGAAGAAGGTGTGTAAAATCAAGTGGTCACCCTGCAACCCTGTGTTCCTCCCTGCTGGTCTTCCCAGACCCGTGGCCTCTGTGTCCCCTTTGCTGTTTGAACCACCCATGAGTCTCATGATACTGTCTCTACATTCTGGAGTAGATCTGAGCTGAGGACAGCAGTCATGCCAGCATACTATGACCCAAGGACCAGAGAGGCCTCTGTCACTCAGCCAAATTGTGAACCATGGGCTGACCTGGGAGCTCCAGAAAGGTCATGGGGAGCCCGCCTCTCCTTACTGTGTCTCCCCTTACTGGTCCCACCCAAGTCTCCATCTTCTGAATGATGCTGAATCCCATGGCCTGATAAAGCCACCTGACAAAGGCTTGAGGGTCTCTCTCTGGCCTCCTGACTACCTCGTTTTCATTGTAATCTAAACACGGAGCTGACATTTATGATTGTTAAATGCCATCCTTTCACTCTATTCCTGTCAAAGTCACTTTGAATCTTTATTCTGACGCCCATCATATCCTTTATCCCCTCAGATGTATGTCACAGCCCTGTTGGGACAAACAGCTCATCGGTGTGTGTCTCGGGTAGAGGTACATGCATGAGAGAACCTGAGACCTTGTTCTTTACAGACCCCACCCCCCAGGGCTTCCTGGCCACCTGCACTGGAAACCTTGTAGACTAGCTACTGAGAGCTAGACTTACCACCTTATCTGGAGCCATTGACTTTGGCTATGTTTACATGAAATCTTGCATAGGGTTTGAAAGATGTCCCTGCCTTTGCCACCCAGTATTTGGGACAGGATTAGCAAAGGCCTGGACTTAACCTGCTGGTCTGAGGATGGCTGGGCATTTTAATGAGACCTGTCCTGTGCTGTGTTCTCTAGTTTGCTGTTCCCTGGACCTGTTTATATCCTCTGGACAGATTGTGTCTCTCTCAGAAAACAGAAAATAGCTGGAGTTGATGAACACCCATTGGGTATTCATTGTCCTTCCTGCCAGTGGCCACTAGAGTCCTAGAGACTCAGGAGATCAGAGGCTGAATGTGGCTCTGGGAATCTTGTTGTGTAGATGTAGCCACTATGGCATTTGTCTTGTTCCAGCATTGGTGCCACACCCATGTATGACATGACCTGAAAGAAGTGTTTCTTCAGGACCTGTGGCTGTAGGAGAAGGACAGAGTGGGTCTGGTTTGGATGCCCAGAGAAAGTATAGCCATCGATACCCCTAGACCAGTGTCTCCACTGGGCCCCATTCAGTGTTGGGTTAACTTCTGATCCTAACCTATGCAGTGTAGAACAAGATCCAGACCACAGCCTGTGTAGTACAGGACCAGTGCTAGTGTCCCAGCATATGGGGTGGTGTCAGGTTCTGGTAGGCCACTATACAGTGTTAACTCTTGCCATGGGAATGTCCCAGGATTTGATTCAGTTGTCATCAGCTCTTGGTGGAGCGGAGAGCATGTGTGTTTGTCATAGATCTGTGCCAAGGCCTAATCCCAGTGCTGAGCTGGCAGGCAGAGCTGACATCTGAACAGCCATTGAGGCACACCAATACTCACTATCTCTGCATGCTGTTCAAGGGCATGAATAGGCTGTGGTCTATGGCCTAGCCCTGCTGAAACCCCTTGCATCTGAAGGCTAGGCACTGAAAGCTCAACTTACTCGACAGTCAAGTTTGCTTAGCTCTCTGGCTAACAGGGACACACTCCTCCCTGCATGGGACTTACCTAAGACCCTGAGCCATCCTCTGGTGTTCAGGGAGCACAGGGCAAACAGGGCAGGTTGAGCCCAAGTAGAGGAAGGCTTATGCCCAGGGCGTTTTCTTAAAGAGACAGCTGGAGTCCTGAGTGTACAGACCCTGCCCCTGTTGCAAATGTCTCAGGTCTGTGGCTCCATAAATCACAGCCCCTCTAAGCCCAGATTGTCTACCTACCCACTTTGTAGGGACAAGGTGGAGATCTTCTTTCTTACACAGCACAGACACAGGGAGAAATGATGTCACTGGGAAGTGTCCATCTGTCAAACACTGGGATAGTGATATTATGCTAGAATTCCCATGCAAGACAGTGTAAAAGGTTGCAGGTGGTATTATATGGGCAGTTACACTCTTGGAACAGTGGAAGCCCGTGGTGCCTATATGGGAGAGGTGACTTAGGGACATGTTAAGTGAAATCAGCTAGTTATGGAAGGAAGTTCCTGTCACAGTTATGTGCACCTGGGTGCAAATAGATTCTGGTAAGGTACAGGGATTGGGCTCATCTTTGGGGGGGGGGGTGCAGAGTGGGTAGAAGATCCTGAAGATGAGTATGTGACATACCTCAGGTTTTCTGTGGTTCGATCCCTAACGAGGCTGTGAAGTAGCATGATAGAGGAGGCCTTGGGCTCACTGTGCTGGGATGACATGGCAGCAGCACCAGCCAGGCTGAGGGGAGCCCTCTGTCCTCCTACAAGGTGGCCAGTTTTGCATTTTTTCATGGTCCGCTGTGAATACCATGCTATCTTAATCAGACAGTCTTGCTCTTTAGCACTTACGGTATTGGCCACACAGTGACAGCTTAAACTGCAGGGGGTTATTTCCCACTGAGATTCCCTCTCCTAAGGTGAGGTTGAGGCTTTAGAAAAACATGTCCCTTCTTCTAGAGCCAGTCCAGGATCATATGTGCCTGGGTACATATGATGTACCCAGATGCATGTGTACCTGTGTATCCACACAGAATAATGCCTGGAGAATGTTCAGCTGAGTGTGCCCATGTGTACCTGTGTGTCTATATGGGAGATTCCATTTTGCCTGTGTGCACCTCTGAGTACAGCTGAATGTGCCTTGTATTTACCCAAGAACATACATGAAGCATGTGTCTAGCTGAGTGTGTCCCTATGTACATGCATGCTTACATGGGCACATCAGTGTAGCCTGTATGTGCCTGAATATATGAATACACCTATGTGATTCTGTGTATCTACAGGGGCACACCTGTGTATAAGTGTGTATAGCCTGTGTGTACCTAAGTATAGATGAATGTACTTGTTTGAGGCTGGGTGTGCACATGAGCACATCAATATGTGCACCTCGGTGTCGGTTGACATGTGTGAACTTGTATGTACCTATGCATATGTGAGTATCTCACTGCACATGCACCCCGGTAAGTCTATGCCCATAGGGAACTTATGCTTTTGCTTGATTGCCTCCTGTGTATATCTGTATAGTCTTCCCTATATCTGCCAGCCAGGCCTTTGGGCATGTAACATATTTGCTGTGTCTTGGTGTACCTCTTACATACATTCATGTGTATTATATGGGCAAGCCTTGGGATATATACCTTGGTCTCTGACCATCTCGGTGTCTGCACCCAGGTGGGGATGATAGTTCCTCCTTGCAATATGATAGCCCATATATACAGTGTTGGTTGCCCCATTTTGTGGATCCAAGATAGCACATCCTGAGGGCAGTGTCCTCGTACATTGGAATGGAGGTTGCGTGGCTTGGCTTGATTAGAAATCTTAGTGTGTGGAGGAGGGGAAGGCAGCACCTTCCTCTGTGTTTCTGAGATTTCATTTCCGTGTGTGGTAGAGGAGATGGCCACATTTAATTTCCTGTCCATTGAGATAGGGCTGACTGGAATCCCTGGCAGAGCATACAGGAGTTGGTTTGCTGCCTGCCACAGAGAGCTCTCTCCACATCTCTTTGGCTGAGCCACTTTGGTGAACCTCAACTCTAGGTGGGTGCTATGGGTCTCCTCCAGGCTATGGCCACTTAGCTTGTGGCTATTTCTTCCTTGCAGGTCAGCTGGCCGCTGGAACTTGTGAGATTGTGACCCTAGACCGGGACAGCAGCCAGCCACGGAGGACGATCGCCCGGCAGACAGCACGCTGTGCATGCAGAAAGGGGCAGATAGCAGGCACCACTCGAGCCCGGCCTGCCTGTGTGGACGGTAAGAGCCCCCAGTCTTCTGGTGATACTTCAGGGTACTGAGCCTGGTCTTCTAGGCTTTCTGTGTGAGCAGGCATCACTCTGAAAGAGCCTTCTCCAGAATGCTCTGAGGCTGACTCTGAGGTATAGTCCTAGGGTCAGGCCTCTGGGCAGTTTTTCATTAGGCTGGTATCTAGTGTGATTGTAGTCATGAGCAGCATGTCCTATACCCATAGGAGTGGCCACTCACTACATGATTCCAGGTGTCAGAGACTCAATGTCTCCACCCAGATGTGGTTCCTGTGTTCAACCCACAAAGATGTTCATTATAACAAGCTGGGCTGCAACCAGTGTCATAATTGTTCCCCCAAATCAGGATGATTCTTGAGAAAAGGATTAGCAGAATCAGAGGCATGGACAGAACAGGGCTGACAAGATTTGGAACTAGATCCCAGATGGTACCCACTGTGGATCTGAGATCTGGCTAGATATCTGGCCAGGGTCTACTTTGCCTAAGACCAAGGCAAGAGGTTCTTTCAGGCCTTGGCTTCCCTGTGTAGCTTGGGGTTTAGAGTCAACTCCGACTGGGATCCTGTCCTCAGCTGGAGACCCAATGGTACAGTAAAGCAGGGTCCTAAGCTTACTGAACCCTGACCTCCCTCAGTATCTTTCATATTCTCCAAGAACTGTGGGCACTCCACACCCCAACTGCCAATATGGAAGGGCTTGAAGACTGTAGCAGTCAAGAAAGTGTAGAATGAAAGTGATCATACTGACCAGGGCAGAGGGTGGTAGAGGATCCATAGGCTGTCTGGGTCATATCTGACCTTATACATAGCTAGTGGAGTCCAAGGACTGGGTTCTGTGCAGCCTAGTCTCCAAGGGGTCAACATCTTTATCCCTGTGAGCAGAGTGGTAGCAGCCTCTCCGTAAGTACAGACTGGTTTTCTGGGACCATGCTGAGGTGATGTGGAGCTGGCAGCCACTACGGTTTCTCTTCTCTCGCTCATTCCACCAGCCTCAGGGAGACAGGGTCTGCAGTGAGTGCTAATTGAATCTGGATCTGCCCATCTGAAACCAAATCCCTGTCTCCCCTCTCCCCACCCTCAACAGCCTCCTGGTGCCTTAAGGAGCCTGGTCCCAGAGACCTAAATTAAAACCTCGCCATTTTCAAGGGAGGCCAAACAAATTAGTTTGCTCGAGTTTTCTGCACAGTGGGCATTTTTTAGGCTGCCCTCTAATTTAATTTTTGCTTTTCTTGTTTTCTTGCTCTGTGTGCATAATAAGTTTCCTTGTGTGCCGTTGTGTCTGCTGAAGATAGTCTGGGCCGTGGTGGCCCAGCTGACATTGAACACCAGTGATATTTAGCCTGGAGGGCTCTATGCTGACCCTGGATTCAGGAGCAAAAGTGGTAACCCGCTGCTCCTGCTGTTGTCACGTGTTCTCTTGCTGGTTGGCTTTGTAGCTATTGGTAAATTTGTTCATTCATTCATTTATTCTGTCATTTATTCATCCAAATGAGGTGAACCAGGTATAGACAGGTATAAGGGAGATCAGGTCTCAAAACACCTGATCCCTAGAACCCCCTATAACACAATGCTGTGAGTACTGGCGTGTCTCACCTGGGCATGAGTGTATCCCTGAAGGAGAATTTGAGCCGGGTCCTGAGGGATGAAGAGATCACTAGAAAGCTCCCTGCCGTGGACAGAGGGGGCTGACAGTGAGACCGACTTCATAGTGTGTTCTTCCCTGGCCTTGAGTCTGAGCCGAGGCAATTTTGCAGAAACCAGTCTCCAGCACCATGACCTTATTCACTGCTTTCCCGACCTGATCCACTTTACAGAAAGCCACAGGAAAAGAGACCTGAAAGCAATCTGGTTGCCTGCTCCAGGGTTTCTCATTTTAACACAAATATCAACAAGCAGACCTAACCTTGGAGCTCTGCTTTGTGGGCTGCAGAGCAAGTCCCTGCAGCACTGGCTTTGTGTATGGATGCTCCGGATTACCCCGCATGCCCGCTTCATGGTGCTGCCCTGGACTGAGAACCTTGCTGGGCTCTCAGCAGAAAACTGTGTACACTCTTCCTCTGGCCAGATCATAGAGGGTCGGTCTTCTCTTTCTTCTCTCTCTCTCTCTCACTGAGTTTTCGTGAAATTCCTTTGGAAAGAAATCCAAATAAAGCATGGCTATGAGGTGACAGTGGGAAGGGGAAGGGAAGGGGAAGAGGAAGGAGAAGAAAAGACCCTTGCTTGCCTTTGGAAGAGAAATGCTCAGGGCACTAGAGTTTACTGGAGAGCAGTGTCCATGGACGTCCCATCTAGAGCTGAGGGGGCTCCTCTGAGAGCTTTGCAGGAGGGCAGGCTGGGGTGGGATCACAAGCAGTGCCTACATGAGGAATATTTTCTCAAGTGCAGACAGATGCCCCATAGTTATCTTCTGTTCCCTCTTCTGTAAGCACCGATGTCATCCCCTTAGGGGACTCTCGAGGCCCCTGCTTGGCTGACGTTGATGACTGTCACTGCCTGGGAGCTGCCTGGGTGAATGTGGCAGTCTGCACTTCCTGGTAAGAATATTAGCATGGGCTGGGAGGCAAAGCAGATCCAAGGTTCTGGCCCAAGGCTCCATCTTCATGTCTGCTCACCACCCAGAGTTCATGAGCAAAAGCCCACGTCTTCCTGAACAGATGGGGACAACAGCAGTGTGTTTCAAGCCTCGAGAGCAGTACAAGACGCCAAGTGTTCCAGGATGCTAATCTGGGGACAGTAGTCTTTCTCTCAGTAACACATAAGTCTTCCATGTATTAGGTGTGGCCGTGGGGGACTCTGCTGGAGAATAGGGCAAGGAGATATGTTGGCAGTACTGGTCCATGTGAAGAGGGCTGCTCTGTTTCTATGTAAGGATGGGACCCTTTATCTCAGAAGTTGATCCAGAAAAGATAAAGGAGCAAGTGACCTCCACTCTTGACTTGGTTCCAAGGGGCTGAGAATGCATAGTTAGCTACAGTTGGCTGATCTGCCACTAGGCTACCTCTGAGAAGTCTTTTCCACACATGTCACTAGAGCAACTAGATCTCCCCCTGCCGATGAGCAACATCAGAGCCCTACCTCTCACCCTCCTTCACAGAGAGCAGAGTAAGTGTGAAGAGTGGAGACTCTAACCCTCAGAAGATCAGTAATTCCCTGCTGGTCTTGGCTTTGACTAATGGTTCCTAAAGAGTAGCTATCAAAACAACAGCAATAAAAGAGAAGGAATGAAGTTGGACTTTACCAAAACATAAACACCTTTGTTTCCAAACATCCTGTCGAAAAATGACTCAGTGTGGTTAAAGGTGTTTATCATTGCTAAGCCTTACAACCATTGTCCGATCCACAGGACCCACGAGGTACAAGGAGAGAACCAGCTCCCAACCTTGTCCTCTGACCTCCACACTCATGCCATAAGCATACACTCTCCCACACATACACAAATAAATGCACGAATACAACTTTTTAAAAAAAGAACTTTTAAGAGAGAAGGCTGGGGAGATGACAGTGTCAGACACACACTGCTAGGACTGACAGCCTGAGTTTGCTCCTCAGGATCCAGATGCAGAAAGAGAAATAGTGCCCTAGGTTGTCCTCTGACCTCCACACCTATCTCATGGTACCTGCACATCCCTACCCCACAAAAATAAATAAACATAATAAAAAATTTAAAGAAAACCAAGATGCAAAATTCCATGAGAGAAGATAGAGCCCACAGGTTCCTTAAACACCTCAGAGTCATATCGTAAATACAAAGCATATAACCACAAGAAACCAGGCTTGCAAATTGAATACAGGCATGCACACAGACTTCCAGAGCTTCTGGAATAAGAGTACATGGAAATTGGACACAGCAGAGTGTCTATCATGGCCCCGGGGAATAAAAAGTCTGTCCATCCACAATGGATAGCCAGGCGGGAGCATGTGTGAGACTTGAAGTTGTGATTTTGGTGAAAGACGCCATGCCCCAGAGACAGCTGAGCTCTGTTGCTGTGGAACGTCCTGCAGAAGTTCAGAGATAAGGATTCCTGCTGGTCCGACTAAAGAGCTGCATTTCCCTTGGATAACAAGATCAGCCAGGCTCAGTAATCAGCTTCAGCAATGGTCAGGCAGAGCCTACAGGGCCCCTGCCACAGGACAGGCTGTGGAAGGATCTTACTTGTTACCTCGGCATCTCCTTGATGGGGAGACACAACCAGATTCCTGATGGACTTTCATTTGACAACTCAGAGGTTTACTCAAAAACAGTTCTCCCAGCCCCCAGCCAGCCTGTGGGTCTGGTAGTGACTGTCATCTCCTTGCATGGGCCTCTACTTCATAGAATAGGTTTTGGTTGCCAATATGAGCAATGGCATCCTCCATTGGTCAGCTCTAGCCATCAGTGACTCGATCCAGTGGCAACCAGCCATACCTGATATCGACTATGCTATAAACTCCCGGAAGCTGAGAGACACTTAGGAAGTGTTTGCTACACTCCACCTATCCCAAGCACAGCCATCATGCCTGAAGATCATCCTGAACCACATGGAGCTTTGCTCACTCTGCATCGGACCATGGTCAGCTCTGACAGGCAAGCTGAAAATGGCATCTGGGAGGGAGGTGCCATGAGAAGGGCCTCAGTTCCCTGGATACCAACTTGCATCAGGACCACCAAAGAGGCATCTTTACAGGAGCGTAATCCAGAGACTTGTCCAGATTCAGTTGTGGCCACAGGGTTTGATGATCACTGCATTGATAGCTTGTATGCTTCCTTACAGTTCAGTGCCAAAGTAGAGAATGTCATTTAGGCACAGTATCCCTTGAGTCCTTTCAGATCTTATTGTTCTGAGTCTCAGAGACATGGCACAGCAGCCTAGTGGCTATCTGATATGCATGCACAGTTGAGAAGCTCCTCCTTAGGATGTGGGCTCCCCTGGGTATGCCCAATGCAGAAAGCCCTGCCCTAGCTCTAGGGAACCCTGATCTAGATGAAGGAAAAGAAGCCTCAGAAGGGAGAGAGCTTTAGCCTGTGCCTCCAGAAAGCAGCTTGGGCCACTGGGAAATTGCTGGCTTTCTGTGCACTAATATAAGTAGGCTGCTGGACTGCTGAGCAAGTGTGAGGATGAGCACGCTTAATTTTCAACATGGTGACTCCAGACGTGGTTGCCTGGCAACCACAGAACAAGGGACAGGCAGGCAGTCTCCTTGTCTAAGTTCCTTCCTTTCCTGATAGAATGTTCGAGAACAGGGTCCCTGTCTCATCTAACTGTATCTTTTCTCAGAGGCTCCCTGGGTCAGTTACATGGTGAACTTGGCAGTGGGAGTGGCATAGGACCAGAGAGACAGCTCCACACTGCATCCTGTACTGTTCCAAGGAGCTCCGCTCGGAGACCTCCGCTCAGGAGAAGTGACTGCTGCAGAGGAGAGTTTCAGGATAACATGATAGGAGGCGGAGCTGGAGCTGGTTAAGACAAGACTTGACCCAGATTTAGAGAGGAGGTTAGTAGAACAGCAGTAGTGAGGGAGAGTAAGACACACAGTGTGGGTACGGGTGTGACAGACAGGTGCCCAATTGTCTCTTCAGTCGCCATGCAGACAAATGAAGTGACTCCACAGAAGGGGTTTTAATGAGGCCTTTGGTTTGTTGGACAGCCAGCCAGTAACACCCTAGATCACAAGGGTTACGGGGAGTAAAGGTGTGTTTACACTAAACAGAATTTGTCTGGTTTCTGACAGTCTCAGAAAATAAATCTGGGAAAAAGAGTAAGGCCGTGTTCAGGTTCATACAAGCTTGGGCTTCAAACATGGCTCATTTGACATTCTTATTTAGGAGTGTGTGTGTGTATGTGTGTGTGTGTGTGTGTGTGTGTGTGTGTGTGTGTGTGTGTGTGTGTGTTTGTGTATCTATATTATATACAAATATATATGTATTACATATATACATATATATGAAAGCATACATATATATACATATATATTAATACCTCTAGAAATATTATTGCTATACTTTATTAAAGATTATATTGGAAAGAAAAATAAAAAGGAATATTCTTTCTATCCTGGCAACTTTCACAGCAAATGTTAGTTGTACTAGCAGTCTGGATTCTTAGTTGTCAAGAAACTTCAGGCAGAGTCTAGGGTGAGGGGATCCTCTTCCTTCCCCATATCCCTAGAATCTTTTCTGTCTTTCTGTCCTGCCTCAGGCTGGGTTGGGATTTTGAGTGTCCCACAGTGCTCCTCTATGGCCTAGAAGATTTTCCCAGTATCCACTGATCTCTCAAGGCCTTGATGTGGAACTGGCCACACAAGTGGGCCTGCTGTGTGTGCTGAGCCATGCTGGAGTTTGTGGTTTCCAGGAGCACACACCTGCTTCTGTCACTGTTCTACAAAGCACACTCCATGTTAGCCTCCAGTGAGGACAGCTAGCTGATGGGCCATGAGGGTCCATTCTCCAGGGGATGAGGCACGAGAATCCAGACAGGGTATGCAGTCCCTGATCTGTGATTCCCCATATCATGTTATCTGGGGGCAGAGAGACCCAGATAGAGCAGTCCTGATGATGCCAGACCAATTTCTCCTTCAGTTCCCCATCCTTATGAGGGAACTCTTTATTGATGTCCTTACCCCAATAGCTCCAGGAGTTTGGGGGAGATGTATTACTTCAGATAATGATGCTGGAAGCTGGTTAGAACCTTATTTTAATAAAGTAACTAACTGTGTGAGGAGGTGGGAGGGGAGTATTTGAAGAGTAGCTGTGTCTTCTACAGTCTGGCTGCTCTACCAGCTAGCATTGTAGCCTTACAAGCAGGCAGAATGTTCAATGGAGTCAGTCCCCTGCCTCACCTCACAGTGCAGCAAAAGCACTGGGATGAAAGAAGCCATCATAGGCAACACTGGGTCAGGCAAAGGTAGAGCTGTGCAGAGCTGAGTACAAAGGGCCTATGGGAGCTGGGCTCTTTGGAGTTGCAACGTAGAAAGGCATCCTGCTGGGCTGTCACCTTGGGGCACCTTCCACCTGTGCTCTCTCCATTGACAGGTAGTGCCAGCAATGTCCCTTGCTGCATCCTAAGAGCTGACAGCCATTCAGGTCATCAAAGGACACAGTGGGCAGCAAGGTCTCCTTTCCCAGGAGAAGATACTTTTCCTTCTGTATTTCTATTAGCCTTCTCTTTGCTACTCAAACAAAATCCTTGGAACTGGGTAATTTATAAAGAACAGGAATGACGATTTTTCTCTGTGTTTCAGAGGCTGGGGAGGCCAAATCCACTGTTAGCTATGCAGTGTCAGTCAAGGCCACCATGTTCTCACGTGGGCCAAACTCTCTCTTCACAGTCCTTGACTGCTGGCATACAGCTGTTGGTGAGAACACGGTTCTCATGACAAGACTTCTGTGGCTCAGCACATTGTATCGAGGTTAAGCTTTCAGTGTGAACACTGAGGGACAGTTTCAAGATGTGGCATCTAGGAAATGTGTAAGCTCTTAATGCAACTGTGCAGCTGCAGGCAGGTCCCCTGGTGTCTTTGAGTCGTGGGCAGAGAAGCACTAGAAAGCTGTGTATAAAGCCATCCTTTTGTGCCTTGGCAGTGTTGTCTCCTTGAAGATTAGCTCTGCCCTTGTGAGGGTCTGAAGTTGGCTGGCACTAAGTTGGGAGACCCACATGTGAAAATTTCGGGTTTGCGAGTTGACTGGAACACACAGCCATTATTATTTTACATATAAGCACATCTGTAATTAAGCTAGCCAAACAACAGTAGCCTTCTGACCATGCTAGGAAGAGAAGAGCAGATAACATCCAAACTAAGCAGAATAGAGAGAGCGGTGAAGGTGTGGATGAAATCAAGGAACTCGGCAGTGATTGAAGTTGGCCTGAGTTTAGTAAATAGATCGAAAGTAGGGAAGGGTGGGAGGAGAGGCAGAAGGCTCAGAGCATCACATAGGAACAGAGGATGGGTCTGCACAGCTTACAGAAATCAAGAGGGTTAAAGAGAACACTGCAGATGACTCTCTGCAAATGCATAAGATGACTTCAGGGAGAAGGACATGACATCTATAGAAAGGCATAAACAGCCAACACTAACTCAAGAAGAAGTGGTTGAGTTGAGGTATGACAAGGAGAATCAGAACCGATAGCACAGGGCCTTCCTAACAGGAAATCCTCAGGCCAAGATTTCGCCAGTGAATAACTGAGAGCTTCAGAGAATTGGAACCAATTGTCCTCAAACCCTTGGGAACATCAGCCTGTTGAAACCACTTTTTACCTCGCTCTGTCTCAGCCAGAGTTCTCTAGAGGAGCCAAACCAATAAAATAAAGGTGTATTCAGTAGTATTCATTAGATTTGTCTTACACACTGTGGTCTGGGTAGTCCAACAATGACTGTCTTCATGCCAAAGAGGCTGAGAGAGCCTTCTAACTGCTCAGTCCGTAAGGCGAGGCACCTCAGAAGTTCCACTCAGCAGCTAGCTGTTGGCCTGGAGAATTATGGAAAGCCATTAGTCTTCAGTCAACATCAGAAGGCCAAGAAAGCTGGTTCTGATGTCATCAATAGGTGCCAGAAGCAGTGGCTAGGAGTGGTGGAAGCAAAGCAGCAGCTATCAACAAACAGATTAAAAAACAAACAAACAAACAAGAAATTTATTTTTCATGCTTCCTACTATCTGTATCATCAATGAAAGATGTTTCCACATTCAGAATGGGCCTTCCCATTTCGATTAGAGTAATCAAGACACTCATCTCAGGCATAGCCAGAAGATCACCTAAGCTAGATAAGCCTCCATGGGTATACCCGGAGGCTGACAGTATTAACTACTACATCTGTGAATCTGGAATCATCCTGACAGTCAAAGAATCAGCAAAGACATTTTGAGAAAAACTGTGGGCCTTAGACATCTGAACATAAAGATGTTTCGTGCTATAAGAAACCACATTCAGTTAGAAGGACCAGGCACTACATCTCCATGGAATTTCTCTCAGGAATGAAAGGTTGGCTCAAGACATAACAGCCAGCCACTGTCATGCACTCGTATACAGTGGTGTCAATGCATGTAGAGAAAGCTTTTTAGTGAAACCTCGAAATTTTCACAATGAAGATGCCAGACATCCTAAGAAAGGAGGTGATCTTCAGCATGGCAGGGCCGTCTCTCAAATACCTGGTCCCCATGTCATACTGGATGGAGGGAGATAGGATGTTAACATCAGAAACAAAACAGGTGTGTGCTCTCTCTGTACTCCATGAAATGTGCCTAGGAGGGTGTGACTGGACCAATTGGGCAGGAAGGTGGTGAGGAGGAGGATGAAGAAGGAAAGGATGAAGGCAACATCCCAACTGGAGAATGGACAAGGTAAAATCCTTGTTCACAGATGACCTGTGATAAGAAAAAGCGGAACCCATGCATGCTGTGTACACACACACACACACACACACACTCTGTGGAGTTAAACAGTACTCAGTAAGAGTTTGGGGCACAAGGTTCATAGATAAAAGAGTGCTATGTTCTTGATTGTAACATTCTCTCCATGAATCCCAGAACTGATTTGTTAAGGACTTGGGGGTTGGCTTTGTTAAAAAAGTGGTCACCATAGAAGTATATGGGCCTGTCCCCACCACCCACATTTTAAAAAGTAAGAGTGGTAGCATGTATTTGTAGTTCCAGTGTTAGACAGGCAGAGATAGGAGAACCTCTGAAGCTCTCTGGGCACTCAGTCTAGCCCACTAGACAGGTTCCAGATCTCACTGAGAGACCTTGTCTCAAAAAACAGGGTGGATGTCTCCTAAGGAGTGACACATGAGGGTGTCACCCCTGTGTAAACATCCCAACTGGAGAATGGACAAAGTAAAATCCTTGCTTTTAAGTAAAATACATTGACACAGCTTTAAAAAAAAAATAAACCTGTGCATAGTATTATCAGAAATATGGCATTCAACAATAACTATAAAAAGCCAATGTATAGTGGCATATGCCAGAAGAGAGGCTTGAGACTTAGGGATTTATAGCCAGTCTTGGCTACAAAAGATCTGTCTCAAAAAAAATTGAAATAAAGTAACAAATAGATAATTGGTTTACCACAAAGTGATCTTTTACACCAAAATCTATGAAATAATTGAGACCAAGGTTGGCTTCAGAGCTCCATCCCTCTCAGGTTAGGTCTGTTACTTTGTGTGTTTCTGTCAAATTTCACAATACTCTTACTTCATCCTCAGCGTCTCTCCTCTCTGTGTAACCTTGTATTCCATCCCACCTGAAGGAACTGTCTTCTTCACTCATCATCCCCTGCATAGAGCCTATCTCCTGGGCCTGACATTGCTATGGGTATTGTCCAATCCACCTAAGATCTCTGTGATACCTAATTGGAGTTGGATTCTAAGCAGCTTGGTCATGAGCAAGGCCAATGAACCTGCGGGGCCCTAGCCAGGAGTGTGGGGTTCCTGCTGTTCTGGTGTTGCAGTGAAGCTTGCTTATCCTTGATGTTTAATGTGCCCTGGACACACTGTGCGGATACTGCTGCTCCGTCTTCATGGTTTAATCAGTGTGTGGGAATAATCAGCAGGTACAGGAAGACATAGCTTTGAAAAGTCTTTGAGGAAATTCTCTCCAGGAAACCCAGAGCTGATGGCCCCAGCATGTGGTGACAGCCTGCATGCTCTGATTATGGCCATCAGTGGGGGACACTGACACTTCCCAGAGAAGGGTACAGAAGGCCTGCAGGATGCCACAGAGCTGTAAGCCACTCCTCACTGGAGTAAAGGCAATCTGCCGACACTGTTTGATGGTGTCTGTGGAATGCTTGCTGCTCTGCTAAGAAGGATGGAGACAGGCAAACCACCCTGAAACAGCAAGTTTGTGTTCCCTGGTTCCTATTTTGTTCATGTCCTCAGCCTCATCAGCCTGGGCAAGTGGCTTGCAAGGTGCTCAGCTCTGTAGCTCCTGACTCTCAGAATGGGATGTAAATGTGGATGATGTTCAGGAATCCCAGACCCCAGCTACACCCAACCTAGGCAATGGGGCTCTTTATACAGTTAAAGTCTAGCCATAGCCAGTGTGGACATGACCTGACTCCCAGTTCCCTCCAGCTCCCCAGGGGTCTTACAGGATCCATTTTCATAGTTTTAGAAATTCCACCCT
This sequence comes from Arvicanthis niloticus, assembly GCF_011762505.2. Classification (NCBI taxonomy): domain Eukaryota; kingdom Metazoa; phylum Chordata; class Mammalia; order Rodentia; family Muridae; genus Arvicanthis; species Arvicanthis niloticus. The sequence continues at coordinate 62,369,340 of NC_047670.1, forward strand.
GCTGTTTTTTTGGAGGGGTTCTAGGTTACAAACTGAGAAACTGAGGCCCACACAAGGTAGAGTTGGCTCAAAGCACACAGTTGGGGAATGAAGCCAGATGGAATGTCTGTTCCCCCCACAGAAACATCTGAGCTGGCCCAGGCCTGAGACATGGGGAGACAGAAGGCAGAGAGTGAGGTGTCGAGGTACGTGAGAGGTTCAGGAATTAGAGTCTACACTGTGACATGCGCCATGATGAGGAAACAGCAGAGTGAGACTGAGGCACCAGTGGAGAGCTTCCTGGAGGAGGCAGCACCCATACCTGATCTCCTAAGGAACAAGTTACATCTGCAGGCAGTGCATCCAGCCAACTTGTCAACACTGGGCATTTGGCCCATCCAGGGCAAGCCTGAGACCCTGTGTTAGAACAGTACCTTCCAGACTCAGAGTGAGGTCAGACAGGTATCCTGCTTCATATGGACTATGCCCCAGCTCCTCCTCCTACCTACACTGTCCCCAGTGTCATAGAATATCATCAGCTTCCGGCCAGTGGAACATTTCGCTGTGGACACTGGGTCACAGGATCCAGGGATCTTAGGGAATCATTTAATGGAAGGAGTTCAGCTCCACCCTACAGGCCTACTCATGCTGAGTCTAGGGGAGGATACTAGATCACTGACCTCACAGGTTCTATCCTCATTAGTACACCCACATTAAAGACTATAGGGTGGCAAGACAGGATGGCTTCCTGGAGAAGGAAGAACCTCTCCCTGTTGCTTACATCCCCACTGAGCGCTGGGCCGTGCTATGAGATTAGAGTTAGACCTAGGATGGGGTGTCCTACAGGTCTGTATGTAGGAACTCACTGTGCAGGTAACTGAGGGCAGTGACCTGCCTACCACAGCTGACCTCACAGCTGCCACCACCACCACCACCACCCAGGCCCCTGGCTGGCTCAAGGCTCAGCATGACCCTTCTTTGAACCCCACTGCTGTCTTTGATGGCCCTGAGGTTTCAGACCAAATTAAATCGTTTGCTGAAGAGCAGATGAAAGCCAGGCAGCCTTTCATTTCGATATTCCAATCCACTTTGATCATGTGACATGGCCAGGTAGAGGACAGGAGCAAGCCTGTCTCTTCTTTCCTGCGATTGATGTTGGGCTCGGGTACGTCCAGTCACCTCTGAAAGGGACCTAGCTTTGTGCTCCTGGATTCTAGTTCTCCTTGGGATTGAGCATTCTTTCAGCAGTGGCCCCAAATGCTGCCTCTGGTATTGATTGTCTTCTGAGCACCCAGGGAGAATGACCTTCGACACACCATTCCTCCAGGATGCCACCATACCAAGCATCTCTGTGAAGCACTCCAGAAGGGTTGAAAGTGACTCCAAGACCTTGAGCTGAACCAGTCCCCGAACACATTTGGGGTGTAATTCTGGCATTAATTTTATGATTTTTGTGGGGTGGGAACAGATTGCTGTGAGAAGCACCAGATGCGCCTATCATCCCTGGATGGACCATAATCGGGCAACAAATCAAGAAGTTCATAAACACCCCCTTTTCCTCTAGAGGCATTTTCTTCTCCTGATACAATACCCTCCAGCCCTTTGGCATGGAATGCCTAAGCTGGGCTGAGGAATCCTAATCAAGACACCTGCCATGTTCACAGTTTGCCTACCTGAGCAGCAGGATGAAGGAAGGTCAGCCTGTCTCCCAGGCCTCCGTTTCTGTGCATGCAACGTAAGGCAGGGTTAAGGTGTTCTTTTTAAGTACATCTGTACTGAATGTGCACTGGTGATTTCCATGGCATTATTCCCTAGACATGATGGAATAGCAACTAGTTATGTGGTGTTTACTTTGAGTTAGGTATTAAAAGTAATCCACCAGTGATCGAAAGCTTAGCCGTGGATGTGCATAGATCTTTCTGCCAACATTATACTTTTTAATGTAAAGATTTTGATCATCTGGGGATTTAGGAGTATTTGAGGTTACTGAGGGACAACTAGGTCTCCTTTGAATGGTGAGGAGATCATGAGGGACTAATGTATTGAGATGTTCTCAAGCACACCATCCTCTGGTACCTGGTTTCCCTCTCGTGTGATACAGTTCCTTGGGGGTCATGAATGAACATCTACTCATCCAGATTTGGAAAACTGGCATCAGGGTACTGCTGAAGTCCTACTGGCATCAGGGTACTGCTGAAGTCCTACTGGGTGAACTGGAGTCTACTGGGTACACAGACAATAGTATGGGTGAGAAATTACTTTTAGGAGCAGAAATTCAAGACAGCTGTATCCCCAAACTTCACCCCAACATAGGCAATAGCTCACAGAATCTGGGAAAATGTATCTCACTGTACAACATTCAGTCAGCTAGTCAGGCTGTGCAGGTTCTCTTCCAGGCAACTTGGCGTCTCTTAGTAGTCTTTATTACTTTTATAGTGCTTGAGGAGCGAGCTTGGGATCGTGAATCGGATCTGTTTTAGGGAGTTCCTAAAGCTTCCGAGTTGTTTGCTTCCTGAGTTTGGGGTGCTTCCCTGCAGAACAGAATGTTTCACCTCCCTTTAGATCATCCTGATCTAAGCAGGCTTTCCAGCATGGTGGAAAGTTTTACCTGGGAGGACACCACTTCATCAGAGCTGCACCCCACATCCTCAGATGGCCTTTATGGGGCAGCATCTATACCATTACGCAGGATCACAAATACACCTGTGGAGATGCTTTTTTAAAAATCTAAGCTACTATATAAAACTACAGATCCAAATTAGTGATTATCCTGTAAAAACATTGTTGAGACATGCAATAGGCATGTATGTATGTGCTATGATTTTGAACTCTGACCTAACAGAGTCTCTGCTTGTCTGCTTTTCTGGACCTCACAGCTGAACTCAAGCAGGCCCTCTGTTTCTGGTGTCACGATATGTCATCTGTGAGAGCCATTCACACCTTGTGTGGCAGCGTTTCCAAGTCTTTTCCAATGCACAGTTTTGTCCTGTGATGACACTGTTCTGTTTGTCTACTCTACACAGGTTATTCTGAATTCTAAGTCATCATGAGCAAAACTGCTCTAAACACAAATGTGTGTCTTTTGTGGTAACCACGTGTGCATCTCTTCCTGTAGGAGTACCTATAAGTCGTGGGCTGAGTCAGCAATCATCAATACCGCCAAGGGTTTCTCAAAGCAGGTGCACTGTTTAACGTGCCATCTGCAGCCATGGGCGTGCCATTTGCTCTGAGTTCTTGCCAACACTTGCCATCCTTAGTCTTTAATTTTAGCCACCCTCTTGGAAGCACATGGAATTTCCTGGTGGTGATGTCTTGACTCTCTCTATTAAATTTCACTATGTTTAGTGTTAACACTAAAAATCATCTGGTGCCCTACTGAAGAGTTAAATGGCTGCTGCCACAGACTGTCTACCTGCCCCTTGTCCATTGCTGGCTCCTGGTCTTTGTACAGACTGTCTACCTGCCCCTTGTCCATTGCTGGCTTCTGGTCCTTTGTACAGACTGTCTACCTGCCCCTTGTCCATTGCTGGCTTCTGGTCCTTTGTACAGACTGTCTACCTGCCCCTTGTCCATTGCTGGCTCCTGGTCTTTGTACAGACTGTCTACCTGTCCCTGCTCATTGCTGGCTCCTGGTCTTTGTACAGACTGTCTACTTGCCCTGCCCATTGCTGGCTTCTATTTCTTTGTTAGGTGTATTTCAGGAGGCCCTCTTCTTTCTGTGATAGAGTCCCCTGTCTCTACCCTAACTTGATGGAAGGATGACCTTGCCTTTTGCCTAATAGAACACTTTGGTAAAGATAAATCTTCACGTCTGAAGCATCAAGCTCTGGCTTTACAGCCAATGTCGCTATTCTGTGGCGTGAACACCACCTCACCCTGTGAGTTGAGGGACGGCCTTGCTTTCTCTACAGGCCCTGTACCTGAGTTCTGCTCTGTTATCTCTGATCCTTATCCTCTGTGGTATCTGACAGGGCTCAAGTTTCACCTCTCTGCCACTGGAAGCCTGACAGATCCAGTGTCACTCTTTGGAAAGTTCTAACATTTTTCTTGAGATGATGATTTTGCGTAACATTCCAAAACACTTTTTTTTTTTTTTTTGAGGTGGAATAGAGGAGATGGGGGCCTCGTCTCTGATTATATTATGTCTAATTAGCTAATCATCTTGTACTGTCTAATCAGTAGCAAGTGGAGGCTGCCATCATTCACAGATTACCATGGATATTTGTGTTCCCCCCTCCCATGGAATGCTAACAAACTCACTTCTGTTTCCCCTTTCCCTTTCTGCCTCTATAAACATCCGGGGTGGGGTTGGCAATATGGGGGTAGCAAGTCCTTCCTCTTCCACATCACCCTCCTATGCCCAGTCCATGAGAACGAGGGGTAGGTGCCACAGGGCATTGGTATGCAGCTTGCCTTGAAAAGGCCGTTGCTTGCCTGTGTGTTTCTGGGAGCAAATGTGGGGACCAGAGTGATTGAAGCCACAGTGTACTTGCCTGGGGGGCTTTCAGTCTAGAAAGGAGCTTAGCCCTGTGGGAGCTTCTTTCTGTCTCCTATGGGAAGTACAGCTGTGTAGTGAGCTCCTGGGCCCCATCCTGCCTGCCAGAGGAAGATGCTGAACCTTAGCTAAAAGACAAGCTGTAAGCCACCTGGCACATTTCCTTGTGTCTGGGTGGGACCAGAGCATTTTGTCTTAATTACAGGCTTTATATAGGGAAGTTTTAAGTTTATAGAAAAAGAGAGTAAAAAGCACAAGTGGTGTCCCTGCCCAACCCATATTCCCTTACACTAGCAAGATCAGTTTCTTGGAGCTTATTGTTATACATGCTAAAAGCATTGTTTATATATTTCTCCTTAGTGTGGTGTGATAGGCTCTGGGCTTTGTCATAGGTCACCATCACAACATCACAAGGCATAGCTCCTCAGCCCTAAAACTGGGCCAACCCTGAGGAGAACAACAGGATGGGTCCCTTGCTGCCTTGGTGAGAAACTGAACTGAGGCTGCTCATGTTCTATCAACACCGTAGGAGATGTTCTACAGGTCCTCTTAAGATGGAGGCTTCCTCAACTGGCCAGGCACCAGCCTGCCCCGCCACCAAATGGCTAATGGCTGGGATCTCCATGAAAGGACATAGGACAAGGTCAGGAGCCACCAGCCCAGCAGCCAGCCAAAGGTTCTTGTCCTGTAGACTGCCGACTGGAAACAGGATCCTACATGACAAAGTTGAGTAAGTTACCAGGGAAGCTCTTTGTACGGTGTCCCTACCATGCAGGAGAGGGACAACTGTTGGCCCTTGTACTGTTGCATGCCCACAGTTGGCAAGGGCATCTGGTGTCACAGAGGATATCTGCTAAGAGCCAGTCCCACATCTGTCTAGCCCAGTCACCACCATCTAATTGCATGATTATCCACCTGTCTTGTCCAGCTACCTGGGAGCTGGTGCATGTTATAATAGGAGGGGCCACAGCCAGCACTGGGAGACAAGCTGGGAAGAGGAAAGGAAAGATTGGAAAACTTCTAATAGAATTACATTTCCTGAAATAGTGTAACTGTGAGCTTGATGTATTTGCAGCCTTATGGGTTCTGACACGGGAATTGTATACTGGGTGTTAGGAGTCCTCCACGCCAGCACTCCCCCGCTTCTGCGCCTGCTCTCTCCCGTTGATGTTTATTTATCTCGTGGGCTCTGCTTGAATATTGATGCTTCCTGGTGCCCCACACTGCATTATAACTGCTGCCCGCTTAATTCAATTCCTCCTCCATTTCTGACTCCTGACAAGAGCCATTGGCTTCCCACTGCCAAGGCTACAGACTTTCACCTGTACATGCTGGGGTCTTTAGTAGAACAGGCCCCAGTGCAGAGGTTAAGGCTGGGTTCTTGGGCTGGGCACCTGCTGCTGATCCACTTTGTCTGTGGAAATGAAAAAGGAAAACCAAGTCACCCAACAGGCAGGCCGTGGTCTTAATGTCTGTGCTTCCCCTATCCAAAGATCTAAATCTTAACCACTCATCATGTGATGTGGTCAGGAAGTAGGGTCTTTGACCCAGCAATTAGGTCATAGATTCTGTGCCCTCATGAGAGAAAAACCACAGAGAGCACTTTCACTGATGAACCAGGAAACAGAGCCTTACCACATGGCAAATCTGGTGATGCTATAACCTCGGCCTCCAGCCTCTGAGATTGTGGAAAATAAGTGTTGTTTGCAAGGTGCCCAGCATGTGATAATATCTCCTGGCAGATAGATAGACTAAGCTGTCACCTCCTCTCTAGATTCTTAGGAAGAAAGATGTTGCTGTGGGCTAGACCAGCACGTGGACTTCTGTCTGTGAGGAAACACAGGATTCCACTCAGGGTACTGGTGTGTACCCACTTCCCAGCATTTTTTCCTTTGAAGCCTACATAGCTGTGGACTTCAAAAAGTAGAACCTTACTTCTGCATCTCACTGTCAGTCAATCTTCTATATCTGTGGCAGGGGCAGGTACCCACTGTCCCCATAACCTGGTATCTCCAGCTTGTGGGCCTTCATCCTTGTGGTGGAATTCAGTCCCCAGTGAGCCATCCCATGTAGCCAGGGAGATCACAGGCAGATTTTTACCCTGCCTTTGGGTCTTCAAATAGGTGTGTATGGTCTTTACCTTTTCTTTCTTTCCAAAAGGGTTTCAGTATCCCTAAACAGGATATCTTATATGGCTAAGAGACAAGGCTCATGGTGCCTTTGACATGGAGCCAGTATAGCAAGCAGGGTATCTGCCAGATGCTTCCTCTTCCACGTCTCCTGTTTTATATGCCCAGAGAGCCTGCTGGTCACCTTGAAGGCTATTGCAAAGCTGAGCTGCTGATCCAACATCTCACATATTTGAAAGCCAGGCAGCCTCAGGTTAGTTAGTTAGTCCCTCCATGTGTCCCCAGGCCAAGCCACTGCTGACTTCAGCTTACAAACAGCTTGTCCAGTTTGACTGTTCAGACCTAGGGAAGCTCATCCTATAAAGTTGGGAGGGGTGAGCCATGGTGAGAGGCATGAGCTGTGGACCCTGGGATTGTTGTGTCATCTAGAGCTTCTTAGGGTGGCTGAATCTCACCCACATGACTGCTCTGGGCTGCTAACATGCTCTGCCCTAGCTCTGCCCACCCATAATCTTGTAATTGGCCACTAATCACTGTGTGCATTTGTGGGTCTGCCATCCTTAATAATGGCTTTTATGGAACATAAGTGCAGTGTTAGTTACAGCTCCTTTATCTAGGGCAGTTTTCCTCTGAAGAGGTTATTGTGATTTGGTTTACACAGAGGATGTGGGATAGTCTTTTAACAAAGGTTCTTGCTGGAAGGACACTTCACCTACAGACCCCTTAAAAGGCTGAGGCAGGCAGGTTTGAGCCACTTGATCTATGCACCCTCATCAGTCTGCTTGTCAGAGCCTGAAGCCTGTGTGCTGTGAGCTCATACTCATGGGAGGCTCTGTACCAGGTCAGTCCCATGCTGCAGCAGTCCCAAGATGAGGCCACACAGCTCAGTGATAGGAGGGTGTCTGAGGTTGGGGCTTGGAGGGCAACCAGTATGGCCGAGTTAGAGTGGAGGCCCAGGTCAAGTGCTTGGCAGCATTGGGAGGATTTAGGAGCCATTTGTACTGCGCTGGTGATTCTGCTGTTTCATCAGTTAATATAGAAACTCTAGGTCCAGGCATTTTGTCATGGCCCTGATGGCCATGAAGCACCTCCTCAGTTGTATAAGGGTGATTTTCCATCATGGAGACCATTATGAACCAGGGCTTCTCTGCACCTGGCTTTATGTGCCCCTGGCGACTCCACTCGGGGTAATAAATAAGGCAAGGGAACACCATTTCCAAAGGCCAGGACAGCTGGTGCTAACTTATCTGTTTGAATGAAAATCTTAAGCTTTGTTAAGTTAAACTGTCATTGCTCATTACCCATAAATTAGGAGGCCGGGGGGACCACTGCACACAGGTATTTATCAGAAAACACTGGCGAATTGCCTGTATTCCAGAGACACGTAAGCCTGGAGGGGCAGAACATGCTGACTAAATCATATCTTTGATGTTACAGTAGCACAGAAGATGGGAAAACTGCCCTCCTTTTGCCAGGCTTCCAAGCATCAGAAGCAACAACCTATGAGAAGTAGGTTCTGAGTCCTGGTGCCCTGTAGGACCATGTGGAGCATGACCTTCTGTCCTCTGATGCGTATTTCCGAATCCTTACTTAGTGTTCATGTCTACCTGCAAGGTTTAGCTGAGCAGCCTTGGACCTGGAATGTCCTTCACTCTGGTTAATGGGGTTTGTGGTCCACCCTACTGTCTTTACCCATAACAGAGATACCTCAAAGACATCAGTGTCTGAAGGGTGCTATTTGGCAAAAGAATTTCCGAGATGTCAGCAAACCTGCACTTAACTCATTCACCAGCAAATGGGCTGCTCTCTGCAATACCTTGGCCTCTGAGATCTGTGAAAGCTTCAGGCACCTCCCAACCTGGACAAACGGGGCGCTGTTTGCATCCTATACATAGTCTCCTATGTCATCTTGGTGCTGGTTCCATTCAGCAGTCAGAGTATCATTACCTTAAGTGTCTTGACCTAGTCCCAGATCTGCAAGGGAGATAAGAGAGTGCCTCCCCATTTGACCTAAGCTATATCTGATGAGAGGCTGTGAGGAAGACCACCTGCATTCTGATTCCAAGTCTTGTACTTAGAGCTGCATGCCTTTGAAATAATCCCTATACCTTCTCAGGTCTGACTTCTCTCTTTGGTCAAGTGGAGAGGATACTGAAACCAATGTCAGTGGTTTCAATGTCAAAATGGAAATAATTTCTATCACCCCAATGAGACAGCTGTTGATTGTTTAAGTGTCATGAGTGCTACTTGAATTTATCATGGAACAAAGAGGACCATAAGATTGAAGAACCTGCTGAGTGTTAGACATTTCCCCAAGCCTGGTCTTCAGAGTGTGGTATTTTAGCTGGGTATAGAATGGCTGATTTTCTTGCAGAGCCGGGAAGATGGTGCTTCCCTCTCATAGCTACTCCATGGTTGCTCATCCTATTATGGTATGATATTTCAGGTATTCCTGTGTCCCCCAGAACTTGTGTACCATTCTTCTGATTTGGTAGTGCCACTAGGTTGCCTCTTTGGGAATGGAAGTTATAATTGGACTGATAGATCTTTCACCTGATATCTCTGATTACTTTCTTTCCCCTGTAATCACCATTCTTGAAAATCCTGCAGGGAAATTATTGTCAGCGTGCATAAGCCTCAACACTGGAGCATGTGTGAGCGATTAATTGCTATGTGGGCCAGAGTACTCAGGGTCCATGGTTCAACCTCGGCTCTGAACCAAGGTTGCCAAGTCCTGGCATGTCTGCAAGGTGTCACCAGTTTGTCATTCCACAACTCACAACATGCTGAGACTCATTCATCCACAGAAGTTGCTCCAGGGAAAACCACAGGGTTCTTCCCTTTTCCCTCATGTCTGGCCCCTCACTTTGCTTGCTAATACAAGGAATCCTCCCCCAACACCCATGAATCTTTGGGGGACCCTCTTTGAAAGGCTCAGATCTTGCTGGAGTCAACTTGTCTATCCTCATGCTCAGTCCCTGGCTGTCTCTCTTATTTATCGATGAGAGAAACTTAGGAAGATGCCCAGCCAGGAGACCCAGGATGCACTGCCCTTGCAGCAGGGAGAACAGCACTGTGACAAGCAGGACATGCCCATTACTACTGGATTGAAAAGATTTTACGTGCTGGAGGTGGACTTCTGTCCCACATTTGTGTGTGGCTGAGTGTGAGTATATGTGTACATATGCATGCATGTATATATAGAGAGTATGTGTACAGCTGTTTGCATGTGAAAGGATGTGAGAGTGTGCCCATGTATGGATACATGTGTGTATGTACATGCAAGGTTGTGTGTATGTGTACGTGTACATCTGATGATTCCTTTAGGGGAGTGTTGGGCATTAGCTTCCCTTCACAATTCCTAGGCTATCCGAAGGCTTGGTCCTCATCCTCCTGCCCTTTGTGGTTGTCACAGCTTGAGCCTCTGATGGGACTGTGCTGGACCTGTATACTGAAGGTGGACCCCTAGCTCTTCCTTCTGGGGTGGTGGAAAGCATCTCGACCCTTCATCAAGCCAACCACATGGATTTCACATAGACACAGGTTTTCACCTCTCTTACTCCTTGATCTTTACCCCAGCTGAGAGATGTCATCTTGGACAGAACCACAAGGACACCATCCATTCTACAGACACAGGTGTTGTCTGCTCCTTACCCAAGTAGCATGTGGGGCTCTCAGGGCAGGAAAAGGGAAGGACATCTCCCCCAAGGTGCTTCTCAGCATGCTTGCTAGGCACTCAGGTGGCAGAATTCTCGGCTGCCCTGTTCCTCCTTGAGATCCCCCCTGCTCCGACAGGCCAGCCTTGGCTTTATCGGTGACATTGCAGAGTTTGCAAAACATGCTTCTGTCTGGATATTGACTCTGAGCTAATCAATATCAGCATGAGTAGATGCTCCATTTCGGCCTTAATTACTGTCCTACAGGAGTGACAGGACACACTGCCAAGGGACCTGACAAGGGAGAACCCCAGGAGCTCAGGGGAATGCATAGCTTCAGGATGGTGGGCCTCTGTATATCTGATCCCTATATTATTGGGCTCCGTTGACTGATTCATGCCCTCCAAGCTTGGCTGCAGAGATCCAAGACAAGGGTTTTAGTATCAGATTTCAAAACCCCCTCTTCATTTCATCTGGGGTTTAGCAGTGAGTGGTACTGGGTGGAAAGGAATCAGGAATCCAGCTACTCAAGTTACCTCCTAGCTGCTGAGCAACAGAATCGGATTGCATGATTGCCATAACATTCTTACTTTGACTCAGCTCTCTGTGTCTCTAGTCCTTGACCCACCCCAGTTCCCAGGCCAAAGGAGCTATGGATAGAGACAGGCACCTGGTCCTTGACAAACCCTCCCTGTTGGTAGCAGTGTTATGGGAAGGGACTTCTTGCCTGCCCAATAAATCTGCATGGGCTCTGGTCTTGCTTGGTTGGCTGAACATGTTCTGGTATGGATGGGCCGGCCTGGTAGCCAATATTTCCCTAGGATACTTCCCACAGTCCTTTGGCATCTAAAACATCCCATACCATGGTACAGTGAGAATCTGAGCTACACAACCACCTGGGGAGACACTCTCAATAAGTGTTCTGATGCCCTGTGTCCTGGCAAAAGCATACAATTGGCAGGTGAATACATCTGCCTCCTCCTACCTGCAGGAATGTCAGTGGATCCAAACAATTTCGTGTTCTTCTTGGGGGTGAGGGGAGTGGGCAAGATGGATTCTTCACTCTCTAGTAAGTCAGGGAGCAGGGCTATGCTATTCTTCTGGTGGCAAATTCTGTTGTTTCGTGATCCTGGTATGCCTCCCTTATCCCAATATATTTGTAGAAATGACTGGAGATGTTGAGTTGGTGGCAGCAAGGAGGGGGCCAGGGAACAGCTAAGAAGGACAAGTGAGCAAAGTGAGCATGGGATTAGAATAGGAATCAAGAATGTTCTAGCAAGTACAGGATTCCTCTGTGCAAAGGACCCAGGGTAGGGGTATTTAAGCTGCAAAGGGCACAGGCTTAGCCCAATATCATAGAATAGATCTTTTAGTGCCGGACAAGGCTTCACAACCACACGTTAGCAGCCATGTTGGGAGGAGCTAAGGCATCAGGAGTGTGCTAGGCCTGTGGTCCTGGAAATCCTCAGAATTGAGTCTTGAGATGGTGGGAGGCTGCAGGGCTGGCTGAGCTGTGGAGGGTTAAGAGTCTAGTCTGTACATAGGAGGGCCTCCCACCCCAGGAGGAAAATTCAATGTTCATTTGGTGAAGCTGGAGATAAGGGTCGCACTGGGCAAGTAATCACACAGCAGAGACAAGAGGAAAAGAAAACCCGAAACACCAGGTACACCCTTTCAAGTCACAATGACTCTAGGATATAAAGCTAGACAAGTGAACACAGGGCTTGCCTCTACCATCTTCTGGAACACATGATGGATGGACCACCTTCTGAAGAAAGCTTTCTGTTTTCCACACGGTCCCTACCATTTAAAGGACCACTGACTCCAGCATTCTCAACTGTTTTTACAATGTGGTAGTGATCAACTAGCCTATGTGCCAGGAATTCTTGGGTTCACGTCCAGTATTTTCTTTCTCCCTGACAGCCCTGGGCAAGCCTCCAGAGACTCAGTTTCTTCTCTTTAAAAGGGCAAGTGTCTCTAGGATTCACAGAAGCCTGCAGAGTTTCTCCAGTAACTGTTGTAGCCATGATGGATATGGATGGTAGTGATAGTTCATCTGCCCCATGCAAGGATGGACACAGTGTTTGATACCTGAAACTCCAACTGTTTACCGTAAGGTCTGAGGTCCTACTGGAATTCTGCTCCTAGTAGAGGCAGCATGATAAATAATAGATTCACAGACTACACCAATATAGACAAGAGATTGCTTGTGCCAAGGATATTGTCAGCTATACTGGATTCTCAAAACAATGGCCACAGGTGATGACTGGAAGGGAAGAGAAAGCCACAGACTAACATGTGATAGGGAGGATACCCTGAAGGACCCACCAGAAGAAGAAAGTAGAAATCAGGTCCAGAGCATGAGGTAGAATAGGATCTGGAGAGACGGGGGTCTCCATAGCATAGGGCCACCCAACAGGCATCTTCTTGAAACACACTGGCAGTAGGTTGGTGTGCAGGGAGTCTTGCACATACCAGACTGTTCTGGCACATGAGGAAGAAGGTCTCACTTGGGAAGATCAGCACAGTGGAGAGAAGGCAGTTCCCCTGGACTCCTGTTGCAGCAACTAGTGAAATGCCCCATGGGGGGATGGACACGGTGTTTGATACTGTAACTTCACCTGTTTACCATAAGGTCCCAGGTCCTACTGGATTCCTGCTCCTAGTAGAGACAACACTATAAATAATAGATGCACAGACTACACCAATACAGGCAGAAGATTGCTTGTCCCACTGGCAAGGGTAATGCCAGCTACACTGGTTCTCAAAAACAATTGCCACAGGCCATAGGACTCCTGAGAGGCTGGCACTATGGAGTGCTCACAGGGCCACAAAGTTGTGCTCCAAACTGTAGTCAAGCTTCTGTGGAAACGTAGCTGGGAACAAGTGTATAGCAACATGACACAGGAGCTCTAGGTCCCAATGACACTCCATTTTCCAGAAGGACTAACTGCCCAGAGTGGCAAGAAGATATCTCAGCTGCTGGTCTCAGTCATCACTCAGAAAACCATATCCCTGTAGAAGTTCCTCCAGTTTAGAGGTGCTCAAGAGAGAACAGGGAACAAGCCAGGAGAGGATGAGCAGCCCATGTTAGCAGGTCTCCCTTATCCCACCACATCATGCAGAACCCACCCCACCGTGTTTGTCTTTCAAAAGCAAGCAATGAGAGCCAGTGCAGATAGCTCACTGTTTCTGAAGCTGTGTAGCAATGTTAACTTAGAGCAGTCTCTCCTTTCTGTAACAGGTTAGATCCTTGTCTATTATCAAACATAGCTTCTCCCTGATGGTGTAACCAAACAGCAGCACCCTTCCCTGGAGTCAGGAGTCCAGGGAGCGTGACATGGGCTCTACACAATTCAGCTCACTTTCCTTGTTACTATGGTATCTTCCCAGCCATTGTCAAGGCTGCATTGTTGTTTCTGGCTACAGGGAGGGCATCTTTAGTAGGTGCTACTTGATATCAATCATTTGATCCTAAGGTTGCGGGGGGTGGGGGTGGGGGGGGAGGGTGGAACAGGTAAGAGAGCTTGGTGGTTAAGAGCACTGGCTGTTCTTACGGAGGACTAAGATTTGGTTGCCAGAACCCATGTCGGGCAGTTCACAACCATCTGTAACTCTAGCTCCAACATCTGACATCTGACACCCTCCTCTAGCCCCTGATGGTACCTGCACATATGTGTTATGCAGGCATACACTCAAGGACACTTATATCTATACATAGAAAATAACTCTTTAAAAAGGAAAAGAACGGCATGCAGGGAAACAGAAAGTATTCTGGGATACAAGTCCTTTGCAGGTGTGATCAGGTTAAATGAAGTCCTGTGAGAGGAAGGTGGCCCCTCATCCACTATGGTCACTGTTCTGGTGAAGGGTGTCTAAACACAGATGCTCAGGAATAAAGGCCATGTGACATAGTCCCAGTGGGTGGCACATCTACTATTCAAGAATATGGAAATTGTCCACAACCCCCACGACTTCAGGAGCCAGAGGAATTTTCAGCCTTCCCTGGAGCCTTCTGGAAGAATAAAGCTGAGACATACCTAGATTTACATGCCTGGCCTCCAGAGCCACAGAACACACTTCTGTTTGAGCCTCCAGTGCAATACTTGTGACAGCCACCCCAAGACTCCTGCAGATCTGGACTCAATCTCATCCAAAGAGCTTGACTCCTCCCACATGCCAGCAACACGGGCCAAGTCCACGTCTCCCTCTGCCTCTTCTTCTACAGCAGCCTGAGCTTTGGTTTCCCTCTGCTTTGACTGGGCCTCCTTGCTAGATGAGCCCCCAGTCTCTGCCTTGCGTCTGTATCCCTGAGTGTGGCCCAGGAGTTCATTTAACATTTGGGACCTTTATCTACCACTGGCTGTCAGGGTTCTTGAAACCAGCAGTAGCGCCGACACTCCCCGTCGTTGGTGTGCACTGACCTCTGAGCCCATATGGCAGTACCTAGAGTTCTGGTGATGGGCAGCTGAAGTGCTGGGGTTACTTTGACAGAAGAAGTCCTCAGGCTGTTCTTGAAGAGCTCTACCAGAGAGCTGCCCAGCAGTGGTGCTGGTGATCAAGTGAGGAGGAGGAGAAGGGCAGTATTGTAACACATCACCTCTCTGTTGTGGTGGCTACTAGATTGTGTCCATATTTGCCTTCCCTGTACCGTCCATTTTACTCAGAGTCCTTAGCTCCTGACAGAATAGAGGAGTCTATGCTAGGCAAAGGCCCTCTCATCCCTCAAGCCTTGATGTTCTGATCCCACAAGTTGGTGAGATCAGAGAGCACATGCAAGGTGTCTGTACTCGGCTTGTACTTTCCTGCTGTGGAAGCCCATGGTCATTGCCAGCATCCTGACAGGAGTGGGTGTATGGAGGAGTTCTGTGCAGGGTTCAACCTGTGGCTTGGGCTTCAGTGGATGTTTTCATTTGTTTTCTAAACCTGGCTAACTCACAATTGACCAATTAAAGCTTTTGTTGCCTTGAGTTTGAAGAAGAGCACTGAGTGCCAAGTCCTACTTCCTGGATGACCCCCCACCAGTGTCATCAACACTAACACTGCCACAGCTATTACCATGTGGCCATCCTGGATGTGAGTGCCATGTCCCTTCCTGAATGACATCCCTCATCCCCACCATTTCACCCTACCATTACCACCACTGCAGACACCACCACCATGTGGCCATCTCAGATGCATAGTGTTTGCTGAGTTCACTCTCCTAATGGTGTGGGGTTTTTTTGTAGGAGCAGCATCTCACATTTCTATGTAATTCACTCATTCAGCAGTGGTCATGGTCCACTGCCACAGGACCCTCCAGCCTTAGGGAAGACAAACCACTTCTTGAGTGAACACATTCTGTGCTGATGCCAGGACATCTTGCCAGCTCTCACATGGGAGGCAAGAGTGCAGGCCGATGGTTTCCTCCTGGGCTAAGGAGAGGTCACATGCCACAAGCCCTGCCAGCCAGAATAGTAACCCTGCTCACTGTCGCAGCATTCTATATTCTGCTGCTATGTGTAGATAGATGCTGCTCAAAGCCTTGTTTCTAAATGAGGACACAGGCCTTCGCATGCCAAAGTAACAAGAGGGGAGTCACAGCTGGGTGGCCAAGCCTCTGACTCACACCATGCCTCGCTCTGCCCCCTATTAGCAGTGTCCATGCCAGGACCCTGGGTGGCTTCCTGGCCAAGCCATCACCAAGCAAGTCAGATCATGCATCTCAAAATTCTTTTGGAGTGATCTTGCATTCCCGACCTGCTCTTGTTATATCTCAGAGCCAGGAATCTCAATTTTTCTTTGGGTCTTTTTGTCCTCTGCAGAAAAGGTGCAGTGCCCTAGAGGTCAGTAACTTGCAGTGTCCTGGGGTGAGCACAGGTAGAGAGGGCTGTGGAGGCAAGTAGAGCCCAAATGCCTCTAACACTGGTGAGGGAGGCTTCTACTGGCTGCTTCTTAGAGGGAAAGTGGTTCCAGCGCAACATCACTCTGGGGGCCAGAACCAGGGCCACATTCCACCCACAATGCAAAACAGTGGGAATGAGGTGGCTCAAGAGGAGAAAACCAAGACCCAGGGACAGTGAATCTTGCTATAACTAGTGAGTTGTGGCCATAGTAACAGATAGGTGTCTCAGCAGTGACAACAGAATTGTGCTACAAGTCTTCCAGGAACAATGAGCCTGCTTCCTGCTATGTGTATGCCAAGATCCCCAGCTGCAGCAAAGACCACACCTCCTGTCATGCCCTGTCATCTCCAACTTTCCTTGTGGCCTGTAGGGAGGTTTCAGGGCTGCTCATGGGACATACATGCAGAGGTCAGATGGGGTCAAAACAAGCCCAGTGCCATCTCTTTTCTACCCTCTTGTAAAGTTTACTAGAGTACAGAAGAAGGGGCAGATCTCTAGACAGAGGGCACACAGCCCCTCCCCAGCTAACAGGATAGTGTCTAAGGCTATCCAGGGCCTCTGACCTCTAGGGGAAGAAAGGCAAGTCTATGGCTGACTCATGTTCCAGTTAGTTCAATCTTTAGTAACAGCACCATATACCAGTGGTTTCATGAGCAAGAATGCTTCATCCTGCATAGGCTGGGACTAGATCTCAAAGATCAAGGAAGATGCTCAAAAGATCAACCAGGCAACCTGAGTAGAAGAAAGCTTTTCTACCAGAGACTGATGGCTTCATTCAAGTCATAGCACACTAGTACCCAGACATTTGAATGACTGGATGGGTGGGTGAGTGGATGGATGGATGGATGGATGGATGGATGGATGGATGGATGGATGGATAGATGGATGGATGGATGGACATATGGATGGATGGGTGGGTGGGTGTGTGGGTGGATGGATGGATGGATGGGTGGGTGTGTGGGTGGATGGATGGATGAGTGGGTGGCTGGATAGATGGATAGATGGATGGACATATGGATGGATGGATAGGTGGATAGATGGGTGGGTTGAAGGGGTGGTGGATGGATAAATGGGTGGCTGGCTGGCTGGGTGGCTGGCTGGCTGGCTGGCTGGATGGACATATGGATGGATTGGTAGATGGATGGATGGGTGGGATGAAGGGGTGGATGGATAGGTGGATAAATGGATGGACATATGGATAGATGGGTAGTTGGATGGATGGACATATGGATGGATGAGTGGGTGGGTGTGTGGGTGGATAGATGGACATATGAATGGATAGATGCTGTATGTATAATAGGATATCAGTGTATGATAGGTGAATGATTAAAGATGTCGGTACATAGAAGCAACTGGCCAGTGGATAAATGGATTGCTGGATGGTGGATAATGGATGGATAGTGGATAGATGATAAAGAGATGCATAATGGGTGACTGAATCAGTTATAGGCAGATGATGGGTTATGAGTGGATAGTATATAGGATGATGGATGCATATATAGAGGAACAATGATGGTGGGGTGAATAGCTCATGCTAATAATGGATGGATGGATGGATGGATAGATAGATAGATAGATAGATAGACAGACAGACAGACAGGCAGGCAGATGGTGAACTCTTAGAATGATAGAGGGATAGATGGATGAACAGATCAACAGATTATGAGACTAAATAATTGAGAGACCTGCCAGAGATGCTTCCTGTAAGTCCTGAGGTGTCTCAGCCCTAGTGAGGGCTGCCCAAAGAGGTTATCAACATTATTATCCTCAGTGCCCATTTGCCACGGCCAGTGTCTCATCAGAAGAAATGCCATTCACCTGTAGGCAGGACTACCCTTTGTCCTCCTACATCAGCCCTATGAGAACTACTCTGAAGTTCCCAGTGTAGCTCCTCAAGTAAAGGAATGTCCCCCTGACCAAGGGATATGAGGCTTTCCCACCTAGTAAAGGCAATGTTCCCAAATTCCTCATGTTCCCAGGCTCTGCTCCCCTAGCAAGCTACGCCAGCCCTGGGAGCAGAAAGTAAATGCTTGTATTCCACACATGGAAATTAAAGCCTGCTGCCTCTCCTGTCTTCTCTCTTAAACAGCCTCTGTCAATTCAGTAGCATTTGCCCATGCAAAATGATTGGAGTAGTTTTTTTTCTTCTTACCTGTCTTGATCCTAATGAAATAATGAAACAAACACCCCCATGACAGCCACGGGCTGTGCTTTCTCCCTCCTCTCTCAATCTAATTTGATTACCCAAATCTGGAGTGGTTTATACTGGAGTGGCATGACATGCTAATCATAAAATGGGGCTCCCTATTCTTGAGGGCTGGGGGACAGTTCTCAGCAACTAATGAATCTCTGTAATCAGAGAGCCATCTTGAAAATTAATCCATTCTACTGCAACTATTTAAAGACAAAATCATTATCGAGGCCATTCTCCCTAAATTATGTTGTCTAAAAGTTGTGGGAAGGAACTTGTCATTTCAAGATGCAGTCTGGGTCTCACCCATAGTTCTTCCCCATGATGAAAAGATTTACGGTGAAGTGCTAAGGAGTGCCAGCCTCCTCTGGTTAGTACCCTCACTCCCCCAGATCTCCTGTACTCCTGTAGCAGGGCTGGACCCATCTGGCAACTGCCCCATGAATGACACCAGGGCACTCAGCCTGCTTTAAAGATGGTTGATGTTCCTCCCAGAAAACTTTGCACTCTCCTCAGTGGTGGAGTTGAAGGGAGAACTCCTTTCCTACAGAAGCAGTATCTTGGTTTTAAGAACAATCCAAACCTCTTGGGTGTGCTGCAGTGGTATACTTATTGATTTGGTTGTGAAGAGGCCTGGGTGTGATGTCCTTCTAGCCTCGGGCACTGCCTCCCTGCATATCTGTGATCCTACACCAAGGCTGGCGACAGAGGCCACTGAAAGAACGGGCTCCATGCTGTCACTCCAGTCTCCCCTTCTCCATTCATGAGCACTCTAACCAAATGGCACTACACTGGGGCCCACTGAGGGCCTGCTTTGATCGGTGCTGTCTTCCTCTCAGATGGTCATGGGGCAGGTCTGTATCTGTAACTCATAGCTCCTGGGCTGGCAAACCCTAGTCTACCTCCTGTTGCCACTATGGCAAGATACTGGTCACATCCTCTAGGTACACAGTGACACTTGTTAGTGCAGGCCTCTGTATCTTCCTGCATCACTTCCGTCATCCTGAAGTGGCCACACTTGATATGGACATCTTATCCTTCAAGGCTCAAATCTTTCCGGAAACACTCCTGACTGGCTCAGGGACAGCCTTAGAGTCCACACTGCCTTGCGAATTCTGTAGGGTGTCTCTTTATGCAGTACAGTACACTAGGGATGGCGTGCTCAGAACAACCATAAGGATAGACCTGCATCCACCTGAGTTGGAAATGCCCCAAGTCATGTGGTTGGGGCAGCCTGAATCAATGACTCTGCCCCACTTTGTACAAGAAGCACAGAGTGAACCTCCTTATTATAGGTTCTCCATGCAAGGCTGGGGCTCCTGCCTTGCCTGCACCATGGGTACGTGGGCCCTGAGCAACATTGTGGGAAGGGATTGGTGGCTTCTAAGCTCAAGCAGGTATATCCAAAACATCTGAGAAGGCTCCAGTAACCTTGCCAGCGATGTTCACTCATGGTTGGTGGTGCTGAGTCAGTACTTTCTCAAAGTACAGCGCCTTGGGGTAACCAAGGAGAATAATGACAAGCTGGAAGCAGGAAGCTACACTTATCATGGGTGTTAGGGTAGGGGTGTGTGAAAGGCTAATTCAGCCCACTCAAAGAGCAGGGTCCCCCAAGGCCTGCCAGCAAAGTATGGCTGGATCCTCCAGTTTATGAAGCCGTGCAGTCTAAGCCTCTGTCTTAGATAGAGGTTTCTGTGGATCTGGAGGAATGGGCCTGGTGGGTCTCCCAGAGTGTACTGGATGATCATAGTTGTTCTACTGCAGGTCAAGGCACACAACGGGTGGCCCAAGAGAAACTGTATAGCCTCTTAAATCTAGACATCTTGTACTGAGCATACCTGAGTGCCTGATACCCCTTCATCCCTAAAACTATTCATCCTTCTCCTCACTGTTGCCAATCACTGCCTCTTCACTCTCCTAGGCAGTGAAGGAGGAGTAGTGTTGGAATCTAGTCCTTGATCTCTGATCACAAACCCTCTACAGCATCAATATAAGCAGTTTGTGTACAGGACTATCTATCCTGTAGAGTCCCAGCTTGCTGCTGCCAGCACAACATAACCAAAAAATGTCCCAGGGCCTAGATAAGAACAGGAAGCTCTAGCTTCAAGGAGACCTCGGACCTTACCTCATACTCCTCTCAACCCTAGCTTTTCACAGTCATGAAAGTGATGGTGATGACGGTGATGGCCATGGTGGTGATGGGGATGGTGGTAATTCTCATAGTGAGCATGGTGTTGCTGCAGATGGTGGTGGTGGTCATGGTGATGACGGTGACTATGATGGCGATGACCATAGTGGCAGTGATAATTATGGTGATGATGCAGCCCATGATGATAAAGATGGTGGGGGGTGGTGCTGGTGTTGGCTGTGGTGGTAGACATGAAGATGACGGTAGTGGTAATGATAGTGATAATTCTGAGAATCATGGCAATGGTGGATGATGATGGTGAAAATGATGGTATCGACAGTGGTGATGACGATGTTGTTGATGGTGGTGGTGATGACCATGTTGATATGGTGGTGGTGATGGTGGTGGTGGTGGTGATGACCATCTTGGTGGTGGTGATAGTGGTGGTGACCATCTTGGTGGTGGTGGTGGTGGTGGTGGTGACCATCTTGGTGGTGGTGATAGTGGTGGTGACGACCATCTTGGTGGTGGTGATAGTGGTGGTGACCATCTTGGTAGTGGTGGTGGTGGTGATGACCATCTTGGTGGTGGTGATAGTGGTGGTGACCATCTTGGTGGTGGTGGTGGTGGTGGTGGTGGTGGTGGTGGTGACCATCTTGGTGGTGGTGATAGTGGTGATGACCATCTTGGTGGTGGTGGTAGTGGTGACCATCTTGGTGGTGGTGATAGTGGTGGTGACCATCTTGGTGGTGGTGGTGGTGGTGGTGATAGTGGTGGTGGTGGTGGTGGTGGTGATGACCATCTTGGTGGTGGTGATAGTGGTGGTGACCATCTTGGTGGTGGTGGTGGTGGTGATGACCATCTTGGTGGTGGTGATAGTGGTGGTGACCATGTTGTTGTTGGTGGTGGTGGTAGTAGTGATTGATAATAGTGATGGCAGCAGCAGGTGGCTGTGGGTCAACACCTCCTGCAACAGGAGCTGCCTCTCTGAACTTGTAGGATAGAGTTCTTGGCAGGGCAGGCAGCAGAGGAGACTGTGCACCCTGATTTTTAGGCTTTGAGACCTTAGTAACACATGATGAAGGGACTCCATGCTCAACACGGCACCCTTGTGCATATCTCTTCCCAGGCCTGCTTGGACAAAGGAGAGGCAGAAGACCAGGCCCAGCTGTGAGTAGAGTAAAATCAACGCTCGATCGAGTTCTCTGCCTTGATTACCTGGAACCAGTATCTGATTACCATATGAGGCAGCAGGTGACAGGATGCTCTGTTACTTCACAGGGATTAAAACAGCCACACAACTGCCAGTATCCTTGTGATCCAGGATGGACCCCTGACTATGGGGCACAAGGCTGTTCCTTGATTCTATCTGGCATCTCATTGCTGTGTTCATCATCTGCACCCCTTATGTGTCTCTGCTGGAATCCCAGCAGGCTGAAGCCAGAACTGTGGGAGAAGAGCAATGGCCCCCTGGGGACTGGAGATAGACCTCCCCAGAGATCTCTGGGCCCATTGTGAGAACTGGCCAAACTCACTTCTAAGCCAGGCTACTCCTTATCTGAGGCCCTGAATGCCAGTCCATGATAGAGCTGTGTCCCCGCTGCTGGGAGACCCCTTTGGCCCTGCCCTGGGGCAGGTCAGCCTTCTCTCCAGATGAGCTTCACCTCAGCTATGCCTCCTGTTCCTCTGACCAGCTCTCTGTGGCCTAGAAATGGGCAGACTAGAACATTTCTCAGACTCAAACGATGTAGAATGCCCTTGGAAGGGCGGCTCCCCCGCAGCCGCTGCTGAGTTGTATCGTTTTTATTATAATGTTATGGGAATACGAGCCCCAGCCAAGCTAAGCCCTCCCAGACTGTACAGCAGGAATAAACCAAAGCCCATTTACAATTAAACACAAACAAAACTGCAAAACCAATAAAACTGAAATTTGCAGCATTAATTTTACAGGGCAGGTGTTTCCCAGAGCCGCAGCTCAGGGAGTAGACTCCAGGGTGGAACAAACTACCTGCCGGTACTCAAATGGCTTCCGTGTTCATTCAGGGGATGCCAGTTCGCACATACATAAGGACAGCCGCCTGAACTGTGCTAATGACAGTGGCTTTGTTTGTTGTGATCACACCTTTCATTTAACGCAGAGCCATCCCAGAAGGCATGTTTAATAGCAGGTTCTTGATAACTCGTTTAAGCTGTCTCCTTCCCATGCCAACAGCTCTGCCTTGCAGCCTGACAGGGCGTTGCTTTAAATGGGAGTAATCCAATTACTGCAGGGCCCAGGAACAGAATCTTCATGGCTTATTTACTGCCCGTGCTTAGTGCCAATGAACTACTGCAAGGCAGGGAGTGGGAAGCAGAGAACCAGCAGCCCGTGGTGCTAGGTGTTGACGCTGCGAGCTGGCATTAGCCTTCCCAGGAGCTGTGCTCCACTGCCCTCCCTGTGGAATTCATGGGGGAGCCTCCGCTCTGAATGTGTGCATGCACACATGTGCTCACAGGAGTGCTGGCTGGGTTATGTGAGTGACTTTACTCATTGCTGTAAACAATTCCCGACAAGAGGCAAGCTAAGGAAGAAGGGTTCATTTTGGCTTCTCACAGTTTGAGGGTGCAGCCTAGCATGGTCAGGAAGGCGGGGTGGCAGGGTGGCAGGGCTGTGAGCAGCTGGTTTTGTTGCACCCAGTGTCTGGGATCAGCGATGAGTCTTGGTACTTAGCTTGTCTTCTCTCTGTTTGTCTTGTTTTGTATTTTATTTTTTAACATAGCCCCAACCCTAGCCTGAAAATTGTGCCACGCACATTCATGGCAGAACTTCCTACCTCACTTAATACAGTCTAGATAATCCCTCACAGACATTGCCACAGGCTTGTCTCCATGGTAATTCTAAATCCCATCAAGTAGACAGTCACCGTCAGCCATCACAGAGCTGAAATGTCCCCCTGCAGACCACACAGGAAGTACTGCATATATTCTAGTCCTTATTCCCTGTTGATAAGACACACACTGGAAAAAAACAGGTAAGAGAAGGCTCATCTCTGAGTCTTGGTCTGAGTTTTCTGGCCAGGGAGACCAGGGAGAAAGCCCATACTTCCTATGGTCCTCCTTGTCTGCCCATGAAGAGAATAGCCAGAACTGAGGAATCTCCTCCAAGTACCCAAATTAAGTCCATAAAACACTCATGACCCCAGGCGTGGGGCTTTGCTCTCCCAGATGACTGCTTCAAGTGGACCCCAGTAGTTAGTCTCTCTCTCTCTCTCTCTCTCTCTCTCTCTCTCTCTCTCTCTCTCTCTCTCTCTCTCTCTCTCTTGCTGTCTCTCTCACTGTCTCTCCCTCACTGTCTCTCTCACTCTCTCACACTCTCTTGCTCTTGGTTACGGGTTCAGGAGTACAAAAACAGGTCTCATAGTCTCACAGCTGGGCAGTTACCAAGAGTTGTTCATGGGGTTGAGGGTGGCTGCCATGCCATTGAGGAATAACCTCAAGGCTGGAACTGTAACATGCCTGGCCAAAACTTGTCTGGAGTGCAAAAAACAGGGTCTACTTACAGCATTATCTCCCAGGCACAGCGTGTCATCACAAACTCCTGTGTTTAGGGGAAGTTGGGCAGTACCTTCTCTGGTCCCAAGAGTGGACTCACCATCCCCCTTCCCCTGAGGGTATCCAAGGTGTACCTGAGCTGGTACAACAAAGGATTCTGCCAGGGAAATGATGATATTAGAGGTATTTGGGTTTCTTTTAGCAAACAGAACATAAACTCATTTTATAGTAAAGTGAACCAAAGTGACTGGCTGCCACTGCTGGAAGCAATGTGGCAGCATATGACAAACCTGCCGAGATTGAGACAAACAAACATAGCTGTGCTTTGCACAAGTAACAAAGCCTTCTGTCACTTGAAGCCATTCTTCCCCACCCCGAGGTCTATCTACTTGTCATTAGAGAGCCAGAGCCCACTAGCCCACAAGGCCTTCTTTCTCTTAGCACTACCCTTTTGGAAAGTGTTCATTCCCGCAAATGTTTCTCTCCCTGACTTTGTGGTCCTTTGTCCAGATTCTACCCTCTGTCTGAATTTCTACCAGCTAAACAGCCGCTTTCAACTCAATTTAAAGTTGCCTGGCTGTGGAAAACTGCCCAGGAACCTGTGACCCAGTCCTAGTCCTGAAAGGCCTGATGCCCCTGCATCCTTGTGTTCACTGTGTTGCGCCTACAAGGTACTTGTTCTTCACCTGTCAGAGAAGGGTCTGAGCTCCATCAGCTGCTTTATACTTGACCTTGGGATATCTGGGACAAACTTCTGTCCCATATGAGCCAAATGTGTCCACAAGAGAGACTTCATGAGAGAAGCAAGCTGCTCCACTGACCTTAGGACACTGCCTGAGACCCTGGCAGTATGGGACTGTCATGTCAGGTCAGCATCATAGCATCAAGGATGCATGCCATGGACATTGGTGTAGGGTCTCTGTGGAACTGTGGGGGAGTAGATGTGAGGTTTTGTACTCAGCTTAAGATGTACCTGTGAGTGGTGTGTGTGTGTGTGTGTGTGTGTGTGTGTGTGTGTGTGTGTGTGTATGGGTGATATAGATGTGTAGTGTGTCTGTGAACAGCATTTTGTAATGGATGTGTGTGCAGCCCTATGGTATGGATGCTGTCATGGTTGTGTGGTGTGTGGCTGCGTATGCAGTCTATACAAATGTACCTGTGTGTGAAATAGACAATAACCATAGAGAAACTACTTGCAGGCCACTATGCTACCTTTGGAGAAGAAGCATCTATGTGGAATCAGATAGCAGTATCTCTTGGTTCCACTCTGCAGCCCTATGAAACACTTAGGCTCTGGAACATTCTTCTTCCTCTTAGGTGCAGCCTCTTCTTCTGCCCAGCCTGGAAGTCACATGCTTGCCCTCTCTATCTGTCTAGAGTATCTAGTTTCTTCCAGGAACCTGGGAAACCTGAGACCCCATCTCCTGACTGCCACAGGCCAAGGAACGCTGGCAGTCATCAGATAGTGTAAGCTGTCTGCCCAAACCCAGACCACTGACCCCGTTCACTTATGCCTCTCAGGAGCGGCCATCAGCTCCTAGGATGCCCTTTCCCGTGCTGAGAACACTGGGCCAACAGGGCCAGAGACAGACCTCCTCAGCCCATGCCCTGGGCTGATGAAGTCGTGAAGTGGAGGCATGAAAGGGCCCTTTGTCTCTTGGATGTGGTAGCCCAGTGCTGGCCTGGCACTGTGTCTCCCACCGCCTCCAGCAGGAAGTAGGCAGGGCTGGGTGAGCTGAGCTCTTGCAGGAAAACAAATGGACCTGTGTGTCCAGTGCTGTTCCAGTGTCTTTAGAGGCTTGGTCCCTGGGCATGCCCAGACTCTGCTTGTCTATGTGCTGCTAGAGACCAGACCACAACACTGCCTGCCTGTTCATGCTCTGTTCTTGCATACACATGTAAGAACATGTGAGATATGTGTAAGTATGCAATGTGTGGATATGTATATGCATGAGTATGCATAGAGTGCATACATACATGTGAGTATATACATATGTGACATGTGCATACATGTCAGACTCAGATGTGTGGTGTCTGAGTATATATATATATATGTACAGTGTACATGTGTAGTAGTATATGCATCTGTGTAATTATTACATGTATGTATGTAGATGTGTGTGATATGCATGGTCCATATATCAGTGTGTGTGCTTATGTATGTGTAATGAGTGCATGTGTAAGCATATATGTGTACTTGTGTGCAGTTTTAAATGGTGTATGTATACATGTGTAGTTTGCTGTGTATACATGTATATGTTTGTGTATCTGCTATATATGCACCTGTGTGAATGTATATATCATTGTGTACATGTGTATTTGTGGTATATGCTTGTGAGAATTTATTCATGTGTGCCCAGTATATGAATATGTATTTGTGGTCCACATACATGTGGATGCACCGGTGTCCTAGATATACACATATGATTCTGTATATGTGTGTATATGTAGATGTATATATGTGTCCTAGATATACACATATGATTCTGTATATGTGTGAATGTGTGCTCTGTTTGCATGTGTATCCACATGGGTTGATTTACATTACATGCTGCTGTGCTTACATCATGTGAGATATGTGTTTGTACTCATGTATTTTATATGCACACCCATGTCTGCATACATGTATGTTCATGAGGATGTGTATGGCATGTCACTTAGACAGGAGCTTTGTCCTTCCCATAACTTAAGGCTATTAAGATCTGGTCCTGTCTGACATCTGTGCATGTCATCTTATTATGTGTGGGCTGTCCCCAGTGACAGCAGGCTGCATGCTTTGTCCTTCTTCCTACTTCTTACCAGGGTGTTAATAGGTGAAGGAGGCTCTGAAACCCTGTCTGTGTTGCAGGGAAGATGGTATTGATACAAGATAGCATGGGACTTGAACCTTTAGCCCACCAAGCATTCTCAGCTTCCAAAGCCCATCCATTCTTGGTGTGTCCTTCAGGCAGGCATGCTGGGGCTGGCTTCTGGTGCTGCCACCCAACCCTAGCCAGTCCAGCCTGAGTTACCTCAGGACTTGATGTCTCTCTAACAGCTATAGGCTCCCTGTTCATTCACAAGCCAATCCTGTTCTTTCCTTGTTAGTTGGGCAGAGAGTAAGTGGATGGGAGCCTGTGGCTCAATGAGCTGCTAGCCCTCTCTGAGCAGCTGACTGGGGGACAGGTTTGTGCATACAGGGAAACTTCTCATAGTGCTTGCACCTATCCCTTGCATCACTCACACATACACGGTGGCGGGGGGAATCTTTAACTTGTTGAGAAAGTTCTCAGGTTTGGGGGCTGGATCCTGAGTTCGGTGATTTGAGGTTTCCAGACTTATATTTGTTGGCAACTGAGACAGTTTTCATACCATCTTTTGCTGTCACCAAAAATGACACATCAGGGTTGGGAGAAGCAGCTGCTGGTGACTTTGCACAAATAATGAACATCCAGGGACAGATGTGTGACACAAACCAGTGTCACTTGCCTACCAACCATCTGTGCTGCTTGGGCCTGGTGCCTGGCTCTTTGCAATGTCTTCAGCATGGGAATACCCATGGCCTGAGGAGTCCACAGCTGGGGCAGCCATTGTTCTTAAAGCTATTTCCCAGGAAGCCAGACCCTGAGGGAGCAGCTGCCTTCACCTTCTCTTCTTTGAAGGGACTTCACAACCGACTTCAGATAAGGACAGTTTGCACTCCATCCATTCAGGCTTCCTTAGCATAATGCCATAGCCAGGCTGCTTAGTGGCTTAGCATCAGCTCTGAGGACGGGAAGTTCAAGGCCACTGTGATGGCATGGCCAGTTTCTGGCTTACAGATGTCTGCCTTCTTGCTATGCCCTCACAGGTGATGGGTTGCAGGGATGGGAAGTGCTTTTAGGGTCTCTTATAAGACCACTAATCCTGCCAGATCAAGTATTCATTCTTGTAACCTCCTTTGAATTCAGTTACTTCCTTGTGGTCCTATTTCTAAATACAAGAGTCAGGAGCTTCGGTACACAAATTTATATTGTGTCTGTAATGGTAGCATGAAAACAGCTAGCCTAGGATTCTGGCTATTGGACAGTCCTCCTTGCTGGCAACCAATATAGACACTGGGAAGGGGTGACAGACAGGCAACATAAACCACAGTGTTCTCTGCTGTGCTTGTGGCAGGCATAGCTAGTCAATTCCAAGACTTCTGTCAGCTGTGCTACATGTACTTCATCATAGACCCCCTTCTTCTGCTCTGTCATGCCTAACAAGGAATGGACATTCATCTAGCTGGGATGCCCACCTTCATGTCTTCCATACTATCCTAGGCCCTCCTGACCTACCCTCATGGTAGTTACCCTGGGGCCCAGCCTTTACTGTGTGAGCTCGATCCTGTGTCTCTGCCACCTATTACTCAACTTTGTTCAGGGCAGTCACTGCCTCCAGAGTCAGTGCTCTGGTTCTGTGTAGAGGGTAACTGTAGGGTTGCTAGTTCAGAATCAAGATATTGAGTAATGGGGAGCGTAGCACTGGCAGTTGTAACTTTCCGATGCCTGGTCATGGCACATAGTATCTGATGACAGTGAAATCCACTGATTCCACAGCAGGTGAAGGAATGCGTCTGAGCACACTCCACCGAAACTCATATGTGCTTGCAGAGTTGTTTACATGCCAGTTAGAACTATAGAATTGTACCTCTACTTTAAATCGGCCTGGAGTACTTTGTGTGTGTGTGTGTGTGTGTGTGTGTGTGTGTGTGTGTGTGTGTATCAGAAAAATTGAAAAGAAAGCCTAAGAGAAGGGAGAAACCAAGGTTATGTGTGGGACCCGGGGTGGAGATGGGTTGGGTAGGGGGTGTAGTCACCTCTTGTCTAGAATAGAAAAGTCTCTGTAGCTGTGTCATGTGAAGAGGACAGAGATGGACTCACTCCTCTCTACTAGAGTTGGTCAATTCTGCAGCTCAGTCACCAGCTCTTTCTACCTGCGGGACCATGGGGCCAATCCAAGTGTAGTGCTGCTTTAGGAAGGAGGAACCCAATTGAAAAAGGTGATGGTTCCTAATACACAAAACCCTGATATCCAGAAGAAATCAACTCAAGCCCACACGTGAGTCAGTGAACTCTAAGTGGCTGAGCAGTGCAGAATCCATGCTAGGCCCTTCCGGCATGAGGAGAGCTGTATCAGAGGCATGGAGGTCACATTAACAGGAATGTAACAGATATAACCTTACTGTTTGCCAGATCCTTTGTGATCCTAGACCCCGAAGGGTTTTGTGGTTCTATTTGGTTTCTTTTTCATGAAAGATGCTAAGTGTCTTTCAGTCTCGGACGTTGGGGTTAAAGTTAAAATCCTGTATAACTGAGCCTTCAAACAGTGCCCAGGGGTGCTGGTGTCCCTTCTGACCACCTGGATGTATTACATCCTCACTGCTGTGATTCAGTTCCTGGAAGAAACAGGATGAAAAGCTGATTGAATCAGGCTCAGTTCCTGCTTGCTTGGCTCCATGCTTTTAGACAGGACTCACTGGAACAGAAGTGGATAGCATGAGAAAGCTTATCACTTCATGGGCCACTGAGCAGCAGACAGGAAGTGCCCATACTAAGCTGGCTTTCTCCTTGTTCTTTGCTCTGCCTAGGTACCCAGGTAGCTCATTGTGCTGCCCATGAAGAGGGTAGGTAGTTCATTCCCCTTTGCCCAGTTCTCTCTGGAAAAACCCTTATAGATGCTCAGGGTTGTGCACCACTATCCTCTAGGTAATCCCAAGCTCTGTCACCTTGAGTATGATTGGCTATCTCAGAGACTTAACCTTTGCATGGACCATAAGCCTTGTGTATGGGTCTCTTGAATGCACATGCAATAGTAAGAATTGCCTCAGCAAGGAGGTTAGCAGGGTGAGCAGGTCATGGAAGATTCTGGTAATAAGAAAACTTACTTCATCATGGTCTTCCTCCTCCTAGGCTTCTCACAGAGCCTTCCTGACTACCAGGACAAACTACCAAACCTGGGTAGGTTTCCAAGAAAGAAGAAAGGTGGTTTTCATCTGTGTAGGCTTTGACATCCTTCTTCTGATGAACTCTGGGACCACATCCCCACTGTCAGCTCTCCACTAGAACCCGACCCTGTATGCTCCCAGGAGTAAGACAGAGACCAGAGCCTGCCAGTCTCAGAGCCTTGAGTCAAGACAGTGTCTGTAGATGAGGGAGATAGGGGTCATGTCCACTCTAGAGGTGCTCACTTCCTGACACTGAACCCTTGTCCTACCCAAGCTGTCTAGTGGACAGTCACCTCAGTACACAATCCATTTCTGACAAAGCAAAAAGTGAGGGTTTTGCCCCTGAGGAAGGGGAATGATGTTATGAAAACTGGCCCCCTGCGTTTGGGGACCAATGATGGTACACCCAAGAGAGATAATGCACAGCTAGCATCCATTGGAAATGCCCCTGAAATGTCATGATCCCTGTTAATGGACCTTCCCACTGTAATGTCCAAGTGTCAAGGCCTGGTTTAGGATGCCAGCACTCTACTCAGTGAGGCCAGCAGGTTGGGAGTGGCACACTGACCAGCTCTCTCTCCTCTCTCCTCTCTCCTCTCTCCTCTCTCCCACAGCTCGAATTATCAAGACAAAGCAGTGGTGTGACATGCTTCCTTGCCTGGAGGGGGAAGGCTGTGACTTGTTAATCAACCGGTCAGGCTGGACTTGTACACAGCCTGGAGGGCGGATAAAGACCACCACGGTATGTGGCCCCTTTCCTTTCCTGTGGGCATGATGGGGAGATTTAAGCAGACACAAAAGCCCATGATGGATGCAGAAAGACTCTGGGATGGAGCAGGGGATGGGTGGCAGCTGGTGTCCTTGTCCCTGTCACAGCTTCTCCTCACGCTCTGGGGATAAGTCCCAGAGAGCCTGTTCCAATCGGTTCGTCTTTGAGCACACAGGGATGGAGCCATAGGATTGGTTAGCTAGGATGGTCAGCTCAGAAATGAAGCTAATACAATGCACATTGCTGGCACCGAAGCTGCTTGGCTTTCTGAGGGAAATGCGGAGGTACATCAGGTACCGCCCAAATCTGAGAGCAATTTTTGTACCCCTCCTGAGGCCAAGGGGACCATGAACATTCAGGCCTGGGGATGGGGCTGCAAATGGTTCTGTCCCTGCCCCAGATAATGGTATAGTGGCTGCTAACAGACCCCAAGAGCTCCAGTATTTTACCCAACTCATTCCACTGAGCAGGGCACACTAAGCTCTTTCTGGAGGCCACAGCCAACCTGGTCTCCAGGACTGCTTCTCCTATAGGTAGTTGAGTACAGAGGACTTCAGGGAGTCCTTTGATAATGTGTTGTTGTTTCTGAGGTAATGGCACCACACACTGCCTAGACACTGTAGACAAATTATCTTCTATGGTCATGCAGCTAAGAGGCGAAGGGTTCTTGAGCAAGATAGATAAGCCTCAACCTCATCATCCAGGCTTACGACTGTTCACTTAGCACTGGCTTCTTTGAAAATGACACAAAGGTAAGACCTGTTCAGGGTCGGTATGGGGACCTGTTGGGCTGCTGAGCAGACACAGAAGCAAGCATAAGTCGAAGAGCCTTAGGTTCTGAGGAGCCTGGAGAGGTGTATGGTGTAGGGGAAGCCACAGCTATAGGATGCTCTGTGTCTGCCTCTGCCCTGTGCAGACCATAGCCACCTGAGCCCCTAAATTCCCAAGAACCCCAAGCAGGGACCACAGTTGGGTCTGAGGGGAGTGATAGACAGTGATGAGCCCCATCACCCATAACCACTCAGAGGGCTGCTGAAGGGATGCCCAAATGCCACATAGTAGCCTCCTGGATAAGGCTAAGCCTCTCCAACCACACCCTAGGCTGTCCCTAGATAAGGGCCATACTGGTGAAAACTGATGCCAAGAAATAAGTCCTATAGCCATGGCCCTCCGTGACTTAGGGCAGAGTTATGACAAGGCCAGAGGTTCTTACCTCCCAGGCCCATGTCCTTCTTAGAACCAGAGGTAGCCCTAGGCGCTGCGGGTTCACCATTTTCTGGGTCACACTTAGAAGAGATAAGTAAGTTAAGGCCATGTGTATTTGCAATTGCATACCAAAGTGGACTGGGAAGGTGTGAGGGGCCCCTAGGGCTCCTTTCAGGGACAAGAAGGGAACTCAAAAGCTCTGTAGTCTAGTCTACCCTGTGTCCTTCAGTCTAGAAAAATGAGGCCCAACTCCTACTGGATCCTCTGTCCTGAGGTGACATGTTTTTAAGGTATGTAAAATATTGGTTCTCAAGATAGATCTTTTAAAAAAACACATAATTTAAAGCCCCTGCTGTGTGTGATGACATCATGGCCTCATATAGAGTAAATTAATACCATAGGTTTCGCATGCCACCATAAATTGTTTCTCAGAGATGATGGTCTTACCACCCATTTTTTTTTTTTAAAGGCATGGTAGCCATGTGGTGGCTGCTAATTCCTCTCCCGTGTCACTCATTTCAGACTGGACCTTTCTCCAGGCAAGACCCCTCCCCAGCCAGCGCCTCAGCTATATCAACTCTGTATCCAAGCCCCACAGTGTTACCTGCCGAGTGGGGGCTGCTCAGGGGATGATCTGGGCCTGGGGAATCCTGTAACCTGTTCCCTCCTGGGGCCTCCTAAGTGTGTGTGATAAATGGATCCATTGATTAGCCCAGCGCAGCCCCCAGGCACATGCTGATGTTCAAATTTCCGCAATCACTGCTTCTCACAACTGGGGGTCACCACCCCATTAGTGGGTCGTGAAATTAATTTACTGGCTCATGATCAGCATGTAAAAGGAGGAAGAAGGGTCATAAAAATACTAGCGTGCTGCTCACGTCACTGGGATGAGTGCCACTTATCTCGCCACAAGCACAGCGGGTGCCGTACGAGATGCTGCGCCTGTCACTGTGGAACGTGGGAAGTTCGTGGCCCTGAGGACTCGGGAGACAAACGAGGCTCTGGGCTAGCTTTGTTCAGTGTTGCCTCTGGAGTTTCCCCTTTTACTTTGCCTTGTGAGCATCCATCTGAGCTGAGCCAGATGGCTGGTGAGACTGCTGAAGGTTCTCCTTGGGTGCAGAAGCAGCACTTTCACCTGTACCCATCTGCGGTGCATCAGTTCTAGAGACAGGATTCTCTCCCTCTCCCTGCAGTTCCTGGGCTCCTGGTTTCCACTAGCCCTGGCAGCAGGACTTACAGGGACCTAAATTAAAACGATCTGTAGGATTCTGGATGGGGATTCTGGTCCCTCATGGCTGGCCAGGAATGGATCTCTGTGCAGATGTTGGCTGGCTACGGCTGCACTGCACACATGTTAGTGGCTTTCACAGATATTCTAATCACTGTTTACTCTGCGCTTCTGTGATGTTTATGCATTGCAAGATGCTCAATGGTAAGCTGTACTGTTCCCTAACTCAGAATCAACCAGCTGGATTGGAATCCGTTTTTTCCAATTAGCTATTAAGCACCGTGTTTTAATTCTGTGTGCAGAAACAGGCAGTTGTAGGGGTAGGGAGGTTTGGGGAGGGCTTCTCACAAGTCCTGCTCGAGAGCTAGTACTGTGTAAACATGTATACCCTAGCGAGCATAGATCCGAATATGTTGAGATGCCAGCTGCAGGAACACATGTGGACATAAGTGTCCAACCTGCACCCAGTGTTTCGGGGTCTCTATTACAGGCAGATGTAGAGTCCATCTGAGCAGTGGCTCCTTTCAGCTTGCCTGAAACTGGCTGCTGACTTGGGCTGGCCAGCCCATCCCCCAACCCACTGGGGCATCTGGAGGTCAAGAGCACTGAGAACAGCCATATCATGAAAGAACACAAATGCAGATGGTCTGCTTATTAGCTGTCCTGGAAGCATCTTCTGCAGTGCCTAGCATCTGTCCATGGCAACCCTGCTTCAGGAGAGCTGGCCCGGAGCAGGGAGGGCCCTGCTCTCCTCTGATGGACAAGCAGCTGTTCAGTGGGCTGTTCTCATTCCTCTCAGAACTCTGCCTCTACAGTGTCCTGCCAACTTGGAAGTAGGGAAGGGGTCAGCCTAAAGGCCTGCATCATAGGATTCTGAAGGTTATGTGTGGCCATACTTAAAAATAAAACTGGGTTCCTCCCAGGAATCAACATAGGACCCTGACCATAGCTAGGTGAGTGGTAACACACAGGTGTGCCTAGGTTCCCACCAGTGTCATGGTCATCATGGAGCTCCCAGAATGAGGAGGAAAAATCTAAACTTCAGAAGGAAAAAATCAGTCCCACACTGTCCTGCCTTGACCCAAGATAGAAATATCTATTTGGGTCTAAAGGGGATTCTCAATTGAGAAAACACCTTTAGTGTAGTATTTTCCTAATTTGTGTTGACATGGGAGGGTCCAGCCCATTGTGGCTGTGCCACCCCTAGTAAGATGATGGACAGTCCTGAGTGCTGTAAGAAAGCAGGCTGGGCAAGTCATGGGGAACAAGACAGTAGTAGCATTCTTTTATGACCTCTGCATCAGTTCCTTGTCTGATTTTCTTCTATGATACAAACCCTAGCTAAGATACACACACGGACACAAAAATATACACATACATACACACATACAGAGAGAGAGAGAGAGAGAGAGAGAGAGAGAGAGAGAGAGAGAGAGAGAGAGAGAGAGAGATGCAGACCTCAGAATGAAATGCCTGGGGAACTGTTCAAGCAGAGACTGGCATCCAGGTGTCCCCAGCCCAGGTGTTGCAGAACACAGGTGCTGGACACCAGATGTGGCTCCTGGCATTCCTAGGTTGCTGGAATGGTCTTTCAGTGTGGAGGGGGAATAGGCCTTGCTCGCAGAGCCCACACCATTGGCTCTACACCCCTACCCATGTGAAGATCAAGAATGAAGGGACTAGAATCTGATGGGCATTCCCCAGAAGCCGGAGCAATGAACAGGTTCCTGGGTTACACTTGTAGTAAGAATCTGGATAAATTTCCAAAGGTTTGAATCTGGAAGAAGAGAATGCTTTTCTAAGAAGTCAAATGGGAAAATGAATCCCTGGGGATGGGAGTAATGCAGCTGCTTCAGCCCGAGTTCATTGCTCATCTGTGTATTAGTCCCTGCCCACCATAGATAGGCACTGCAGCTCCATCTTGAGAGGTCCTCTAGCTTGCAATGAGAAGTCTCATGTGTGCATGACTTCTAAGGGGTGAAGGCTGAGCTGAATGAGCCAACTCGCAGTTAGAGAAGCATGTCCACCTTAGACCCGGCCCTTCACCCAGCACCCAAGACAGCTGATTTTATAGGTGGCCAGGAAGGGCATCTCCTAGAGGGAATGAGGCCCCAGCAGAGAGGTTTAGGCAGTGCACAGGAGCCATGCTAGAGCCCACCTGAGTGGTCAACAGTTCATCTACACAGCCACGGTAGGGTCAATGCAGCAACCTTGATCAAAGAAAGAGCAGATGACCCGGAAGGCATGCAGTATACAGCATATGAATTCCCTATGTCACCATGAAGTGACATAAAGAACTGCCAGAATGAATGTGGAGTGGATTATGGCCTGGCTGCTCCTGGAGACAGCTCTGGTCACTTTCCAGCCCCAACTCACAGCAAGCAGTGAGCCCTGTATCAGAGCCCAGGATCCTTGGGGACAAGGCCAGCCTGTGTAATGGGATTCCTAGCTTTGTATAAAGGGAAGGAAGAGGTGTCCTGGCAGGGAGATCCTTGGCTTCCAAGTGACTAACCACATGTGAGCAGCAAAGGGGATTCTAGTTTTAGCTACCCTAGGTAGCATCTGCCCTGTTTGTACCCTCTGGGACCCTGTGGCTGTCTTACTCCTTAGAGTAAAGCCATACCAGGAAGTTTCATTGTCCCCCAGTCCTGCTAGCTATCCCCATAGGGTCATCCTACCTCTGTCTGATGCCAGGAATCTCTGCAGTTTATATCCTACTTGTGTACACAGGTAGCTCCCTAGTTCTGAAACACCCAGACATTAGGGACATGGCATGCAGCATTTCACATATTTTCTTGATTTAATATCCTTCATTCTCCAAGATAGTTAATTCAGTTAATTCCACATGGATGAGACTGGTGAGCACAAGCTTGTAGCGCGCACGCGCGCGCACGCGCACACACACACACACACACACACACACACACACACATGTTACCTTCTCCTGCTCCTACAACCACTAAGCCATTCCCTGTGACATTTACATCTTTGATTCCAGATGTCCCCTGAGCTGGCCCTAACTCCCAATGGCACCTGTTCTCAAGAAGCCACCTTGCTAGAAAGACTGTGTCAAGAGACATATGTGGGCTGTATCTAGCCAGTAATCAAAGGAGCAGGTGGGACCCTACCTTACATGGCAAAACAGGCCTTCAAGAGACTTCCTTAGCCTTAGCCAAGATGAGGCAGAACGCCCCAAGGGAGCAGCGGAATCTATGGGGCCAAGAAGGCAAGGCTGAGGATCTAGAATCCTCCCTCTGAACACAAGGGGGACAACTGGAAAGGAAGTGTCATAAACTGGAAAGGAAGTGTCATAAGAGCTCATCTCAAGGGGCAGTGCTTCCTTGTGACAGCCTGACTAAGTTAGTGACTCCAAAGGGGGCACCTATGTGACCTTACTGTATCTCACAGGGACAAGAAGAGTTGGTCATGGTGATGGGTTGTCTTCAGTGGACACCGGGATATTCTTGTGGGGATTCTCTGTTTGAATCCCACATCGAGAGGGAGTCAATGAGTCACCTTCCATGCAGCTGACCTAAGCAGACTGCATTGACACTCTTTTCTTAAACCTGCTTGGCTCCCAACACCCTCCTAGTCCTAATGCCACAGGCCTAGGACTGTGAAGACCCAAAGAACCAACCTTTGGGATGCAGATCAGCTCTCTTGTCTACCATGGAGCTCATTGTCAGGGAGGAACCTAGGCCAAAGTTCAGAGGCTGTGACCTCCCCCCCCCCCCCCCAGTATGATCAGAGGATACCTATGACATCTTGCTGGTAGAGAAGAACCAGACATACCAGGAGCATGGGCAGAGGTAGAGCCAGACACACCAGGGCAAAAGAGAACCGCCATGCACGACGAAATACTTCCAACAGGCAGACTGCCAGAAAGGAACGTCACAGAAAAGGAGGAGGAGGAGAAAATCCTGCCTGTGACCCTGGAGCAGAGATGGCCTCTCGCCCAGCAGCACTGCACCTCAGATCGATTTAGATAGTTTCTGGACGTGACGTCCTCCCAAGGACAAAGCAGACTGGATTAAGAAGTGGTGTGAGCACTGAGGCGGCCCGTGCAGACTCAGTCCGCAGGAGCCCCATGCCTGAGCCCTAACCCAGCTTTGTTCAGCACAAGTGATGAAAGACCACAGTCATTACTTGGATCAGTGCGCAGTCCATTCTGTGCCTGTCTGAGTCACCCTGTTCATCACCGTGGTAATAGCCGGACATTTTAATGGATTCTGTGCACAAACAAAAATGTATATGGTGGTGCTGCATCAAGTAGTATTGTAAGCAGAGACATCCTTCATGCTCCTGGCGGATATGAGCCCAGAAACGAAAACAAACAAAAGAGATTGGTTTGACAAAGCTACGTTATTTCTACTGGCATTTTTCAGAAGGAGAGGCATTACGGCTGGTCCCTCTTTTCCATAATTGGTCTGCATTCATCTCAATTTCCCTTAAAGCGGTTGTTCATTAAATTGTTTTAAATGCATAAACGACAAATGGTCGGAACTGGGGGAAACTGGCTCAGTGCAGAGTGGAAGACAGAGCCTGTCATATAAGACAGGTGGGTGTGGGGTGAGCTCACTGCCACAGGTAGGGTACTCCTCATGATGGCAGAGGTGACCAGCAACTGGGCAGGCACTGAGCAGGTGGCACCAGGATGGCTAAGGGTTCCAGTGAGGTTGAAGATGAGGAGTCAGGCTCTGTTTAAGGTTGGTGTTCCAAGACCAAGAGTAGGACCAGGGAAATCTAGTTTCTGCCTTTATGAAACTGGACCACTGCTCAGCCTCTTCCCGTCTCCCCAACCCTGTCTCCCTGTCTGTCCCTTTCCTCACATTTCAGATACATTGGTTGGATGTTGAAAGCTTAGGATATAGGCTGATTCAGCACATGGCCCCCTATGTTAAGAAAGTGTTGAAACCCTCACAGGTCACTAGAGAGGTCAGTCTTTGGTGCTCAGTGAATACACATGATTATCTCGGTACCTACTGCACTGCCGAGAACATAGCTGAAGTAGTACCTGTCCCCAGTGCTACTGTACTTCTGTCACACATACACAGCTGAGGGAGGCAGGGGGCTCCTGACTAGAATGTCCTTCACCCATGGAAGCTGAGAATAGAGGTGAGATCTTGTTCTTTCAGAGGTGGCCCCCCTCAGGGCTCATCCTTTCACAATTCTAAGCACTTGCTATAC
Source organism: Arvicanthis niloticus (assembly GCF_011762505.2). NCBI lineage: Eukaryota > Metazoa > Chordata > Mammalia > Rodentia > Muridae > Arvicanthis > Arvicanthis niloticus. The sequence goes on from NC_047670.1 coordinate 62,407,671, forward strand.
CCATGGAAAAGGTAAAGCACCTGCATAGGCCACCATGTCCTGACCAGCCCTCTGCTGTGGCCTAGATACCCCCTAGACTTGAGGAAAGCAGGCTGTGGAATGGTCCAGAAAATTGTGTTAGAGGCCTATGAAAAGACCCTAAAGTCATCTCTTAAGTAGAACCCAGAATGGTCAATCTAATAGGCTGCCCTGTACACAGGGAAGTTGATACCCAGTTGACCACCCTAAGATGTGGCATTCCAGGCCACTGCCACCTATTGAGCCAGGCATGAGTCCCCGACAGGTAACCTTGCTTTCCTCAGGAATGGACCGAATTGTATCTTCATGGGTAATGTTGGCTGAGTGCTCCAGGTAGGTTTCCATATGTTGTTCTAATTTGACCTTAGACTTTCTTAGGTAGAAATGGTGTTATCATTAAGGCCAGAAGTAAATGCAGGTCTCAGCTATATGAGCAACAGCAAGATATTGAATATAAAGTTGGAAGATAAGTTAGCATCTGTGTGTTCATCATGGAAGCTGTAGGGGCCATACCTTCTGACACCTTCCTGAGCTCTGTCCCTGAGCCAAGCTATCCCTTAGTCCCAGGCTCCCTGAGTTGGTCCTCGTTGTTAAGCTGTACAGATTTGACTCACTGTCCTTAGCCAGTTCTGTAGGCTGAGTAAGCAGAAGTGGCTTTGTTGGTGGCAGACCCTTTGCAGTGGACTCTGTGTGCTACAGAGGTAATGAAATGTGAGCCTTCGGCATAGGTGTTTGTCTAAGGGTTTCTATTGCTGTGGCAAAACACAGAAATCAAGTTGGGGAGAGAAGCATTTATTTGTCTTACACTTCAATATTTTCAATATTATCTGTATTAGTCAGGATTCTCTGGAGTCACAAAACTTATGGAATGATTTTCTCTCTCTCTCTCTATGTACATCTGTGTACATATATACATGCTATAATATATGATATTATGGAATTTATTAGCATGGCCTACAGGCTGCAGTCCAATTAATCTAACAATAGCTAGCTATGAGCAGTAAGTTTAAGAACCTAGTAGTTGTTCAGTCCCACAATGCTGGGTGTCCCGGCTGGTCTTCTGTATGTGCTGGAATTCTGACAAAGCAGACTCTAATGCCAGTGAAGGAATGGATGTGCTAGCAAGACATGGGGCAAGATTGTGAAGAACCAAACCTTTCTTCTTCTGTTGTGGTTATAGAGGCTCCCAGGAGAACATGTGGCCCAGATTAAAGGTGTGTCTTCCCACCTCAAGATCTGGATTAAAAGCATATGGCTTCCTGCCTCAAGATCCGGATCACAGGCATGGACTGTAGTTCATTCTAGATACAGGAAAGTTGACAACCAACAATAGCCTGCACATTATCGAAGGAAGTCAGGACAGGAACTCAAGCATGGCAGGAACCTGGAGGCAGAAACTGATGGAGAAGCCACAGAGGGGTGCTGCTGACTGACTTGCACCCCACAGCTTGCTCAGCATGCTTTCTTATAGAACTCAGGAACACCTTCCCAGGGGTAATGCCTCCCACAATGAGCTAAGTCCTCCCCCATTAATCACTAATTAATAAAACGCCCTACAGCCTAATCTTATGAAGGCATTTTCCCCCCTTTCATGTAAAACACCAGTAGTGTTTGGGATACATCTTTAAAAAAAAAGATTGAGGGATTTGTATTCATTCTATCTGTTCCTCTGAAGGAAGTGAAACTACCAAGCTGAGGCAGAACCCACACTTCTAATAGCAAAAACCCAGCCCTGAGGCCACCTCTGGCTGGGGAGAACCTGTTGGTGGTCACATGAAAAGAAACATTTCTTTACATTTACCAGCATGCGCCCAGGTCCAGCTTGGAAGAGGACACAACAACCCATATCCAGGGGAGCAGAGGGAGTCTGAAGACTTGGCAACCAAGCCTTCTTGGAATGTAGGGCAGCTTTGGTCTCTGCTTGGTGAGATTCAGGACTGGAGCCCGGGGAATTGAGCTTTATCTGTGAAAAGCATGACCCGAAGAGAGGCCCAGGTAACCCTGGAGCAGCCCACTGGGCTCACACTGGTGGCCTCAGAGGCGTTGCCAGGATACTCCAGAGTTGAACATAGCCATGTCTGTTATTCCAGGATAGTGTGGCAGAGAAGAGCCTGGACTGAAGGCAGGCCCTAGTGCTTGCCCGCAGAGATGCACAGTGCATGCAAAAACACTGGAGACCTAAGAGCGGAATTCAAATGTGTATCAGAAGCTACAAATAATAGAATTGTCACCACAGAAAATGGAAACTACTCCGTGAGAACAATATTAAAACCAGGAAACAGCAAAGTAGAATGAAGTGGGGAGGAAGATTTGGAGGCCAGGGAAGGGACATAGAGCCTCAGAGCTGGGGTACTACCTGGAAGAACCCTGCCATCAGGAAGTGAAGAGATGAGCTTATGGGTGAAGTAAAGTGTTAGAAAGAAACACTCAGGTCCCCCCAGGTGGATGGAAAGTCCTAACTGGGGAAGGAACTTGACTGAATCTGACATCACAGGACATGCCTGACTTTGATGAATGAAGGAAACCTGTGTAACAGCCATTTAGATGACACTGAAGAAAAATAAAAGATGATTCACAGAACCAATGCAGACACACTGTTGAGAGCCTAGGGATACCTGAAGCCAGAAGATGAGAGGACTTTCAACAAGATAGACCAAAACACAATCTCCCTCGTGGACTCAGCCTTATAGCTAATTGCTTTGGACAGAGGTAGTAACTAGGAGCATTTTCCATGACTGGGAAAGCACAACCCCTCATACTGTTCCTATAAAGGTGAATAAAGGATACACTCAGATCAATAAAGCAAGACTCAGAAATCAGGAGATTATAAAAGGTCTTGTGTGGGAAGACTAATGTGACACCAATCACTGGCCATGATGGACACATACCTAAAACCCCAGCACTAAGGAGACAGAAGCAGGAAGATCTCCAATCTGAAGCCAGCCCCTTGCTATGGCTACACAGTTGAATGCAAACTCCCAGCCCTGTTCCTTGATTTGCTCTGACTTTTTGCAAAGTTCTCCTTATGTAAATGATGCTTTAGTGTCACCTGTCATTGATTAAGGCTGGCCAGAGAATAATCTGCAGCAGTGTGGGAAGGATCACTCCAGCCCATCCTCAGTACAGGGTCATTCCTCTTTGTGGTCAAAGGTTTCCAAGATGACTTTAGTCCCCTGGGAAATGGACTCCTTGATTTGATTGGCATTAAAAATGAAACTAAGTGGAACTAAGCCTGCTTTCTGCTAAAGCACCACAAACAGAAGAGCAAAAAGGACCAGAGGAGATGTGCAAAATGAGTGGATCCAGAAAGGTAGCCAGAAGCCAGTACAGAGTATGACAAGACCTTGCTGCCTGTGAAAACAATAAATATAAATGGACCAGCTGTCCCTATTTAAAAAGCAAAGACTGTCAGGTCAGTTGTTCAAGATAGCAATGGTTCAGAGTTGTCTAAAGGCACTCTAAGCAACACAGAAAAGGTTTAAGGTGAAGATAAAGTTATATCAAGTTACAGAAACGAAAGTAAAACAGAAAGTGAGATATAAGAAACTGGAACATTGCGATGTCATAAATCAGTACAGCTACTTAATGACATATATTTGTTTGCGCATTGTAATTCAATGAAATGAATATAAAGGGTAATGTCTGGGACCTCCACAGATGGCAGGCATGCCAGGAACACAGATGAAGGAAACATGATTGCAGATGAAATGAACAGAATTGAAGTTGAGGTAACATGGGGAGTTATGTGCATCTCTCAGGTCTGAATAATTACCACCAAGAACTGGAGTCGGGAGAAGCAGGGCATAGAAAGTCCATAGAGAGTTGACTTGCAGCAGTTTCCCAGGCTAACTCAGAGGTGACCTGACTCTCAGGGCCTTCATCTGTGTGCATATAAAACAAGCAAGATGCTGCCTCCAGGGCTGGTACCACAAGTGAGTCATCACCTGATGTGATGGCTGAAGAGGGCAGAATATGCTGGACTGTCACACATGGAGTTAGGGTCCCATTTAAGATGAAGCAGAAAGAACTCACTGTGTCCAGTATTCTTGGTGTGAGTGAGGGGTATCTTTACAAATCAGAGACAATGAAAATAAAAAATAATGATAATTAACTAATTAATTAATTTAAAATTAAGTAACCGCCCTCCAAAGAGAGGAAAAATTAGCATCAAAATTATCAATTAGCTTAAAAAGGAACACCTAGAATCAGTTGCTGTGTCTTTGATAATCTTATAAAGACGTGATTTTTTTTTAACTTCTATTTAGCCCACATTTTTAAGGCCAAAAAGTAAATTTAGGAAGAGGATATCAGTCTCAGACTGTTTATACACTCGAGAACTGCCGCCACATTCATCGGGATACTGGTGCTTTGACTGCATGCATGATTTTTTTTTTCTGTGCAGAAAATTACCGAACATATCACAGAAGGGAAAAAATGTTAATCTCCTGTAAACTTTCTAGGCTGAGGGAATTTGATGGGCATGTTTAGCATGCAGGACTCTCCCATCGAAATTCTGAGACACATTAGAAACTGCTGGGTTTATTTGGGAGCCTATGATGTCCTGGTTGCAGGTGTATCCTCAATACTGAATAGGCAACAGTGCTCATTTCTGTGAAGTCTGAGGCTGGTGATTCAAGGTATGCTGGGCATAGGACTCACCCAGCTGAGTACCCTTGGGACCTGAGCCCTCAGCTGTCTGAGGTGCTGCAGACACATGCTGGGTTCCTGCCCACAGCATGCCTTTGCCAGTGGCACCTATAAGAAACCACCATATCCTGGACTCCGCAGTCCTTGAAAAGTAAGACAAAGCCAATGGCCACAAAGTAGGGTTTATAGAAGGAATGAAATTATACTTCAAAATCGGGTAGCATTTTGAAAGACCAGAGTAAGTTGTACCCAAAAAGAAAAAAAAATGGAGTTTCCCCTGTAGCTAATGTACCTGAAAGGCAGCAGCCAGAGAATAATTACACTGGTAAATAGTGAAAATCAACCAAACAGCACCAGCAGCCTCAGACCTTAGCCTAGCACAGTGGGTCTGGTGTCCCTTGCCTTATGCTGTGTCCTTGTAAAGCCAGAGGCATCGATTGCCCCGCAGGCAGGTACAGGCCTGGAAAGAGGCCATTCAGGAGCTTAGGCCACTACCACTGGTCACTCATTGGACATTCTTGAAAACCAAACCCAGAGCCATGAATGTCTGAGATGGGAAATGAAACCTTCATGAGCCTCAGAAACTCAGCTCAGTGCCTCAGAAGTAATTCACTGGACCTGCTACCAGTGTATTCAGTTTGGAGGGTTATGTGCCCATACACACCCTATAGTGTTTGGCAAGCAGTGTTCCATAGACCAGACCCAGCTGCCAGATAAAGCCATGGGAAGGATCAGTTGTACTCACTCACACATCTGATGTTGTCATTCCCATTAAGTTTCCGAGGAAATCCTTTGAGACTTTACAAAGGATTTTACGTTTTGTCACTGTAGTTCAGTCAGAGGTGGGTACATGTCCTTGTCCTGCTACAGCAGACATGTGACTCCAAAGTTGACGTGGAGCCAAAGGTCATATGGTACCTGGTTCTGGGCTTGAGACTCCAGCCAGACCTGAACCCTGGCTTCTGCCACTGGCCCACATGAGATGGGGTGAAAATCATGTGGACAAAGTCCCAAGCTCTTGATTAAAGCTTGGCAATGGTTAGTGTTTGTTACTACTGTCTCCTGACCCATGGAACAGATCATGTGTCCCTGAAATGGAGCTAAGGGTTTCTAAGAATTGCATTTGGGACACAGTGGTTCAGAGCATCAGCGACTGCAGGGAGGATGGGCTTAGTATTTCCAGGAAAAGTCAGATTGGATCCTTACCACACACTGTGTTCCAGATGAAATTCCCTAGGGACTGCAGAGTGGGATGAAACAGATGTGGTGAAGACAAAGCAAAGATGAGTACTGAACTAAGTTCAGAGGGAGGGAGAAGGCTGCAGGTTCAAACCTAGCCTGCAAGCCACAGCTCATGCTTCCTGATACCATGAGCTGGGCAGTATTCTCTAGGAACACAGGAAGTACCAAAAGCAGCAGATACGTGAATGCACCTGACCTCTCTTGCAGCCTGGCTCTGTGGGATGGTTTACACACTGCAGCTGCCAAGCATTGCAAGTGCCACAAACCTGTGGCCTCGGGGGAGAAACCTATGAGCTGAAGATACAATTCCATGGCAGACCATATGCCTACCATGTATAGCAATCTTGGTTTAAGTCACTTCTCGCTCCACCTCAAAAATATCCATGTGCCAAATATATGTTCTACTAAAAACATTTTGATCTGTAACCCATCACAAAGCTGAAAAATCACAGGTAGAGCTGTGGTAATCTGGAGATGGATTAAAACAGTTGGTAAGCAGGTTTACTGTGTGATGCAAAAACAGCTCCCCAGAGAAAAAGGGGTAAGTTATATGAATAGCGAATTCCCACAATACAAAAACAGGAATGCACAAGAAATATGGAGATTCTTCTCAGACAATAGCTGATAAAAAGACAAATGAGGAATCAGTCATCAGAGACATTACGGTTGGTTTTTATTTCCTTCCAGCTACCTCTATGACCTTCTAGAAGATACTAGTATATTCAAGTCCACCAGTCTTTTTGAAGGCATAGAGACAGCATCTGTCTGGATAATCACAAGTGCTTAAGGCACTTGGAACCCAGTGTAGCCATTGCTCAGAAAGATAAGCTTAGAGCTAGCACAGGACCCGAAGCTCCCCTCCTTATGTCTTTCCACCCACAAAAGAGGAATACCTGCCCACACATGTACACACCTATTCTTCATGACTTGTTGAAAGAGCCAACAGATGGAGATGGTCAGGTGCCCATCAGTGGCTGGTGGGCAAGTAACTGCAGCACTTCCTTCAGCTGTGAAGAAGACTGGGTGCTGATGCTTGCTCCCATGTGGTGCACCTCACATGCTGAGTGCTGTGTGGTGGTTTGAATATGCTTGGCCCATGGGAAGTGGCACTATTAGGAGATGTAGCCTTGTTGAAGTAGGTGTGGCCTCATTAGAAGTGCATCGCTGTGGGACTGGGCTTTGAGGTCCTATGCTCAAGTTCCACCCACTGAGGAAGCGCACCTCCTGCAGCCCTCAGCCAGATGCAGAACTCTCGCCTCCACCAGCACCATGTCTGCCTGTGTGCTGCTATGCTTCCTGCCATTGATGATAATGGACTGAACCTCTGAACCTATGAGCCAACTCCGATTAAATGTTGTCCTTTCTAAGAGTTGCCTTAGTCATGGTGTCTTCACAGCAATGAAACCCAAAGACATACTGAGGAATGCCTCTGCCTCTATAAAATGTCCAGTCTGAGCAGACCACAAAGAGAGGAAAATGGTGATAGCTGAGGGTGTGCTGTCTTGTTGAGGAGACAAAATTAAGCTAAATCAGACTGTGGTGGTGGTGGTTGCCTGGCCCTGTGACTATACTAAAATCCATAGGTTTAACGGGGTTCATGATTAAATATCATGCGATACTTACTACCACCTCAGTGAAACAGCTACAGTGGACATACAGATGTTGTGTCTTCCACCCATGCGATTTGCCCTGTATCATCTCACCACCCTGAACTCAAAAGCTCTCTTCTGATGCATTGCAGTGTGGTGGAGACAAGCTTGATCGGATCATAACATCTCTTTTCTGCCTTGTGTTCTGCTCAGAGCCCTGGAGTCTAGACACAAAGAGGGGGATCACACCACCTCTAGTGGCTGTCCTGAGTAGAAAGGGACATGAGAAAGAACCTTGGAAAATGAGCAGGTTGATGGTGGCAGACTTCAGAAGCACAATGGCCATGCCACTGAGGAGGGCTTGGCCACCATGGTAGGCACCAAGTTGGCTTACAAGGGAAATGTCCAATTCTAGTTCTGTCACCATGGGTCTTGGGGTTTATAAGTCTATGGCCAGCTAACAGCTGAGCGGCCTCAGGAGTCCTCTGTGATGTTGGCTGAGTCTTGTTTTCAGGACTGACAGAGAGACCAGGTGTTAGACAGGCTCTGTTCCAGCAGAGAAACAGGAAGGACAGAGTTGCATCATGACTGTAGACCGAAGGCTAAGAGGCCAAGCCACAAGGCATGTCATTTGTCAAGGCTCCTTGTGCCATCCCCAAAGGTATCAAGGTGGGGGAGGTTGGAAGCTGACCCAGTCCAGAGTGTTGCCGATTACCTGAGGCATAAGATGGAGATGAGTCTGGAGATCACTGCAGGTACAGCAATGGATTACATGCAAGTCAGGGAAAGCACTGCCCCATCTTCCCACTCTATGGTTATTACTGAGGCTGGAGCCACACTCCATAATCAAGGTGAGAGTGTGCAAGAGTAAGTGGTGAGGGAAATGGTCTCAGCCTAGAGTGACCAAGATCCACCTAACCATGAAGGGCTTGCTGATGGTATCCACCCTTCCTGAAACGGGAGAAAACCTGCTTCTCCAGTACTCAGGATTCACTGAAGCTGAGGCTAACCGGAGGGACAATAGGTAGGTCACAGTAAGTCTAAAAGTGGCCTGACAACTCAAAGGTCACCAGCTCTGCCTACTGGGGAAACTGAGTTCCTTTCTAGGGTGTTGCAGAGGCAGGGGCTGTCATTTAGAAAAACATGTGAGGGCTACACTAAAGGCCTGGGACATGGTGCTTACTGTCAACTCAATTCTTAGAGGAACAGGGCACCCAGCTGCCTGGCTCCTCTGTACGTTGAGGTAAAGCTTTCTCAGTGAAATACATAGATCCTAGCCATATGGCTCTGTAGACTGTGGGCTCAGCAAAGTCAAAGACGTTTCCCACCATCCTTCATACTCAGGCTCACCACTGGCCTGGAAGCTTCCATCTTTGAACCTGTGGCTCAAGATCCAAGATAGCAAAAGTGAACAAGATACCTTCCCTTAAACCCCTGTCTCAGCTCCCATGAGGGTCTGAGCTACCCTGAAGGTATCCAGAGTGCTTCGGCTTCTATCTCTGTTCCTCCAAGATCCTTTACTGTGGATCCTGTCAGGAAAGATGTCACCCCACAGACGTCACCAGGGACCATTCCCACTGCTGACAGTCAATTATGTGGGAAAGGAGGCTAAAGCTAGGGGTGCAACAGCTGGATATGCTCATACCTAACATCAGTGTTCCAATTTAAAATGTAAGAAGCTAGCTCCTCATGAGCTGGGTGGATTAGTTCTCTGTTGCTGTGTAACAAATCCACAGACTTAGCAACTCTTCTTGGCATGTCTCTGTGGTCAGGGGTCCCACTGCCAGCTGGCTTCTCTGGCTGGTATTCGCTATAGCTGTGTGCACATAGATATGTGCCCTCCCCAACACATACGCAGTCATACACATACCTCACTCAAATGCACATATGTGTACTATCTCAGTTACATGTGTGCACACGGGCATATGGACTGCATGCACACATGAAACATGCATGTATGTATCGTACCTGCAATTACATATATGTACATACCACTCCCATATGTGTATGCACATGCATCATGCCTACTTTTATTCATACACACACACATACACACACATACACACACTGCCAATATTTTTCCATAGAATATGCTACTGGTTTTTGTTTTGTTTTGTTTTGATTTGATTTTTGGTTTGGTTGGTTGGTTTGGTTCTGGTTTGTGTAATTTGGTTTGGTTTGGTTTTTGGGTTTTGGTTGTTTTAGTTAATCTTGTATCCAGCCACTTTGCTAAAGGTGTTTATCAGCTACAAATGTTCCCTGGTAGAACATTTGGGGTCATTTATGCATATTATCTTATCATCTTCAAATAATGATACTTTGACTTCTTCTTTTCCAATTTGTATCCCCTTGATCTCCTTTAGTTGCCTTATTGCTCTAGCTAGAACTTCAAGTACTATAGTGAGTAGATGTGGAGAGAGTAAGTAGCCTTGTCTTATTCCTAATTTTAGTGGAATTGCTTTTAAGTTTCTATTTAACTTTATGATGTTGTCTATAGGCTTACTGAATGTTGTTGCATTTATTATGTTTAAGTGTGTCCTTTGTATCCCTAATATCTCCGAGACTTTTCTCATGAAGAGGAGGTGGATGTCGTCAAAGACTTTTTCAGCATCGTGTGTGTGTGTGTGTGTGTGTGTGTGTGTGTGTGTGTGTGTGTGTGTGTGTGTGTGTGTTTTGCTTTCGATTTGTTCATATGGTGGGTTATATTGACAGATTTCCATATGTTAAGCTATTCCTGCATCCCTGGAATGAAGCCTTCTTGATCATGGTAGATGATCTTTTGGATGTGATCTTGGAGTCAGCTTGTGACAATTTTATTGAGCATTCTTGCATTAGTGTTCATGAGGGAAATTGGTCTGTAATTCTTGTTCTTTGTTGAGTCTTTGTGTGGTTTAGGTAGCAGGTGACTGTGGCCTCATAGAATGAATTTAGCAATGTTTTCTTTTTCTGGTTTGTAGAATAGTTTGAGGAGTATTGGTATTAGCTCTTCTTTGAAAGTCTGGTAAAATTCTGTGCTAAATCCATCTGGCTCTGGGTGTTGTTGTTAGACCCACAGGTTGAGAACCACTACTCTGAGCATCCTGCCTGCTGGGCTTCAATGTAGAAACTAGTAGAGGTACCTATTTCCCCTCTCAGCCAAGCACAGGCCTGAACCCTTAGTCAAGATGTTACATAAGACCCTGAGGTGGCCAATGCTAATCTAATCTAGCAGTAACACTCCAACTCATCTCAGATGCAAGGGCCTGTAGCACTTGAGTCTTGCCTGGTTTTGTGGGATTCATATGGTGACAGTGTGGGGGACCCCTTTGGTACAGATGGATAGATGGCTTCTAACAAATCTTGTATCAGCTCTGAATGCAAAACTCTTGAGATGAGGGTGTACACAGAGCCAGCTCCCTTAGTAGCCTTTGGGGAGAAAGACCCTTCCTATCTTGCCCAGTCTCTGGTGACCATAACATTCCTTAGCTCAGGACTTCATCATTTCAGTCTCTGCCTCAGGCTTTATGTAGCTGTTTCTAACTGCCCTGTCTATATCTGTGTTCAAACCTTGAATTCTTCCCTTGTAACAACACCAGTCATTAGATTAGGGTCCTCCAGAATCCAGTGGGACTATATCTAGCCTTGATTACATCTGCTAGAACCGACAAGATCAGGGTAGACAGGTCAGCCCTCCAGAGGGTACCAAGAGTTATCTGGTGCAATCTCTGTGCACAATCACAGAGGTATGAGAGCCCAGGTGGCATCCTGGCATCCACACAATCTGAACCTGTCTCCAAGACTAGCAGCACATGCAGAGCCCTCTCCCCGAGAAGAGAATGCACCTCCACTCTTCTCTGGCTCCCTCCTTATTAAGGAGTTTGTTTATGGAAGATCAATAAATATTTGATGGAAGGATGAATAACTGTGGGCAGATTCCTTGAGCAAGCCCAAGGCCTTTCTCTGGGCCTCCTACGATTCCTCAACATAGCTCTGGGTCCCAGTGGGCTCTGTACTGCTTCAGTGATCACACCCCATTTTTATAAGCTTGGGGAAGATGTTACTTGCTAATTTTATCAGGGCTGCTATTTGCCATTGGGCAGTTAGAGGCTGCAGGCCTGTACTGAGCTCTGCCTACACACTGTGGTGGCACTGGGTCTTGGTCAGTCTCCAAAATGCTTATCTTTGGCTGTTGAGAAGGGCTATTCTGAGATAGCCCTCAGTCACTGGCGCTTCCTGAGAGAGGAGCTTTGTGTCCTGCAGGTGGGTGCTGGCCCTCAGGTGGCAGGGTGGTGATGCTTACTGTAGGTCTCCACTGGACTCAAAGCAAGGCCAGTATGATGTAGCTCCACCTTTGGAGATCAGGTAACAGTCTTAGGAGTGGGAGTGCCTTTCCTAAGCCCAGTGCCTCTCCTGAAACCAGCAGTTGCTTCTGCTACTGTATGTTGGAGAATTCCAATTTAGGTAACCCTAAGCAAAGCCTCCTCTGCAAACAGAGCCCAGCTTTTTAAAGCTAACTACCTTAAACACCTGTCTGAAAGTGCAGATCTGATCTGACTTGCCCACAAACCATGAGTGCCCTGCTGTATGCTCAACCAGCCTGGAAGGACAGGAGGTATTCCTGGGACCAGTATCAGCCAGAGAGGGTATCTTGCATGCCTTGATTCTAAGTACAAGTGACTTCATACCCAACTGTGTCATTGTGCAGGTTCATTATTCAGGAAACATCTTTGCTGTCTACAGTGGCCCATCAGACCCCTCACAGTTATTGGTATCCTATCAAAGTACACATGGTACTCAGTATTCCAGGGCTTAACCCTGTGTGTTGACTGCAGAACTGACCCAGAGCCTTTGAACCCTGTTTCTATTTTTAGCAAATACCTATCCTATTATTTTGAGACAAAGCAGTCCCTATTGTCATGTGACCCTTCAGTACACCCCAGTCATTATGAGTGCTGAGCTGTAATCTACATGATTTCTACTAAGTCTACTAAGATGACTACTAAGGCGCTCTGTTGCCCTGAGCCCACAGTCAGACTGTGATTCCAGTCTAGGAGAAGTACTGCCTGACATGACAGCTGCTTGCTTCTGGTGGCTTCTCACTTAGGCCTTTCTCCCCTGGGTCAAACAAGCAGGGCAGGTTGCAGGCTGGCCTTTCTTGAACTCCTCCCATTAGAGCATCCCTTCTGGCCCAGTGTGTGTTCTTAGGAGCTGAGTCACAGTGGTGGGTTTAGGACTCTGCTTGGTAACCCATTGAGACATGGCGCCTTCTGGAGGTAGGCAGACTTCTCTTCTGGAGACAATGGTCTATATCTAACTGGCAATTCCCCTTCTCCCAAATGTTAATAACATGCTAGCAAGCCTAGAGTAGATCCACTTGGCAATGAAGGGTTGAAGGCTGGACTCCTTACTAACTGTCCTGAGACTGCAAAAGTTGCCAGAGAAAAGACACCCCAGAACATCAGGTGTAGTAGAGATAGCCCAGAATGTCAGGAGAGACAGAGACATTTCAGAACATCACCTATTGTCTTTTTCAACATGGGCTACCACCTTCTGCTGGTTCTCAGATACCTTCTTTAGTAACTCATGATGTAGATATGTTTGGATCTAGGGAAACTGAGGAATAGGGAGACCAAAAAGCCATCTGCAGCACAGCACTGGGCCTGGAAGGTACACTCTGCCCTGGGAAAGAGGCTAGCCTTGGCCCCTCCTGTGTGGCAAAGTACCTCAGATTATCAAGAACAAAGTAAGAGGGACTCAGAATAGACTAGGAAGGTCATAAAAAGATATACTGGTTCTCATCTCTGAAGTCTGGTGGTCACCATGTTATTGGGACTTGATGGTTATTGAGACCAGTGGTTCTCAACCTTCCTAATGCTTCAACCCTTTAAAAAAGTCCCTCATGTTGTGGTGACCTCCAACCATAAAATTATTTTCATTGCTACTTTATATCTGATATGCATGTTCTCTGATATATGACCCCGCCACTGAGGGTTCAAGACCCACAGGCTGAGAATTGCTGCCTTAGATTAAATAAACTGTGAGTTGGGCTAAGGCTAGACAAGCCATGGGTGGATACCAGCAGAACTCGACACCAAAGGAGACTGCCCTCTGTTGCTGTCAGCCATGGCCAGATATGCTCTACCACCCAGACATAAACAAAGGCCTGAGCTAGTCAGGGTCCTGAGCATGCTGACTCCCCACCCTCCAGAGCACTCACTGGGTGTCTGGAACAAACTCACCTTGGTCCATGTTTCTGGTGTTTTATAATTGCTGGGATTAAAAGCATATGCCACCATGTCCAGTCCATGTTTTATGATTTTAAATTGAACCACAAACTCTGTCACTTCTCTGTGGATCTGAGGCTTGACAGGTGTCAAATCTGGCTCCTTGTGAGAGTTCTGTTTTCCTTCAGGAGATGGAACAATCTAGAAAAGAAATGAGATTGCTGGAAACAGGCTACTGCTGAATGCCACTCCTTGTGCCTTCCTGATTTTACAGGAACTTCCTGTGGGGTCTTTCTCTCAGAGCAATGTGCTCCTTCATGAGACCGACACACCCTCACCGTATTGTCACATGAAATTCTTAATGAGGATAGCACAAGTCACACCATGGCAGAGCAGAAAGCTTGTTTTTGCATGGTCCTTTCGCTGTGGCTAGATCGAAGGCAAACCTTGTTGTCTACCTTAGAGAGGATGATGAGCTGCAGCGTCCTCACTAACTCTGAGGCTGTAGAAGTGCCCCAATCCTGTCCTTTGATGTAAGCCATGTCCATACCTCACCACACTATTATCCATCACTCAGAATGGGGCTGCATCCTCCATGTTGCATGAGTGGACCATTCCAAACCAACAGCCTTACTGGTCCCCCTGGCTATAGCACTGAAAGCCTGGGCTATACCTGAAAGGGCCAGGGGGACCAGTGAGCATTCACAACCTGTGGGCAGGCCATCAGGTGGCCACAAATTACTGTTTAGAACCATAACTCAGTGTATGCTAAGCTTTGCCACATACGTACCTTCTTTATATTGTCTGTCCTCACTTCGTCCCAGAGTACAGCCACCGGGGACATCATAATCCTCATACAGTGTCTGACAATCGTGAGAATATTGGGATATGTTAATGCTTGAAGACTGTCAATCCAGCGTTGCCTATAGGCCAGCCTCCTGTGGCTCTCTGTCCATACCAAGCAGAAGGATGCTGGGCTGCCACCTGCTTGTCCCCACACAGGTTGAGACAACCTCTGCAGCAGGTTTCTCTGTCCCTATGTATTCAGGACCTTTGGTGTCCAGTCCAGCTGAAAAGGCAGACCTTAGATTGTGCTGGCCCAATAGATAGGGACTGTAGATGTTCATCATGTACCTGGGGACATCCAGCAATAGGAAGGGCCAGTGCTCAGCTGAACAGCTAGGAAGAGCGATACAAGGCTAGTGTGAGTGGAAAAGTGAGTTCTGATGTAGCTAAAGGTCTAGGGCCCTAGAGGGTAAGATTTGTAACCAGCTCTGGGCATGCCTAGTTACAAGTCAGATAAAATGGGCATACACCTGGGACACAGAAGGCATATTACTAAGATGACAACTGTGACAGTCAGTGACATATGAGTCACAGACACTTGGAACTATGAGAGCAGGGTCTCAGCCAGCCATAAATCTTTGGCTCTTAGACATTCTGGCTGGCCTCCTGTGCCAAAGCTTCACATTGAAAACTCATCAGAGCCCCCACTTCAGGAGCCCAGAAAGCCTTGTGGGTCCTTCTTTGTGTGGCCTCATTGTCAGATGTAATGCAGACTAGGGTGCTCTCCCAGAATCTTGCTGGTCACCCTGCCTTCTATTCAGTCCCAGAATGGTTTGGGAGGAGCTAAGCAGAGTCCCATTCCAAAGGTCCTAGCCTTGGGGATCAGGCCCTACAGTGGCCATCCTATATAACACTAGGTCAAATGTGGAAAGGGACCTTAAATTATTGTCATACTGCCTCTGTAATTTGTGGGCAGCTGCAGCAGTGGTATACAAGCTGGGAGCTGGGGACTCCATGAACCATGCAGCACAATTGGCCTCCCCCAATGGTCACTGGGAAGGAGCATTCAGTGTCCCTCTGTGTAACGCCCGAGCTGCCCCATGTTGGGCGGCCAAATTGTAACGGCCCGCTCTGTTCCGAAGGTCCGGGTCTAGGGAGAGAGAGTGGGGGGCAAGCGACACGAAGAATGGAGACAAGACAGGGTGTGTGGTCAAGTCTCAAATCTCGTTTGTTTATTGTGTCTCTCTCTCTCCTTTATTGTCTCTCTCGTTGTCTCCCGTATTCTCTCTCTTGAGGGAAATCTGGGGTATTTATAGGCTTTTGCCACGTGACTTGTAGGCGCGTGGATATCACTTGCCTTGCAGGTGTGGATATGACATAAGCCTTACAGGCATCTATAGCGTGGATAGCACGTGCACCATGCGCCTTGCAGGCTTGGATACCACGTGAGCCTTACAGGCATATATGGCCTGGATAGCACGTGGACAGCATGTGAACTGCATGCCTTGCAGGCTTGGATACCACGTGTGCCTTGCAGCTGGGGGCAGTAAACAGCAAAACAAAATATGTTGGATATCAGAGTGTGCTTCAGCTGTTGTAAGCTGTTGAAAAACAAGTCTCACGTCAGGGTGTATGGCTCAAGATGGCTGCAAAGCTGATAGCCGCTTTCTGCTAAAAGTCAGCTCCCTATACCTCTGTATCCAACATGTATGTAAGGACCCTTGTCAGTCTGACAGTCACCTCCCTGAAGAGTTTACAAGCCAGCCCCAAGCTCTCTCCAGAGATCTTTTGTATCTCCTTTTTGTACCTGAGGCTCCTCAAGGCCTGGAAAGGAAGGTGGGATCACAGTGCCTGGTTTTGGTGACTGGATATTACAGAAGATTCCAAAGCCGAGTAGAGAAGAAGCAACTGCTATGAGCAGTCTCCAGAGCGAGTACTCAGTGGGAGAAGGCCACAGGATGAATTAGTGAAGACAGCTGAGAGGACTCAGCGGCCCACAGGAGAAATTCCAGACCCCAGCCCTCAGAATCTAAGATGGGCGATACAGTCTGGACTACGGAGCTCAAGACCCAGTCTCAAGAAACCAACGAAGGGCCGGGCAGTGGTGGCGCACGCCTTTAATCCCAGCACTTGGGAGGCAGAGACAGGTGGATTTCTGAGTTCGAGGCCAGCCTGGTCTACAGAGTGAGTTCTGGGACAGCCAGGACTACACAGAGAAACCCTGTCTCAAAAAAAAAACCAAAAAAAGAAAAAAGAAAAAAAAAAAGAAAAGAAAGAAAGAAAGAAAGAAACCAATGAAGGGAGAGAAAGCTCCTTCCCTTTATCTAATGTGATATAAACAAAAACAAAAGACCTTGGACCATTGGCCTACAGTAACTGTTCTGGGGAGACATGGATCCAGTAAGAAAAATAAAGACTCAGTGGCTCAGTGGCAGACAACCACAAAGGATCAGCTTACCCAGTGACCTGGAATTGGAATTATTTTTGGCAAATTATTATCATCGACCACCAAGAATGGGGGGAGTGGGAGGCAGAATCCATACAAAATGCTGCCTTGCCCCCATCAAACTAAATGTGATATGAAATGTGGATCCTCACTTTAAAAAAAAAAAAAAAAAAAAAGCCCTAAAGACTCAGTAGCAGGAGCAGAGCGTTCTATTCCGTGGCTCTGAAAAGCCCAGTGTCAGCACAGGCTGCCAGGCCCTCTGAAGGAGCACAGAACACTTTTATACTGCTAATGCTGGTCTCTTCTTCCCCTCCCCCACTGGCTCAGTAAGCAGGAGGGTTTGGTCTTATGCATCATCTAGGTCTTTTCCTCTGCTGATATATTTCTCTCTTATTTTGAAGACTGACTTACTGAACATGAGTGTCTGTCTGCATGTTTGTCTACCACCACGTGTGTGAAGTGTCCATGAAGGCCAGAAGTGGGCATTGGTCCCCCTGGAGCTTGCGTTTCAGATTGTTGTGAGCTGTCATGTGGGTGCTGGGAATCAAACCCGGGTTCCCTGGAAGAGCACCAGTGCTCTTAGCCACTCAGCTATCTCTGCAATCTATGTCCGTGTATTTTTATTTTTTTTTATTTGTCCTTCGAGAGTTTCATACAGTATGTTTTGATTATATTTATGTTTTGAAAGCAAGCATAGGCCTATCCATGTCTTTTATTTTGATTGGTTGGATTTTGGTTGGTTACCGGATTTCTCTGTAGCCCCGACTGTCCTGGAACTAATACTGTAGACCAGGCTCTGGAACACACAGAGATCCGCCTGCTTCTGCCTTCTGTGTTGGGATTAAAGGCGTGTGCCACTATACCTGGCTCATCCTTATATTCTATACACTGGTTTTGTTCGTTTGTTTGTTTTGTTTTTAAATTGTTACGCCAAAGAATTTATTTTTAAGCTATTAACACATAAAGTAACAAGTTTCATTAGAGCATTTTCAAGCGTATGAACCATTTTACTTCATTCTTATCCGTTCCTTTTCCCATTTTTCCCTCCTTATCTCCTCGTCCTCCACTTTATACCCTTCTTCCTCCCAAACAGTCCCCACTCTGTTTTCTAATAAGGTGTTCCATTATCCTTTCTCTCCTCAGACCTACATCCAACCTGAAGATCTCTTCCTCTCCCCTCATGGTCTCCTAGCTGTTTTCATTTTGGAGGTGTGTGTGTGTGGTGGGGGTGGAGGGCTAGGTCCCACATAGGAGAGGAAACATGTAATATTTTGTTTTCTTTTAAAATATATTTTTAATAGTGTGTTTGTTTGTATGTGGATACATGCATGTGGGTGCAGATTCCCAAGGCATCAGATCCCCTGGAACTAGAGGTACGTGTGGTTGTGAGCTTCCTGGTGTCGGTTTTTGGAGACAAACTCTTCATGTGCAGTGTGTGCTCTAGCCACTGGGCTGTCTCTTCAGTCGTAGTATGTGTGCCCCTGAGTCTTGTTTCAGTTAGCAGAATGATCTTCTGTTGCCTCCACTTTCCTGCAAATGTCACAATTTTATTTTTCTTTATGGATGAATGAAGGGGTGTGTGTGTGTGTTTGTGTGTGTGTGTGTGTGTGTGTGTGCCATTTCCTGATAGTCATGGCTCCATTTCTTGTTAGTATGACTAGTGCTGCCTTAACTGTGGACAGGAGGAAAGCACCTCTGAGGTGTGTTGACTTGGAGTCGATTGGGAAAATACCCAAGAGTAGTACCTCTGGTCATGTGGCAGTTCTGTTCTCGGGGTTTTAAAGGAACCACTGCCCTGACTTCCACAGTGGCTTGCACTAGTTTTCACCCCCACGTGCAGTGTTGGTTCCTCTCCAGCATTCTCTTCAGCATCCTCGCCAGCACTTGAGATTTTTGTCTCCTTAAGAACAGCTGCTCAGACTGGGGTGAGATAGGACCTCATACTAGCTTTCATTCGCGTTCCCCTGGTGTCTAAATTGGCCACTTTTGTCTCTTCCTTTGAAAACTGCACATCTTGCTTAGGGTTAGACACACCATAACCAAAGCAAGTTGTGGGGGATGGGGGGAGTGTTTGTTTGGCTTACACTGCCATTCGGTGTCCATCATTGAAGGAAATCAGGGCAGGAACCTGGAAGCAGGACCTGATACAGTAGCCATGGGGAGATGCTCCTTACTGGCCTGCTTTCTTATAGACCCAGAATCACAGCCCAGTGAATGCACCAGTCACAACAGGCTGGGCCCTCCCCCATCAATCACTAAATAAGAAAATGCCCTACAGACCTATCTACAGCTGGATCTTATGGAGACGTTTACTTAAATGAGGTCCCCCCCTCTGATGACTTTAGCTCATGTCAAGTTAACATAAAACCATCCAGCACTCGAACTGGCTTTTCATCTCATTAGCCCGTTTATTAGTTGTTTGGCTTGTATTTTTTTTCAGTTCTTCATGTGTTCTAGATGTTAATCTCTCTGATACACAGTTGTTAAAACTTTCTCTCCATTGTGCAGTCTGCCCCTTCACCCTGCTGCTCATTTACGTGGTCGTGCGGGTATTTATCCAGCTTGTCAAGTATTATCAACTTCGTAGAATTCTAGCCCTTTTCCGCAAGATGCTGTGTCCACATAATCAAGTGTTTTTCAATGTTTTCCTCCAGCAGTTTGGAGGTTTCAGGTCAGCTGAGCTATTTTTGATCCATTCCTCATTGATTTAGTTCAGGGTGAGTGATATGGATCTAGTTTCCTTGTTGCAACCATTCATGGAGTAGAGATGAAGTGGACAACCCAAAATCAACCCAACAAAAAGTTGTTTCTTTGAAGATAAATGGGATGAGACCAGTGAAATTCAGAGGACCATGAGGGGACACTTGGAAATGATATTCCAATAAACCTGTATAGTCTAGAAGCAATGGATAAATATGTTCAAAGATGACCTAATAAGGTCAAAAAGGTATAAACAACTTATAGAGTTCTGTCACAAGCAATGATATTAAAGCAACAATAACTCTCCATATGTATCAAGACCCAGGACCAGGTGGACTCTGCCAAATTCTACAAACCATGAAGAAAAAAAAAAAAAAAAAAAAAAAACCCAACACTTATAAAATGGTTCCAAGAAATAGAAGGGATATTACCAAACTCATTCTCTGAGGCCATCACTGCCCTGATAACAAAACCAAATGAAGAGAGCATGAAAAAAAGGAAATTATGGACCAATATCTCTGATGAACATAGATGCAAACATTCTTCCTTTTAAAATAATTTTTAATAATTTATTTATTTTTATTTTATGTGAATGGACGTTTTTCCCTCTGTGAGGGTATTGGATCCCCTGGAGCTGGATATAGAGTTGTAAGCTGTCATGTAGGTGCTGGGTATTGAACCCAGGTCCTGTGGAAGAACAGAGAGACAGGGATTTTCTGTGTAGCCTTGGCTGTCTTGGAATTTACTAGGTAGACCAGGCTAGCATCAAACTCAGAGATCCACCTGCCTCTGCACCCTTCATGCTGGGATTAAAGATGTGTACCACCACCCCACAGCAAACATTCTTAATACAATACTTGCAAATTGAATACAAGAATCATAACACCATGACCAAACTAATTGCATCCCATGGGTGCAGGTATGGTTCAATCTCCACAAACCAAGTGTAATTCAATACACAAATAGATTCAAGGACAGAAGCACATGATCATCTCAGTAGACACAGAAAGGGGATTTGACAGTTTCATGATAAAAGCCATGAAGAAAGTCAGTAGAAGGAGTGTACCTCAGCACAATAAAGGCAGTAGATGGCAGGAATGTAGCCAGTATCACATGAAGTGGGACAACCGAGAGCAAGGGACAGGGGTCTCTGCTCAATATAGTGTGTGGTATCTTAGCTAAAACAGTGTATTAACTACGGTCACTGTGAATTAGTTAAACCACTTTGGCTCCTGGTCGGTTGCATGAGCTCTCTGGATTCGCGAATGAAAGACACATATGGCAGTTTTGATATGCCTTGACTAGCTCAATGGTTGGGCATTTCTAATCCCCCCTGCAGCTAGCATACATTCTCCCCTCCAACTTTCCTGAGTCATGTTGCTAAATCAACATTTCATCTCTGCTACCCCAGACCCAATTGGAGGAGTAGCTTCTAGGGCCATTTTCCTGAATGCTTACATGGCTGGTTACTGTCTTTCCTGCAGCTCTTACATCTGATCCTTCTCCCCCTGAGTCAGGGTGATTCTCTGTCTCTCCTGTTCCCTGCCCCACCCCCTTGCCTTCACAATCTAAAAATTCTGTCTCCATCTTTCTGCCCAGCCATTGGCTGTATGGCAATTCTTTATTATCAATCAAAGCCAGCTGGGGGTAGGGACCCTCAGGTCTGGAAGCACGGCTTTTTTGGGGGAGTCAAAATAAGACAAAGCACTAGAACCAATAACCAACAGCTACTTTCTATGGCTGTGTTTGAACACCGACCAAAATCAATGTGGAGAGGAAAGGGCTTGTTTACATTTCAAATCCTGATCACAATCCATCACTGATGGAAGTCAGGGCAGGAACTTTGAGGCAGGTACTGAAGCAGAGGCCATGGAGAAATACTGCTCACGGGCTTGCTCCCCATGGTCTGCTTAGCCTGCTTTCTTATACAACACAGGATGCACCTGCCCAGGGCTGACCACTCTAAATGGACTTAACATCCCCACATTAATCATTAATCAAGAAAATGCCTGCCACAGGCCAATAGGATGGAAACATTTTCTCAATTCAAGTTCTGTCTTCCCAGATGATTCCAGCTCTTGTCACATTGACAAAAATCTAACCAGCACCAAGAGCAAGAGACGTGAAGGAGTAGTCAGAGTAAAACAGGAAAAAGGAGGCAAAATTACCCCTGTTTGCAGAGAGCATGACTCTCTGTGCGGAAGGTTCTGATATCTCCACCAGCAAACTTTTGGTCCTAATAACACTTTTCAGCCAAGTAAAATAAAAAACCAACATACAAAGTTCAGTGGTCTTTCTATATACCAATAACGAATATACTGAGGGAAAAAAATCAGGAAAACATTCACTTCCACAATAGCTTCAAAGATACACTGTAATAAAACTAATCAAGGATGTGGAATAGTGTTGCAATAATAGCATCACAACACTGAAGAATGTTTAAGACACAAGAAGATGGAGAAGCTTCCCGAGCTCCATCATGGATAAATAAATGGTCCATGTTTGTTTGTTTGTTTTAAAATTTATTGTGTAAATGGCCATAAGAACATAATCAATCCATAGATATAGTGCAGTCCCCATTGAAATTCCAATGGCGATTGTCCCAAGAAATAGAGAAAAAGAATTCTACAATTCATATGGAGGCACAAACCATGACAGCTCAAGCCATCCTAAACACAAAGAACCATCCTGGAGATAGCACAAGATCTGACTTCAGTAATACTACAGAACCATAGAGACAGAAGAGCATGTGGACTAGGATAGAATAGAGGGCCCAGGAATAAACCCACCCAGCTACAGAACCTGATTTTAAATAAAAAGTACCAGGAGTATACACTAGAAAGAAGACAACCTTTTTCCAACAAAGAGCACTGGAAAGAAAAAAAAACCTGGATATTTATATATGGAAGAATGAAACTAAAGATTTTGATCACAGTAGTGTACACTGGGGTAGGGTAGTCTTTTTGTGTGTAGACCAGACCTATGAGTGGGGAACCTGTGGTACCAGGACCTGTGTGGCTGTCACTGGAGTGGTGGAGAACAAAGAAGCAGTTGTCACATTTGGAATGCAGAAAGGAGACCACAGTAGCTTCGTCCCCATGTCCATCACAGACCTTGTGATCACCGTGAAACATGCTCCTGACTTGCTCTGTAATGGTAACTGGACTTAGGGTCACAACCTGTGCCCAGCAAGCCAGTCCCAGCCACCTATACTCAACAGGCCAATTTAAACAGTCTAATTAATTGTGAAATGCGGAGGAGGAAAGTAAAAAGATTGATTTATTCAATGCGACTACATTGAGAAAAGAGATGTAATGACCTCCTCGGATCCATCCTCAGGGTCCTGAAGCCAGGTTAAGGTTTAAGTAGAGGGCAGCATTCTACATATCTAAGCAGTGTTGGTTAATGTGCGGCCCCACTCAATCTTGACCCATCATTGTCTCTTCTGTAAGGTGACCTGACAAGTTGTAAATCTCAGGTGTGAGGAAGTGTCCCCTCTATCTGTCTCAGGCTTTAATTTCCTCTTTTCCCAGCCAGAGATTACTGGGGGAGAATTCCAGATTCTTAGGGACCAGTGTTTGACTAGTGGGACAGCCAAAGTGAGGGCAGCAAACATCTCTGGAATATCTTTAACCCTGCCAGGCCAGTTCAAATAGCAGGAAGACATTTCTTCTAAACCTGAACCTGTGTTCAACACACACACACATATCATAAAACCCAGGCTGGGGGTTAGGGGGAGTGGGAACATGACTACTCACACTGTTAAGGGACATTCTTGTGTTAGGACAAAGCTTGCATTAGGGCTGGAAGATACAGATCAAACTGTCCCACATTATGAGCCTCACAACAAAAGACCAGGGGCAAACGGCATTGCAGACTTCTGGCTTCAGGGCACAGCAGAGCCTGGGAGGGTGGGAGTCTAAGAGACTTGAGCTCACAGTCAGCAGCCAAGATCAGCAGCTGACTTAGAAGAGACCACACGGCACAGGCTGGCCAGGGAGCCAATGAAGAAAGGACTCAGGATCCTAAGAGAATGTCCACTCAGAACCTGTGGCAGCAGGTCTGTACATAGGTGAGGGAACCAAGGCCCTCCAGGCAAAGTGTACTTCCACGTGCAGCATGTCAAGTGGCAACTGTCCTACCTTGAGCTGTGAAGGAGAGGCTGAGATAGGGCCCTGTCATCATGAGGCTAAGATTGTAACAACCAGCCTCAAGAAGACCTTGGCAGTCCCCTGCAGTTGGAGCCAGCCCTGCCCAACTGCCCTCAAACTCCAGCTCCAAAACTACGAGCTATGGAGCTGCTGTTGTCTGAGTTATCCATGTGTAGCCATTATACTGTACCCATAGTATATGTAGCCATCATGCAGACCCAGGCAAGAGCAGAAACAGAAAGGCTCACTGAGGAGTGACCAGCAGGGATAGCCCTCAGGATGGGTAGGAGGCAGCTCGTGAGCTCTGTCCCAGCCAGTCCATGCTCAGGGACAATCCCACTAACCCATGACTAGCCTGGCCAAGTGAACCCTGTTCTGTGACTCTGGCACCTGGGCCAAGAAGAGACAGCCAAGAGCTTCTCTGTTTCTGAAAAAAAAAAAGATTGCCACAGCCAGCCATGCCTTAACAGGCAGAAGGTTTGGGGTACATGAAGGGAGAGAGCACACAGTGCTAAGCATAGCCTGCTTGGTCTCTCACCATGAAAAATCTCCATGGTGCTGGGAGCATGGAAAGGGTTTATCATGGAAGAAAATGAACAAGAACAGACACCAACTAGGGTGTGTGTGTGTGTGTGTGTGTGTGTGTATAGGGGGAGGGGATGCTGTCCTACAGCACAGATGGAGTAATGCTAAGACCTTCCTCATTGTTCCTTTCCAGAAAGAGCAGAGGCTGTTGCTATGGAACAGTGGTGGGAGAGCAGCCCCCAGAACACATCTAGGAAGAGTGAATTTCTGATAATTCAACAATATGTTTTTCTTCCAAGGAGATGTCACCAAATAACAAATGCGTATGGTTGCAGCTGTTGGTTTTCCCATGTTTGCAACAGCCCCCACCATCCTATCATATCTAACAATCACCTTCCAAAATGTGCTGCAGACACAGACCACCGATCCCAGCTCAATACAGCAGTGGGAGAGGGGTGAGCATCCCCTGAAGCCCACACCAACGTTGCCAAGCCGTGAAGGCAGGCGGGGTGGGGTGGCCTTAGCCTCTGATGAATGCTATGGGAGCTGGTCTTACACTGTCAAGTGATACAGATATGAACAATCTGAGCTTTTCAGGTGCAGCTTTCTCCATGCGTTTGATAAGTACATGAAGATACAAAGGACCGACTGTACACCTATGAGTTTGCCAGGCCAATGGAAGGTAGCTGCCTCCATCAACCTGTAGTCTGTCTCCCTGAAACCCCTACCATAGCACATGGTTTAGAGTGGCTGAGAGAGGCCACTCAGCCACTGGACCTCACTCTGTGAGGACATACCCTGGAACATAGAAGAATCCCGTGTTCTGGAATTGTGGGGTCTTAGTCCCAGGGCACCTCATTGGGGTGGCAGAGCTGGGTTGTTACTGGTGATGTTAAAGTCACAGCTTGAGACCTGGCAGCCCCAACAGACAAGGCCCATCATCCATCCTAATACAACAAAGACCAGCCATGGTAAAACAAACAAAACTAAACAGAAACAGAGAAGGCAGATTTATTCATCATGGACATACTGGGAGGAAGAATCAGAGGTTCAGGGATCCCTACATCTGTAGGATATTGAATGAGGTTTAGATGTAGAGGGTAGAAGGTATATGTGTAACCAAACCGTGATGTCATGGTCAGTGTGTGGGCTATCCCACTGTTAACCCATCACTGTCTCAGCTCCAGTTTCTCCTGCAAAGCGATCTGCTAAGGTGGTCAGAATTGTGTGAGTACTCTTCCTGGGAGACAGCCTTCTCCAGGCACCAACCTTCCACCTTTCCTTCTGCCCCATGGGACTCCTGCAGATGTTTTAACTCTCTAGGATCTGATTACTGAAGGGTGGGAGTGAGATATCTTCTCTCCTACCAGAGCTGCTAAAGGGTCAGGAGTGAAGTGCCTGCCCCCTGTGCCAGTGTGGGACTCATGCTTAGTATGCCAGTTTGTGCCATGCACCCTTAGGAAACCAGAAGGACCTAGACCAGCTCTGGCCACCATAGGCTGGAGAGTATACAGAGGTTCCTCTGGGTTCCCAGCAGAGGGCAGCCTCCCCTGGGACACAGGCAGAGTGGTGCTTCTGGGCCTTAATCTACACAGAGTGACCTTCTTCCCAGCCGTCCAGGTCTACAATCTTAGTCCAAAAGATGTTAAACTTGCCCATGTTGGACAAAAGGGAATGTGTGTGTGTGTCAGGAATGTGACTCTGGATGACTTCAGTATGAGTCTGACAGCTCTCTGTCTTTGCTCCTCAGGTCTCCTGACAATCGCAGCCCCTGCGGTGCCCCCTGGGAGTGGCTGTGGCTCCCTGGAGATTCTACACCTCAGCCACTGTCCTCCATCCTATGTGGACACCGCCCATTCTCCCTCATCTACCCACTGTTTCCCAGAGGCCTAACAAAGACAGCCCAGTTCCTCGGAGCTCTGAGCTCAAGTCTGTTCAGCTGAACCCAGGAGGCCAGGACTCAAACACACATGTCAAGGGTGGTGCCCGGAATCAGCAAACCCTGGTGTGTGGAGCCTGGCTGCATTCATCCTTACTAGCTGCTTGCTCCCTGGAGTTGGAGGACCAGAACAAGGAGACTACGGCCTTGGCCAGCTGAGCCACAACTCAAGGTCCGGGGACTGTCAGGTGCAGAAGCCACCACCTCCTCTGTCCCAGACTGTCTGAATCGCTTTTATTTTCTTATACTTTCAGTATACTCAATAGACCAAAGAGCAAATCTATTTTAACGTGGACACATCCCTGCTGCCAAGAGTTCCCTGGGTTTGATTGTGGGGCGGGGGAGGGCACAGTGGCAGACATGCTGGTGGCCCAGGCAGCATGGAGAGGGCATCCGAGGCCAAGACCCCCGCCCCACGAACACTGCAGCGTGCCCTAGGAGGATGGCTTTGCCCAGAAGGACACCACCATGGTGCACCTGCAGGACCCAGCAGGGGCGTGGCCGGCGACGGCCCCCAGCGGACAGCAAGGGCCCCGGACACAGACCCTTTGCCCCTGTGCTTAGACCAACTCTATCGTACTAAAATCACTTTCTGTTTTAACCAGTTAGACATGCCTCTTCCACAGCTCCATTTTTGATAGTTGGATAATCCACCATTTGCCAAGAGCATGCTGGGTCTCCTGTGACTGCTATCTCATCTGATACACCATTTAGCTCCAGAAAGCAAATTAAAGAAAACTGAAGTAACCCTGTTTGAAAGAGATCATTAAATGTATTTTGCAAAAGCCTAAAGTTATATATTTAACAGTTTTTATATGTTGTATATTTGTAGAAAATCCTATTTAACATTTGACGGCAGGTCTGACCATCCTGAGAGCTGTGGCCAGGCCCCCCCTGTGATCCTGGAGACTCTGGGGTGGCCATGGAGGACCTCAGAGCAGGCCTGGATGGGCAGAGCTGTGGGTGAGGTGCAGAGGACCCTGCCTATTCTAGGATGCTCTGTCTCTCTTTGCTTTGGTTTGGTCTGATAACTCACGTCTCCCTGTGAGTGTGTGTTGGTAAACATTGCGTATACAATATTTTGGTCATGGATTTTGGTTCCTCTCTCTCTTAACCCCTCTTGCCATCCATAGATCTTGAGTCCATGTACGGCCAACTTGCCCTTCCCAGATGAATGGCCCCCTTCGTTCTCAAAGGTCCTTGTTCTCCACATTGGGAGGCAGAGACAGCAGGGATGGAGGGGGTAGAGGAGCTGGGGAGCCCAGTCACTGTCCTTGATTGCCCTACACTTTGGGGCCAGAGGCCATCAGTTAAGGGACAGACACAGTCCCCACTCATTTTCCTGAGTTCTGCTAAAAATATACTACCTACATATCCAATTAACATGACTATCATGCTAGTAATATACTACTAAAGAAAAAAGTTTTTAAAAATGTATTTAACTCCAGTATATAGATGCCGTTCCAGCAACCATAGGCTAAAGATATGGAAGAAAGTCCATTCCTGTGAGACCCATTCCAGTATCCATGTGTCCTCCCTTCATTCATGCAGAGGGATGAGTATCCTGGGCAGGGAGATGAAGCTGACACGAGGGGTTCTCGTCAGAGGAGGTGGTCAGGCAAGGCTATTGTCCCTGCAGTGTCAGGCTCCAGCAGCCTGTGTTGCAGGGGGTGAGCAGGACAGGAAGTCTCATTTCACCACTGAACCTCAACATCTGCACCACCTCCCCTTGTCTGTTTCTTTTTAAAGCTAGCATAGAGACCTCTGAGGGCAGAGATCGGGAGATTTAAGATGTTACAGCATATTTCCCCCTTGTTTTACAGTATCCAATTTTGTGTTGATTCAGCTAAATTATGAAAATAAAGAAAAAAAGTCCTTTGATAATCATGGCTTTTGTTCCCTGGCCGTGGTGTCCTGGGAGAGGGGAAATAGTTTGTTTGGCTGGTGGGGACATTAGGTGGGCACCATGCACTGGGTCCTTTCTGGTCATAACACCTGAGGCTGACACCATCACCAGCTCCTCCTTGCAGCACCATCTGGGAGTTGAGTGCCATGGATTTCTTGGGCTTGCACCAATAGGCTCAGAATCCATCCCTGGTATGTACCCAGGGTTTCTATACTATATTATAGACCTGCTCAGAGCACACCCCTGGGATGAGTCCCTGTCCATCCCCCAGAGGCAAGAGCAGGTCTCCCTGTTTATTAAAGACATAATTTTCTGCTTTACATCACCCCTGTGGGCCAGAGACAAACAGGTGGCTCAAGGGAATATGGATTGCCATACGTATCTGCCTGTCTCCCCAGTTCTTGTGGGCTATAATGGCGAGGACACAGGAGAGTCCTGCTCAAGGGTCCAGCCGCCCCCAAAGGACTCCCTTTCACAGAAACTTAAGACCTCCAAAGAGCAGCCTTGTAGATGAGATCTAGAGTCACCACCCAAGGCCATTTGCCAGTTCCTCTTTACTAATAATAACCACAGGTAGGTGTGGTTGTTGAATGGGCTATAGATGATAGTCCGTGCTTTGTTCTAAAGAGATGCCATTGAGCTTCAGAGCCACAGAGGCAGGTAGGCAAGACCAGTCTGTCTTTAAAGATCTGGATTGTGCTATGTCTGAAAAGGAAGCACAACGTAGCTTGCATCAGCCTCAAGAATCATCCCTATCCCTTCTCAGGTAAGGTCTGGGTACCCATGTCAAGAAGTGTCGGCCTAGAGTCCCTGTCCTCAGGCTCCCTCACAAAAGTATACTGTGGTAAGCTGCCCTGGAGTATGGCAGTCAGAGCATCATTGTCAGGATGGGACATTGGGACCAAGACCAGATCCCTCAGCCATCCTCTAATCAAACATTGTATGGCATCATTTCTAAGGAGATGTCTATTCACCCCAAATAGGGAACTGGCAATAGAACAAATTAATACCACCAAAGTCCTACTTTATGTATTAATGAGTTTATTGGGGTAACAGAAGATGGGTGAGGGGCTCCTGACTAGTGCATAGTCAAGACAAAAGCAATTGCTTCTCCAAAATCCATCCAGCATTAGTGACATCTCACAAAAGGGGAAGCTTGTGAACAGAGGTGTCCCACGAAGGTAGGGGATAGCAGAGATAAAATCTCCCAAGGTAATGACCACTGTCACCCCCCGAGTGAGTCCTAGCCCTCTTTCCTTGCATGGTCTGAGTCTTCCCTGCCTCTTACTAGACACCCTCACATCCAAAGGAAAACCATGTGGAGACCTTGTCCTGAGCTGCCCCTCAGCCTGAGAGGTGGGTAGGCATACAGGAATTGATCCTCTTAAAATTGTACCTAGCATGGGGAGACCCCAGACTTTAGGGACCTAGGACTTCACTCGATGGGAATTGATGGGCTTCTGTACTACACTTGACAGGGTTATCCATAGGTTCTTCCCTCCTATCTGTCTGAGCTGACTGTGAATATTCTCCAGCGGGATCAGCCATGGGGTAAGCAGCAACTGGGAAAAGGTAGGAAAGAGTAGACTGGGCTTAAAGTGGAGTGGTAATGCACCATCTTGCAGTGATGAAGAACCAGATTAGAGGGGCATCTGTGCTCCACCGAAAAAAAACAGTACCTCAGGATCTTAGGGCAGTGGCCTATCATCACCCTAACACATATCCAGCCATCCCCGTTTCAGGGCTTTGATTCAGCTCCTGTCCCTGTTTGCTCACCCAGATCAACCTGCATAACAGTTAACTCCCCAACAACATGGGTATTGAAAGAGGCACGGGACCTAGTCCCTCATCATTCCTGGCCAGGTACCTGCCACGGAGACAGAACATTGTGCCAGACTCAACCACCCAGTGAACCCCTCTTTACTTAGCATTTGTGTTGGTGCTCCCTCAAACCTAGAGCAACTATCATGGTTTTGTGTCCTGAGGGTGCCTGTGCACTGGCTCCGTGCAGTTAGGGCTGATCTCACTGTGTGGCCCCACCCACCTTCATCCAGAAGTTAACATTTCTAGGGACATACTGCATCCTAAATATATTTCATTTCTTTGTTTGTGCCTGTGGTCATAGAATTACTCTGAAATAATAACTACATTTGTTTTCTGCTTTTAAGAATATCATTCGTTTATTTCTTCCACCAATGCTTCAGGGAGGGAATTTGTCTCCGTCACTGGCTGTGGGTAGCCATTGGCCCCATGATGCTGGGGCAGCCTTTGGTGGCTCAGCTGAAGTTTCTGCCTCTCTTCCTTAAGCATTTCTCTGAGAAGATTCTCTTCTGGGACAAAAACAGTCAGAAGATTCAATCTCTGTCTTGGACACAGCCCTGCTTCTAAAAGGTGCCAGTGATGGCAAGGAGGAACATGACTCTGAGCTTCAGAAGTGAGTATTAAAGAAAAACAAGTTTGGATTCCCATTAATCAAGACAAGAAGGGAAATTCAACACCCTGGTGCCAGGAGCCAAGACCAGAGACACAGGCTAAGAATCTCAGCTAAACTTCATTCATAGCAGATGGCACAGCCTTCCAGCCACTGAGCAGAATGGGGAACTGAGCAGAATGAAGAAGACATGTGGGACATGTGAATAACAGAGTTCCTGTGGAAGGCAGGAGAAGGTCACAGATACCCATGCCACAGGGTACAAAGCTTGGTGAGAGGTATGGGGGTCCCCAGGTGCACAGGGCTCTGGATGCTAGGACATGGATATAAATTAGACAAGGGGAGACTCCTAGTCTGAGAAAAGCATGCTCAAGGAGTCTCTTTGTCATGGGTCTTCTTTGGACACAGCCATGGAGCCTCCAACAGTTCCATGGTCACCATCCTGAGCAGTGAAGAGTATTCTGAGAAGTGAGGGGACTCATGTGACATGAGGAAGTCACAGAGACCCTTGAGTGACACCAATCTGTAATCTCACAGTGCATGG
Source organism: Arvicanthis niloticus (assembly GCF_011762505.2). Taxonomy (NCBI): domain Eukaryota; kingdom Metazoa; phylum Chordata; class Mammalia; order Rodentia; family Muridae; genus Arvicanthis; species Arvicanthis niloticus. The sequence goes on from NC_047670.1 coordinate 62,438,798, forward strand.
GATTCCTCTGGAAAGAGAGATGGAGAAGGGCACTCTGGGAAGCTGCCTGCCTATGTGACTCTAGTTTGTGTCAAGTTGACAAAAACTAACCATAACAAGCAGACCCTCTACTAAGATGATATAGGCCACCCTGGCACTACCAGCTCCAGTCTCTGCTGTTTGGGTACAATACTCACTGGCCCAGTAAGGAGGAAGTGCTCCAGTAAGCAAGAGCTACAGAAGCTTCTAGCCTGTGGCTAAAGTTTAGCTTGGCAACTCAATTAGGCACATGAACAGTCAGAAGCTTGCTCCACTGCCAAATAACTATTTCAAGGCAAACTTGGAAAACTTGGAAGGACTGGTTGGAGGGAGAGGTGTAAATATCCTCTTTCCTTTCTGTCCCTAGAGACTAGTAGCCTCCACAAGAATCCAGCAGAAGAGAGTACTGGGGGCCTCCCAGCCTGGAGTGGGTTGAAAGGAGATACAGTGTCAGACTCCGAAGTAGCTTTAAAGACTAATGGTCTCTGGATGTTCTAGCTCTCCAACTGTATTGAATGCTTGTTGATAAATTCTAAAAAAAATCCTGAAAAGTTTCTTGCTTATTCTGAGGGTTAAAAGCCGCTGACTTAGATGATAAACACTTGTAGCCTAAAGGCAGGGGATAGCCTTTGCTCTATCTCTGCAGGGACTATGAGGTTCTAACTCCCAGCCTGCTAGTTGAAGTGGCAGGAAGAAAAGGGAACACTTTAAAAGTGTTTTTTAGCCATCATTTCTAAGTTCTAAAAAGTGTCCTATGAAAGTTCTCTAAGAAAAAGGGGGAAAGGGCCAGTCTCTGTTCATTGTCCTCAGCTCTTACATATCTTTCAGAATACATGATCACATGGTAAAATGTTCATCACAAGTTTACACATAAATTCAAATCATATATTGAATAAGAAGTTTACAACAGAGAATATTTACGTGCATATCCATTAAGAATAATTATCTGTCTTAACATTCATCATTTGTCAATAGCTCTATAGGTTCATGAAGGGTTAAAGACCATAACTAAGTTATCATTGAAGTTTTGAATAGATAAATCCAATCAATATTTTATCTTCTGTTCTTGCACCTATAGTGAATCCTCAGTTCCCTTTTTATAACCTTTGGTTAATTGTTTTATGACCTCTTGGAATGTTTTAAGTTGTAGATGCCTGCTTACTATCTCAGAAGCAATTAACTAGTGACTCTTGAAAACTGACAGAGTTCTCAGTGCAGTTTTTAGTATCAGAGAGGACTTAATAGCAGTACTGTTATAAAAGAACTTAATAATTACTAATATAATTTTAAGAATTCTTATAGGATCATTATTAAGAATTAAGAAATCATCTATTTGTCTATATAGCATCACTACAAGAAAGCACATCTTCATTCTGCAGAGATCTGCTCAAAGGGGTGGCCTAATACCTAGTGATTGTTATATATATTTAATAATAACAAAAAAGCATACTAATAGCAGGAATCTTTCCTAAAGTGAAATTCTTCTCAGCCCTGCCTAGAGAATCCATTCTATCATTAACTTTGATAGTCTCTGGTGGAACCATCTCAGGAAGATCAGCTGCTAGTTTTTGGCATCTTCTTGATGGCTTCTGAGGCAAGAGGGAAAAGGATGCTATGGGCATGGAACCACTAAGTGCAAAGAGCCTGGACCAAGGCTTACTGTATTTAAGGAACAGTCAAGGGACCTGCAAGGACAGGGAGCCTGCCTTAGCATGCTGGCCATGACACTGTGGACAGTGGGCCTGTGCCACCCAATAGGGGGCTGTAGTGATTGTATTCCAAGAGTATATCTGATTTTCCTGAATCAGGTATTCAGGGAAGTTGCAAGCCCCATTTAATGGCATAATGGTTCAGGATAGACATTAGGTTGTTATGCTTCCAGTAACAAGTTTCCCATTGGCTCAGAAGCCCAAATGATCTTTCTGGGAGAAGACAAATATTGCACTTGCTCGCAGTGGCAGCAGCTGATGGCTGTGGGCAATTCTGAATCACCAGGTCACTGTGGTACACTGTCATCTGCATGATCTCCACTTCCACCAGACAGGTTTGCCACAGTCAGGGTTTCAAAATAAAGACAGCCCTAGGGACAGCAGAACCTAGGCTAGATCCTGTACCATGAATATTTTGAGACCAGGGTAAAGTATTTCTGTTGGAACATCTAAGATTTACAGGTCACATTCTACCACACCATAATGTATCCTCATCCAATGGTGACAGAGACTGTGAATGGTGTCCTGTCCACTTTCAAGTGTTGGGTGTAGAGTCTGGAGTTGTAAGCATTTCTTAGAGAAGAGTCCCATCTATCCTGGCTCCCCTGCAGTCTGCTTAGGGTTGACAGCTGTACCTTTCCTGAAGCAATGTCCCTAGCCTAGGTCAGTCAGGGGTTTCTAGCTCCTCAGAGAGTCTAGCATCATTTTCTAAAGAGTGGAGCATTTAATCACTGCCTCCCCCCAACACACACACACACACACACACACACACACACACACACACACTCTGTGATAAATGAGCCCATGCTCTGTATGTGAGGTGTGCATCCTTGCTGTGTAATACCTTATCAGAGACACATGGAGATAGACTGGGGTGGTTTGGACCAAACAGAAGGACATTTTCAAAGCCACACCTCTAGGCTCTTGCACCCATTTCCTGACTCCACATGACAAATGTTGTTTTGCCTGAAGTAGGAGGGCTCAAAGAGAAGGACTCTTGTCCCCTGACACAGGCCAATCAAAGTCAAAGGCAGGGTTGCAGATCAAATGGCCCCCATAATGCTCAAGACTCAGAGCTCTCCTACTAAAGGTAGGAAAGTAGAAACCAGAAGCCTATGTGAGTCACCATTGTGTAAGCATACAGCAGGGGAATCTGCTTAGTGATATTTTATGAGGTCCTGAACACTGAGTCAAAGCTCAGATTTCAAGTGTCATGACCACACATACACATGTGCATACACATATGCAAGTACACATATACATAGCATTCACATATATACACATGCATGCATGTGCATGCACACACATGCACATGTGTGTACACACACACACACACACACACACACACACACAGAGTAGATGCTGTCAGTGGCAATGGGTGTATGGATTTGTCAGACTGTAATAGTCACACTAAGAACCCTTTGCTGTAAATCTCATGTATGGACAGAACATCTAACAAGTCACAGAGGAACTACCATAAGCCAAGATAAAGGAGGCACCCAGAGCAGAGAGCAGGACAGCCTCCCTGCGCAGGATAAGTGTCCCTGCCACTGCACCCAGCCAGGCATCATAGTCTTGCATGAACCCCTTTCTACCTGTCATGAACTCAGTGTGCCCCATTGTCTAGATCCTACTCACTCTGTAAATTTAAATTCATGCTTGGCCATTTGAAGGATGGTATGCCCCAACTTCCCTCTTTTCTTTCTCTCCTCCACAGTTGCAGAGACCTGGGTTCTTCTTTGTCTTTCTCCCTTAACAAGAGAGAAGGTTCCCACAAGGAGAGCTTGAAGTATTTGTCTTCACTGTTCAGACAGATTATCCATCTAGAGCTGCTCATCACATGTTTATGTGTGTCTTGGAAAACAGACTTGCTTCAGGAAGCGATATAGATAGATATGACAATGATGTGTGAGATCTGCAGGAAAGTCTGTACAAAATGTTGTGGAGAATCCTGTTCTGTGTCCTAAGATCTTGGTGCTGGGCTTCATGGGAGGGGGTTCAACTGTCCACCTTGAGGCTCTAGGTGAAGAATGGCTTCTCCTATGTGCAATGTGAGTTAATGTCCAGCCTGTATTTTCTGGAAGGTCACATGGAGCGTGTGTCACAAGGCAACTAAGCATTAGTTGTGGATCAGTGTGGCATGGTTGCACCATCCTGGACACTAGTAGCATTCAACTAATCAGGCCCACTAGGAGAAAAAGCATGTCCACAGACCCAAGTTCATGTACTCTCCGAAGGAGGCTCTGGCTTGTTGGATTGTTACAGCCAAGTGCATCAGTCCACACCTCTCTGTGCAACTCACACTGCCTGGGAGTTTCGCCCCAAGATTTCTAGCTAAGTTGATAGCATTGAGTTTGCTGTTGCTGTGAAGTAAAAAACATCTGGCTGTGAAAGTCAGCCCACTATGATACCTTCAAACAGACAACCCTGGGGCCCCAACTGCACAATGCTACAAGAGAAGGAAGGAACAGAGGAGAAAACCTGCCACACCCAGACCCAGCAAGCCAAGGTCATGAGATACCAGCCAAGTCCATCCATGTTCAATCTGCTGACCCAGGGGATGGCTGTGTATATGGTATCTATGATACTGACATTCCATACCCAGAGAGAAACAGCATACCTTGAAAGTTCTGATAGGGAGAAAAATCAACACTTCCCAACTTAAAAATCTATATCTGAAAAAGACATACCTTGCTGACTTCTAATGGCATGCATGCAGACTGTGAACCAGAGATATTTATAGATCAAGAGACTAAACTACCCCGAGATGCTCACCTCAGGAAACCCAAAAGGTTGGGGCAGTAAAGACATCCCCTGACCCTAGAATTCTGGAGCCTGAGGAATGAAGAAGTATCAGCTGACCACAAAGACACAGAGAGAAGATGAAGAAGTCAAAGATGATTCTTCCTGCAGGCAATGATTAGAGAGTCCAAACACAGTTATGCATGAAAGACGCTTGGAAGCAAAACAAAAGGCAGAAATTGGGCAGAATGCCTCTGAAGGGAGGCCTTTGCATCTGTTGAGGACCACAGCTTTGCAGCTGCATGCCTAAGGTAGTTCCTTACAACCCCACCTACAGTGAAACCCACAGCCCTGCCAGCAGATGTGGCAACCACTCTGAGCAACAGAACATCTGGAAAAGCGAATAGGACATGTGTAGGCTTGAAGCACAAATGGGCTGATATTGCAAGCTGAGAAACACTTTGCCCACATCCCTTGCTGGTTTCTAATGGCATGCATGCAGAGAAAAGCAGAAAGAGCACTGGAAATGACTGATTATATTTGCAAGAGTCCCCGTGTCCCTGGCAGAGCTTGCTCTCCCACCTGTGCAGTCCTCATGTTGAAGGAGGAAGCTTCCGTCCTGAAGAAGGAAGCAGAAGTTGAAAAGGCAACCACACAAACAAGCATCCAGAGGGTGAGTGAGCCTCAGACTTAAATATGAACGCTGATAAAATGCACTTAGTAAAGCCAAAGATATTTTAGAGCACCCATGGCATATGACTTATAATGGTGAGCTTCCTGCCAGCATCTATTAGACATGCAAAGACACAGGAAACTAGAGAGCTGGGTGAATGGCTCAAATGGCAACATGCCTGCCACACAAGCATGAGGACCCAAGTTTAGACACTGGTACCCATGTGAAAAAGCTGGGTGAAGCAACGTGTGCCTGTAATCCTAAGTAGTGAGCAGGCAGAGGCAGGAGAATACCGGAGACTTTCTGGCCAACCATTCTAGCCAAGCCAGTGAGGGAACTTGTCTCAAAAACTAAGGTGGAAAGGAACAGAGAAGATGCCCAGCATCAGCCTCTGGCCTCTGTGTGCACACACTCATGTGCAATTACAAAAACATGTAGGGAAACAATAAAAAGGAAAAAGGAAACTGGCTGGCTATTAGAAAAGCATAGAAACCAACCAGAGATACCCCCTGTGTTGGCTTTGGCAAAGGTTTATGAGTTGTGACAGTATAGATTTTGATATGTATAGATATTATAAATAAATACAAATGGCTAAAGAAGAAGGCAGTGCTGATGAGTGAATTGGTGAAATTTCACAGAGGAGGAGGGGAGATATATGTGTGTGTGGGTGGGTGGGTGTGTGCGCGTGCACACACGCGGGTGCGAGAGAGAGAGAGAGAGAGAGAGAGAGAGAGAGAGAGAGAGAGAGAGAGATCATTGTTCTAGAGGTGAAAAATACAATATCAGAAAAGAAATGGAAATAATTACCAGATGATTCAACAGCAGATTGAAGGGAACAGAAAGGGGACCAGTGAACCTAAGACAGATCAATAAAAATGGCTTCATCTGAGAAACTGATAGAAAAATGATTGAAGAAAACTTTGAAAGTTTCAGAGACCTTTAGGCCCACACCAAGAAGTCCAACCTGTAATCAGGGCTCCAGAAAATGTGGTGTGGGAAAAAAAAAGATTTAAAGAAATCACAGCTCAAATCCTTCAGCCTTAGGCAAGAGAGTAACAAACAGATCTATCTATTCTGAGACACTCCCAAAGAAGGGGGTGAGGGAATCAGAAAACCAAGCCAGGTAAGAGAAATCAGCTTCAAAGATGGTGATGAAGATAAATTCTTGAAAATAGCAAGAAAAAAATGACAGGTTTCACAGATGGGCAGTGGTGAGATTAATGGTTCCACATCCAAAGTGCAGGAGGCCAGAGACACCGAGACTTAGTGAGGGTGTTGACAGAGAAAAATACCTGCCAGCCAAAAAGTATATCCAGAAAAATTAATCTTCAAAAATAGAGATGAAACAAAGGCTTTTTCAGGCAAGCAAAGCTGATAAAATCATGGCCAGAGGGTCCCTACTGCAAGAGTTGCTGAAATATTAAATATTCATGTACGTGTGTATATGATCTCATAATTTATTTAGAATATTCATGGTCATTTAAAATAAAAATCATATTATTATATTCTTGGGTTTAAAATGTTTTGAAATTATACACACATACACACACATATGGATGGGTGATGAAAATATAAACATGAATTAAATTTTTATGATTTTTCAGAAAATAACTTAATTTTAAACTTAGGAGAGATAACATATTGTGATCTGTAGCACTAGAAAATAATTCCAAAATTTTGACAACAGAATTGAAGTAACATGCTTAAAATGTTTTATGACCACAGAGAAGACAGAGAAGAATAGGCAGGAGGAATGGGATGGTACAGTATGAAAGAAATGGATGGACTTATATGTCCAAGTAACTAATAAACTCGTACATCCAATATAAAACACAGAGAGCCTGAAAAAGCTGTGTGGAGACCTACATTCCTCACCTAAGAAAAAATCTAATTAGAGGGGATGTGAATACAGAAATGACATTAAAAAATACAGAAGTGACATAAAACACAAAGGATAGACACAGGATTAAAGGTGTAGGTGGAAATTGGGGGAATTGGGGGGAGGGAAGGGTAGCAGGTGGGTTAGTCATGACCAAGAATACATGGAGCTGCTGTATGGAAGTCTACTAATGTGTGAGCTAATTAAAAATATCATATATATATATATATATATATATATATATATATAGAGAGAGAGAGAGAGAGAGAGAGAGAGAGAGTTTGAGAGGACATGAGTGAACAATACTGCTCCCAGAAAACACATTATTAAATGAAAGTATCAATGTCAGACAGAGAATAAATCCCTATAATTTATTGATTAGGAAGACCCCAGAGGCCCCCAAAACAACACAGGCTATTGCCATCACTCTTGGTTGGGTTGTCCCACAACTAGATGGTAAGAACCCATTACTCCAGACACCACTCACTGTCTTGGGATGCAGAGCATAGAAAATTGACCTCTATAGTCTTGGAATCTTTCTCCCTACTGGCTAGCTTACATAGTGCCAGAGGGTGCGTTGCAGGCTGCTGGGGAAGAAAGACATCAATGTCTTACCAGTACTAGACCTTGCATGCCATAGTACTTCCCTGCCATCAAGATGTGAATACTTGTGCAACAGTGGCATAATGATTATGGAAGCAACCAACCACTATCTGATTGAATATGAATTCTGCTCCACAGGAGAGATTTTATGCTTGGTAATGTCAGCCTACTCAAAAGTTTATGACTGTGGAGATCATAAGCCATAAGGAGTTGTAGGTTGTTATTATTTTGTTAAACGGTCTTGCTGTCAAAGTGCATTCTAAACATTTCTGTTTGTACCCACAGATTTGTGTTGCTTTGGTCAGGGATCTTTTTACCCTGGGTAGTGACTAAAGTGGAGATTTATAACTGGTCACAGTGCTGAGGATAGTTGACTCTAAGTACCCAGCTGTGTACTTAGAGTCAGCTGTCTCCACCTCTTATTATCCAAGGTACAGGGAACCTTGCAGAAGAAGGGGCAGAAACAATCTAAGCATGTGAAGGATGCAAAGAGGAGCAGAAAATGTTGAAGGAGCAGAAATGATGGGAAGACACTGTAGGAAGGTGGAGGGGATGATGGTGGATACACAGGATCAACAGATATTAATTCTGTATGAAGCTTTCAAAGTATAAAAAATAAAAAATAAAGTGTTTTAAAATTAATTGTAACAAATTTCATACAATTTTTAAAAGAAAAAGAAGCTTATGTTTTCTATAGAAAATGTATTAAAATATTTGCATTTAAATGACAAAAGCATAATTTATTAAAATCTATGCATGAAAATGAAAGAAGGGAAGAAAAGAGATTTCACAAAATTGAAAATGGAAAGTGACTAGGGAGGACTATTCCTGTATCAGAAAAGCAGACTTCAAAACTAAAAACAGGACAACAGTCACCACACAATGATGAAGGAGTCCATTGGGTAAGAGGATCTAACAGCTGTGAAGGTACCCACAGCAGCAGCAGCAATCTTGTCAGACCTAGGAGTATCAAACAGCTCTAATATGGCAACGATGGGACCTCCTGTACCCCACTTCTGTCGATGGATAGATTGTAAGACAAAAAAGTTAACCAAAACCCACAAAGCTATATTGACTGTATTATCAATGGACTTAGTGTGCGTGTATGAGACACTGCAGCCAGTGACTGAATGTGCATCCTTTTCAGGAGTATGTGGAACAGTCCCTCTGTGATAAACCAGGTATTAAGTCACAGAACAAGCCTCAAACATTCAAGAAAATAAAATTCACATCCTATATCGTTTCTGACCGCGTGGAATAAAGAGAAAACCAACAATGTAAGACAGTTTGGAAATTACACAGGGTGCAGCATGTCTGGGTCGTGGACTTAATCCAAGGGAAATTAAGCAATTCCCAAAAAGTGTGAAAACAGAGAGAGCATTCCAAAATGTATGGGATACAATCAAATCCGAACTCAGAAGAGGTGGATAGTAATGAACACCTGCCTCCAAACATGAGAAAGTTTCAAATAACTTCATCATTCACCACAAGGACCTAGACACGTTAGAATAAACAGAACTCTAAATTAGTCAGAAGAGGGAAGAAATGATGAAGAACAGTATAAAAATAAATGGAAAGCAAAATTACCTCCAAAATAACTGGAGGAATTCTTTTTTTTGGAAATGTAACATTTTGTGCTTCCCTGACAAGACAGGGGAAGCGAGGGGGAGAGGGAGGGGAGAAGAAACAGGGAGGAGATAAGGGAGAGATGAAAACAAAACAGGGGATTGCTAACTGATGCCCCCAGGAAAACCATCATCTTTGGGTTGGGAAGTGTTCTGCACAGGCTCATGTTGACGGCTCGCTCCCCTAGCTGACAACACTATTGAGAGGTAAGTGAAACAATGTAACCATACATTTTTTGGCTATTGTATTGGCTTCTTTTTCTTACCACCTTTCTCCATTCCAATCACTTTCAACCCCCCCCCCCCCCCACACACACACACACACACTAGGTAGGAGAGAAAAACGGTTAGAGGGCAAATGGACTAGACTACTTCCTGCCGATTAGGGACTTGAGTTTCTTGGGGTCAGTTCAATCTTCGTTGTCAGGATATCTCCAACCAGCAAACAGCAAACAGCAACCAACCAACTAACCAACAGCAAACCAACAAACTGAAGTTTAGCAACAGCAGGGGCAGCAGCAGCATGGCCAGCAGAGGGGTAACAGCAGCCGCCATCATCTCTCTCGGGGCTCTGGCATCTTCATACCCTCTCAAGAGTCCCCAGAATTTCAAACATAAACTGTCTTCAGCTGGCAAAATCACACCCCTGACAGAGCACAAGGCAAATCATAGTTAGCTGCTGTGCACAACCTGAGACAGTCCTATATCCCACATATGGGATTAAAGCAAAACATATTCACATAACATAGCTGTATTTTTAAAGAAACCAAAATTCTCACTACAAATCAGGGCATTAACTTCAACAGTGGATTATTTCACCTGTGGGTTCATGGCAGATGGGATAGTAAGAAGTGAGGCCCTGTGGGAGGAAAGAGACCACCGTGAGTACATCTCTGAAGGCTTTGTCTGGCCCCTGGCCCCCTGTTCTCTCCCTCTTTCTGCTATCTTCCCCGATGAGGTGAGCAGCCTCCTGCTGTACATGTGTCTACCACCATGACTTTCTGCTTCATTTTATGCCCACAGATGCAGGCACCATGGAATAAAACCCCTGATACCCTGAGCCAAAATAAACCTTTCACATTTGCCTCACAAGCATTTTGACAAAGTGACAAAGGGGGACTAAAACAGATATAAAGTATCATCAGGTATTCTGAACCTACACACCAATAAATCAAAAACATATATGAAAGGGATAGAATTCTGTACACATATAACCTACAAAAATTGAGTCATGGAGAGACAGAAAAAGCTGAATAGAGCAGTAATAAGTAATAAAGTCAAAACAAATCAATAATAAATTCTCTTTCTCTCTCTCAAAAAAAATCCAGAAAGCTTCATTGCCAAATTTTGTTAACTCTTTTTTTTTTTTTTTGTAATCTGTTGTTGCTCATTCATTGGGTGGGTTGGTTGATGGATCTGTTGGTTGTTTGAGATAAGTTCTCACTCTGTCGTTCAGATTTAGGATGAGCTGTGTGCTCCAGACAGGTCTTAACTTGCAGTAATCCTCCTTGCTCTGCCTCCCAGAAGTCACCAAACTGCCATACATGTGCACCAATATCTTTAAAGATTTTCTGAAAGAAAAAGTGGAAGTAACAAAACGTGTTAAAACCCATTCTATAATGTCAGCATTACCTTGATAGCAAAAGCAGAATCAACCAACAAAAGAAGCACTATATATAGCATCCCTGATGTTCATATATGTAAATACTAGCAGACCAAGTACAGCAACACACCAGAAAGATCATACACCATGATCCTACTAGATTCATCCCAGAGATGCAAGTTCAATATGTGCGAACCAATATGTGTGATTCATCATACCAACAGAATGGATGATCCAAATCACATTATCATCTCAGTGCATAAAAGAAAGAGCATTTGATAAAATCAATGTCCCTTCATAATTTAAAAGCAACTGGATAAATTAGGTACAGAAGAGTTGTGTCTTAATGATGAAGGATAGATGTGTCAAGCAAACAGTCATCAACATCATACTGGGAACTGAAAACATTCATTTAAAGCTGGACCCCAGAGGAGGCAGTCTACCACCAGTGCATGTACCCAGAAGAGTGTTTAGTCTAATTGAGAACAACTGGGAAAGTGGGATAAACCAAAGGCATGCAAATAGAAGGAAGGAAATTAAATTACCCCTTACTTGTAGATGCTAGGATTCCATATATAGAAAAAACTAAAGACTCCATTTAAATATGGTTAAAGATTGCATCTTGGCCTTTAAGGGCTAAGATCAAGTATAAAAGACTAACAGAATTGGCAAATGAGTTCAGGAAAGCTAGGAGTTGCAAATTCAACATTCAAATATCAGTGGCAGGTGTAATGAACTTACTGGAAAAATATGAAACATATCCCTAATAGTTTAATAGAAGAGAAATACCTAGGAATGAATTTAATTAAAAGAATGGGTGTTCTCTTCAATGCTAGTTACCAAACATTAATTAAGGAAACCAAAAAGAAGACCCATTAAAAGGAAGATGTGCCTTGCTCATGGATGGGTAAAATCCATGTTAAAATGCTTGGACTACTCAAAGTGACTTAGAGAGTCTTTAAAACTACCATTGAAATAGCAATAACACTCTTCATGGAACTGTAAAAAGCAATCTTAAAATTCATATGGCAGTACAAAAGATTCTGAATAGCTAAGGCAATCTTGAACAAAATAATAGAGTACCAGCAAATGGCCCCTCACCCATGAGTATATGGGCAGTACAAATGTGGGCCGGTGAGTTATTTGAAGAAAAGGACTTGGAACTGGGAGGGTCTGGGGAGGTGGGGTTTGAATCTAGGAGGAATTGAAGAAGGAAAGGGGGTAAATATAGTCAAAATACATGGTAGGCACATGTGAAATTCTCAAAGAATCAATAAAAAGTATTGTACTGAAAAAACTATAAAGCTGTAGTCACCAAACAGCAACATACAGGTACAAAAAGAGCCATGCAGAACAATGGACTGGATAAAGGACCAAGAACTAAACCCTTGTGCCTACAGCCAACTGGTCCATTACCAAAGTACCAAAGCACGCATCGGAGAAAATACATCCTCTTTGATTTTTATGTTTTATTTCATTTTATTTTAGCTGCAGGGGGTTTTGCCTGCATGTCTGCCTGGGTAGGACACGCATGAAGTGCCCAGAGAGGCCAGAAGAGGGCGATGCATCTGCTGGTGCTAGAGTTACAGGTGAAAGTTGGGGAGAAAAGATTGCAAATGTTTCATCCAATAATGAATTAATATCCAGATCTGTAAGAAATGTTTAAAGAACTTCTGAACAGACATCTCTTAAAGTAAGGAAAATGAACGAACAAACAAACAGGAAGGAAACTGAGAATGGTCAGCCATGGAGAAATGCACGTCAGAGCCTATGGGTTAGTGGCCGGTATCCAAAAGACCCCAGGAGAAAAGGAAATAGATGTGAAGTGTGTGGATAAAGAGGAACCCAAACATGCTGTTGGCAGATACAAACAAGTACAGAAAATATGAGAGGCTAGGAAGAGTCAGGAAGGGGACACTGGACGTTTTGATTATGGGACTGTGATGCTGAATCTTGGCTGTCAACTTGACACCCCTGGGAAGAGGGAACCTCAAATAAGAATTGCCTCCTTTGGTATGTCTATGGAGAATGTCTTGATTCCTTATTGATGTGGGAGGCCCCAGTCTACTGTGTGCAGTGTCATCCCTGGGTAGATGAACCTGGGCTGTATTTGTAAAAAAACAAACTGAGCAAGCCATGGAGAACAAGCCAATCAGCTGTGCTTTTTCATGACCTCTGCTTCGATTCCTCCTGACCCATTTTGGTTCCTGTCCTGGCTTCCCTCAAGGACAGATTATAATCTGTAATGCATCCTTTCCTTCCCAAACCACTTTTCTCAAGGTGTTCATCACAGCAACAGAAAGATAACCAGGAAAGAAACCAAACAACAAAAGCTAACATTGCAGCTACTGTAAGCACAGTGAAGGAGTACAGTTCACTGGCACCTACTCTACGTCTTCTCAGGAGCTGAAAGCCTCTAACAAAGAGAAGACAAGATGCAGCTAGAAGACAAGAGAACACTAGGTGCCCTGATTTGATCTTTACAGCCAGCATACGTGTGTTCAGTATACATGCCTCATTAGCATGTACGACTGTGACATGTTACAACAATAAAAATCAAAGAGACGGGATCTGAAAAGCATTACACAGCACACCCTGTGCTGTGTGCCTAGTACAGTGCTCATGGAAAAACTAGGTAGAAGAACTACACAGAAGAAAAGCCCAGACCGTGTACAAATGAACAAACAGAACGTGGATTATACAGAAGGGTGATGAAGCCAACCTCTGCTTTTAAATGTGGCACTTTTGGGGTATAACAGAGAAATAGTTACCAGCACATATTTAATACATAATATTGTGAATTATCATATATTCACATCCTAGAACATTCCCTGTCCCAGTCTTCCATAGCTGTCACACAGACTGGGCAGGTTAAGTGACAGCTCCTCCATATTCTGTGGGGCTGAAGGTCCAAAAGAAGGTACTGGTGGAGTCTTTTCCACTGAGGGTGCTTTCTTGTGTACAAGGCACAAACCCCCACATACATATCCACACACAAAATAAAACCCATAAATAAATGTGATAAATAGGTAGTAATTTTAGGCAAATGTACACGTTGTAATGTGGGGAATAGTTTGTAATATGAGGGGTAGCGCTTTGAGGAAAGAGTTGAGGGCTGTTTGAAAGTGTTCTCTCCTTATGAAACCTCTGTCCAGTTTCTCTATAAATTGCCCGAAGATGTTAAAATGTACCAAGTGTGCTGTTGAACATTTCTGTGTACCTTCTGTAGTTTTTTTCTGAATGCTTATAAATAACTACACATTAAATTGTTCCTTTAAATTCCTCATGTTTTTCCTCATCCCCTGTTGAGTTATGAATCACCAAGTAGACATGAAAACTTCCTAGGCTGCAGGATGTATCTTATTATAGTTTCTTAGTGTCTGTACCACACACCCCAAGTTCCCTTTATTGCTGGTAAACAGGTTTATTTTATTAATACTCTTCATCTATAAAACGTAACCACTTGTTGAGATTTAGTTTTATACTTACTCATATATGTGTATGTGCACACATGTATGCAGGCACCTTTTGATCCCAGGAAAGAGCACCAGACCCCCTAGAACTGGAGTTAATGGCAGTTATGAGTGACCTGAGATGGGTGCAGGGATTTGAACTCAGGTCCTCTACAAGAGCTGCGAGCTCAGTCTGTCTTCCAGCTCCACGCCTGTTTTTAGATCTGCAATTGGAATTTTTTTGGCTGTCATTGCTTGTTTTACCTTTGTACATCCCTCTGCAGCGCTCTTCTCCTGCATTTCTAAAACTATCTGAAGCGTACATTTTTATCCTCTGGCTTGGATCCCTGCACGCCTGCCCTGTACTTTAGCTGCTGTTCTCTGAGTCAGGGTGCATCTGCAATGTCTCAGTCTGCTCTGAGTGGACTCTGTGCTTCATGTGAAATCTAGACAGCTCCTCCCCCTTTCACTAGGGTATTTTATTCTATTCTTACATGAATTTCTTACAATGCTGAAAAGCCCCTAAGACAACGCAATCATCTCTGCTTAGATATATTCATTTCAAAGGAGAACAGGTTTCTTTTATTTACTCAACTAGTCATCTGTTCTGCCAGTCTTCGCTGGTTCCTGGGGACTATGAGTTTCCATCCAGCAGGATCTCACCATGGCCCCGAGAATGCCCCTGAGCTCCTCCCTGCTTCTTTCCTGGAGATCTCCTGGCAACAAATGCTCCTGTTCTCTTTCTTCAGAAAATAAGGATGCCTTGCCTTTGTTCCTGAAGGATTGTTAGATCTCAATGGTTTTGTTGTTTGTTTCATTTCTCTCTCCTTCCTCTCTCAAAGCACTCTAAGGATGCTGGGACGTATTTCCAGACTCTGCTCCCGAGGAAGGTGTGTCTGCTGACCTGCTCTCTCCTGCTCTGATATGCCATTTGTCTCTAGTTAACCTCAACAGCTTTGTTCCTCTTTGCTCACCAAAATTTCATTTGGGATGACTACATGTACATATTTCTTTTAAAAAAATTTTTTTCTGGAATCCTTGGATCTATAAATTCATGTATTTCACCAAATTTATGAATTGTGGTTCCTGAATATTAAAATTCCATTCTATAGTGATCGCTCTTTTAACTTAAAAATGATATTTTGTCTCTTTTCTTAATTTCTATTCATCTTGAAGATTTCTTCTGTCATCTCTTTTCATCCAGTCACTTATGTTTCCTTTATTGTAGTTTTCTGACCTAAATTTTATTCCTTTAAAAAAATTGCTTTGAATTATGTATACGTAGTGTGTGTGTGTGTGTGTGTGTGTGTGTGTGTGTGTGTGTGTAGTGCTTGCTTGTAAAGTCTACAAGAAGGTGGTAGATTGCCTGAAGCTGAAGCCACAGGCTATGGTGAGTGGCCTAATATAGTGAGTGGCCTGGGAACTGAACTTAGGTCTTCTGCAAGAGAACACTGCTCTTTACTAGGCCATCTCTCTAGCCTGTATGTGGTTTCATATATATTATTGATCTGATCACATTTCCTGTATTTTGTTATTATTTAAGCCATCTGTTTATCCTTTAGGGACATTTATTATTTCCCCCAACAATAGACTTACACCTTAGGGATGCAGAGAGTCTGTGGGGTGTTTCATTAATTTGAACAATTTCAATTCAGTAAAGTAATCATCCTATTACACTTTACCTAATTTTCTTGTCTTACTTCACTGGATTGGAGTATCCTTAGCCGGCTGCAAATTTTAAACAGAATGTTTCTTGAAGAAGCATGCTCGTGGCCAGAGTCACAGAGGACCTGCATGAAGTGAGGGATAGTCTTTCCTGTGCATGTCTTAGTCATATCTTCTGAATAAAGGTGGGGTTAGAGCCTTAAATGCACCTCCATGCATCTATTCCAATAACTGTGTAGGTTTTATGTGGTGAGCCATAACACGAGGGGTTAACACAGTCTTTTACCCCTCAGAAAATCCAATTTGCTCATGAGTCATTTTTCGATGGGTTACTGCACTTGAATTGTTAATATTTTGAATGGTATTTAAAAGTCTATGCCCATTAATTATATTGACCCATGATTTTCATTCTTATGATGCCCTTGCCTGGCTGGGGATCAAGATTAGATTCATGTCATAAAGTAAGTTCAGTCGTTTTTTTATTGTCTGGAAAATCCTTTATGAATTGGAATGATCTATTCTCTGACTACTTGGTAGATGTCATCCATAAAACCACTCGAGCCTTTTTTTAAAAAATAAAAACACAGCATAGATAGTTTTATAAGCAAAATTGTTCCATTCATTTAAGGGTTATTATAGGTCTACCTAGGCTTGCTATTTCTTTTGAGGTCATGTTTTTCTTTGAAGTTATAATTTTTTGGAAATAAGTTTGAGTTTTCACATTTTCCGGGGGGGGGGGTGGAGGGGTGGAGGGGGAGGACGGATCTGTTTGTAGAATTATCTTAACTTCAGTCTGCTTCTGTGAACTGTATCATGCAGTCAGTCAGAGTTGTGTGTGGGCAGTTTAAAGAAGCACGAAACATGACATACTCACACTGCCCAGCCCCATGTAGACAGCTCGATCACGACAGCCCATGCTGTGGACACAGCACAGCTCACTCTGCACCACGGTATCTCCATCTTTTTGTAGTTTGCAATGACGTCATGCTCACAGACTATATTCTGTATCACGCCATTACTTTGTTTGCTTCACACTATGCTGAGATCTGATGGACTCTTACAGATGACCTCCTTGACTCCCCCAGGCACACCTAGACATAACCAGCTGCAATTTTGACAAAAGCATCAGCATCATACGGTGTATGGTCTGGATTCCTATATATTCCGTTTGTAATGTTTGCAACTCTTTTTATATGTTTAAGTTGCTTGCACTTTTTTAGAGGTGCCAGACAAATACAACCTTTCCTCCAGCGGGTTTGTGTTTTCTACTTCCTCCTTTCTAGGCCTTTCTTTTTTTTTTTTTTTTTTTTTTTTTTAATTTAATGCCACAAGGATGGCTCATTTCTCTCACACATTTCCAGGATTTTATCCTTCCCTTTTCTTTCAGAGTTCGTTGTCTTATATAATAGGCATGCTTTCGATATTGGGCTTATACCTACTTTGTAAAAAACACTTCTGGCTTTGCTAGAATTGGTTTGTGTTGAGTGTTTTCTGTGCATGTGCAACTTCATGGTGGGTGATTCTGTTCCCTGTGTCTGAATGCTCTATTTTCCCTCATTTCTTGCTTCCTCTGAAAAGCAAATCCCTCTGTGTTTCATTTAGGAAGAATTGGAACCAAGCCTAGAAGTTTTTACAGAAAGCAGTCACTGGAAACTGGAAGGTATATGTGATATATTCAAAGTAGCAGTGACTTCAGCCAAAGGACCAGTAACTCAAAGAGGGGCTCAATGTGGGAAGGAGTCTGTGTCCATTCCCATGCCTTCTCTCTCATATCACTTGCTGAGTCTTTATTAGGTAAAATCACCTTCAGAACAGTGGGCTGGGAGAAAATGCAAGGCATGTAAAAGTCTTCCATTATTACTGTTATGGTTATTTTTTTACTTATTTTCCTAGCCATGTTAATACTAAATAATAGAGCCGGGCCTTTGTTGTTTAACTCATGAGCCTTAAGCAATGTCTACTGACCTGAGCTGACAATGGCATTGGCTTTGTCACTGTCATTCACCATCTAGCCACCCACTGTGTAGTCACACTGCTGTTTATACTGTACTATCACTCAACATACTGACTGCCCACCCCAGTCAGTAGTTCAATGCTTTGAACTATTAATGCTGATTGATAAGACTTTATAACAAACTCACTGTATATTTGTTTGCTACAGATTCTTTATTGAGCTCTTATCTGGATAACTTCTTTCATTTTTGTCTTTAAAAGCTGTGGGTACACTTGTCTTTGATGGACAAGCTACCGCTTCCCTTTCAACTTGGGTGATAGCTTAGCTGGCTATAAAATTATTCAGTGCCATTTTTATTCCACTGAAGCCTTTATAAATGTTGTTTCACACTCTTTTGACACTGAAAAAGCCTACAAAAAAAAATCCCAAAGACAGCTCAATATTGTCCTCTATATTGACTACATGTTTGGAGCAGTGAATTCCTGGAAGAGTATTTCTTTATCTCTCATTTCTAATAATTTCACTCTTTTATAGTTAACAATTAAATTACATGTCATATAATTGTGCCTATAAAATGTAATTACAGACATATATTGGAATATGTGCACATATATTTCTGTATACAAATATAAAGACATTTAATCATATTTTTAAAACACAACTTTTTCTTTTTGAGCTATCATATGATTCTTGCCTGCTTCAGTTCCCTCGTGTTCTCTATAATTCCTATACTGTGCCTCCACAGAATGCATCTAAGATGGCTCCCTCTGTCATGGCTATTATGCCTTTCCCCTCCTGTCACAGCTAATTTTTGTCTCCTGTGTTACTGCTTTCAGGGCCTCTGATGTTTTGTTTTTTTTAAGGCCTCAATTTCCTAACTCATTATAACTTAAAAATAAAGCTAGTCTTTTTACTTGTGTGTGATGAGATGTCTCCTCCTAATGTTTTTTCAATCTGATCTCAGGTCAAACATCCCTGTGGTAGATGGTTAATTTCCTCTTCTACATTATTTCTGGTTTTTTCTTGTTATCTCTATTTTTGTTGGGATGAGAAGAGATATTTTCAGTCCAGATGTTCATATAGACAGGCTAGGAAAAGAGCCTAAAGTTAATGTTTAGTGCTGGCTCACCTTCTGTCTCTGACTCACAGTCCTGTCTGAGTCAGACCCTGTGTGTGTGTGTGTGTGTGTGTGTGTGTGTGTGTGTGTGCGCGCGCGCGCGCGTGCGTGCGTGCATGCGAGAGAGAGAGAGAGAGAGAGAGAGAGAGAGAGAGAGAGAGAGAGAGTTTGTATATATTTGTGTCTCTGCACCTGTGTCTCTCTCTCTCTGCATACACATATCTATGTGTGCACCTATGTGTCTATCTCTCTTTGCATACATGTGTCTATATATACATATCTCTCTGTCTGTGTGTCTGGGCAGGTGCACACATGGTATATGGTCTGAATTCTACCTGTACTTGGCCTTCATACTTGCCATCAACAAGGTCTGAAAGTCTTCCATAGCCCTTCTGGGTCCCTAACTGAGGTCTAACTCTCCTTGTTGAAGTGTCAGACTTTCCTCACCTATCTCTCTTTCGGTGTGCATGGTCCTAGGGAATCTATGGAAATGTATTCTCCCATGCTATCCACAGGAACAGATCAGAATGCTAGGCCTCTTGGGAGGACACATTGAGCTCTACCACCTTCCTTGGAGTTGCAGAGGGGGTCTGGGGTGCCCCAGCTTGTTAATTGTGCCCTCTCTGTGTTCTCGATGCATTTTGTAAATGCATTGAAGACCGAATGTCCCTTGTGTCCAATCTTGTGGCAGGCTGTGGTTTCTACTTCCTCACCCTCCTTTTCCTTTACATGGCCACTCAGGGATGAATGGAGTGAAATCAAACAGCAAATCCCATTTGGGGTATGGTTTTTGCTTCCAAGGCCTCATGGACCCCAGGGTTTACAGGAGCTCTTTCTGTAGCTGCTCTGGGTATGGAAGATAGATTATTGAATAAACACACCCAGAGTCCTTCCTTCTGGAATTTTCCATTGCTCAGTGTGTTAGAGGCAGAAGATACTATAGGGAAAAGATAATAAGTAAAGGTTCTTGGCACTGGGGTGTAGGTGATAAAGTATGGGTGCTGAGGAGTGGGTACTAGGATGCTGAGTACTGAGCTGGGATGTGGGAGATAATGAAGTACTAATGTGAATGCCTGAATGGCTGCTGAGCTGTGAGTGGGCAATGATGGTAGTGGATTGATGCATGGAGTATTGTGTTGGTCATGGATGGTAGTGTGTTGATGATGAAATGATGGTGTGTTGATCATGGATGGTGGTATGTTGATCCCGGATGGTGGTGTGTTGATCATGGATGGTGGTGTGTTGATCACGGATGGTGGTGTGTTGATCATGGATGGTGGTATGTTGATCATGCATGGTGATGTGTGGATCATGAATGGTAGTGTGTTGATCATGAATCCTGGTGTGTTGACTCATGCATGTTGGAACTGCTGAGGTTTCACTCCCCAGGAGGCTGGTGCAGGCACTAGGGGAAATGGTCCCTAAACTTGCTCTGGTTTTTATGGTGCTCTCAGAACTGCTCAGTCCCCACAAACATACTCCCAGCACACAGTGAAGCTTTGGGGACATGTCTTTGTGAGAGGTACTTTTCACATGAATCATAAGGGTGTGCCCTCAAAAGGAATGATAGGCTCCTTCCATTCCCCACCTTATGGCTCAAGTCATTCCCCACCTTACAGCCAAAGACTCCAAAGGATCTATTGTTTCTCATTTTCCACAGTAGAACTGATATGAACAACCCTGATTTTTAGTTCCTGAAACTGTGACCTAAGCAGACAGTTTTTGCTTTCCTTGTCTCTGGCATGTTACTATGTAATGGTTTTCTCCATGATTAGCTTCAGCAAGTCCCTGAAACCAGCCAGATTCACTAGGCTCCTCCCTGCCTGAATAAACAAGAAAACCCAAGAGTCTCCCTCTCCGAAGAGCAAAGGCAAACTGCAAAGAAGATGCTGAGAGCAGACTAGCTGCCTGGAAGAAGAAGAAACCAGCTGAGCTACCTAGAAGACATTTAGACCAACTGGGTCACTTGGAAAGGACAATCTCCAACCTGTGCCAACTATGCAGTGTGCTCCAGGTCCCCAACTTTGTGACCTGTCAATCATCTGGGACAGGCTTTAGTGATGTTGCTGCCTTTGACTTGTTTCTGGTCCTGTAACTAACCATTTTATCAATATTTCTGTTAATAACCCCAATAAAAGTAATAGTTTACCAAGTTGGGCTTTGGTGGTATCTGTACTTTGATCTATTTCGGGTTCCCTATCTAGGGTAAGTAGACATGTATGTTGCATCTCCCCAGGAAAATTTTTGTCACACAACACATTTCACTGTAGCAACATGAAACTGACACTCCACAGCAGAGGGTCTTCTGACCCAGCACAGCAGGGACACTAGGATCTATAGGGAGGCTAGGGCATAGGGTGGGAGCTGCAGATGAGGTGTTATAGTGATGGAATATAAAACCCTAGAAGACTGAGGGTCACGGGGAACTCTGGCTGTCATTTGGGAGGGAAGGGATCCACCATAGGACTTGTCAGAGCAGTAGTATGTTCCTAGTAAGAGTCACCAAGGCTCCCTTTGGCTAAGGGGGAGGGGTCTTTGACTGATTAAAAAAAAACCAGGGCAAGCTGGAGATAACCTGAATGGGATCAGGGCAGAGTCAGGGGCTATCAGTGCTGACGCATTTGTCAAATGTCCAGGTAGACTGTCCCCTAGAAGAGTATCCTGCTATTGTGACCAGTGCCCAACATGCTGGTGAAAAAAGCCCAGGAGAAGCAATGGGCAGGGTGCTGCTCCCTGCAGTTGGAAGAAGGGGATGTTGGGGAGATTAACCCACCCATTTCCATGCTAAGATGCCCACTTACCCGTGGATGGTAGCTGATGTCAAACTATAAAATGGACCATTTGCCTTTATTTTCCTGTAACCTTGGACATTACAAAACTCTGAGCAACTTGCTTGAGATTTAACTGAACATCAGCAAAGTGCCCGGCTCGACAGGTTTCACTGACCCAAGAGTCTGGTTTGGTCTTGTCTCTTCCCACCCCTGAGCTGCAGCTGTGGATCCTGCCAGGGTGAAGGCTGGAGGGACTGGTACAGTCCTGTCTGCAAGCTTCTTCTCTTCCTTCTAAGAATCCAGAGGAGATATTTGTCCAGCAAGGCAGTAGTGAGATGAAGTTAAACTCTGTGTGTGTGTGCGTGTGCGTGTGAGTGTGTGTGTGTGTATTTGTGGGTGCCTGGGCATATTTGTGTTCCTATGAAGACCAGAGATTGGCATCAGCTGTCTCTCTCATTCACTCCCTATATTATATTCTTGAAATAGGGTCTCTCTCTGTTCTAATTAATAGTAATTGCTGTGATGAAACACCATATTAAAAGCAACTTAGGGAGGAAAAAACTTTATTTGGCTTTCACTTCCATATTACTGTTCATCACTGAAGGAAGTCAGAACAGGAACACAAGCAGGGCAGGAATGTAGAGTCAGAGCTGATGGAGAGGCCATGGAGGGGTGCTCCTTACTGGAGTGCTCAGCCTGCTTTCTTATAGAACCCAGGACTATCAATCCACAGGTGGTAACACCCACAATATTCCAAGATCTCTCATATGAATTAATAATTAGGAAAATGCTCTACAGACTTGCTTACAACTCATCTCATGGAGGCATTTTCTCAATTGAGCCTCCCCCTTCTCAGATGACTATAGGCTATATCAAGTTGACGTAAAATCTGCTAGCATACTCAATGAACCTAGAATTTACCCATTTCCTGCACTGGCTGGCAGTGAGCCCCAGGAATCCCTTGTCTTCAACTTTCCAGGACTTGTACACAGAATTGTACCTGGTCTCCAGGTGGGTGAGGAGGATAGAACTCAGATCCTCAAGGTTGCGAGGCAAGCCCTTTATCAACTGATCCCTCTTCCCAGCCCTGAAAGTGTATTTAATTTCAACCCTTGAAAGCAAGCTGCTCTCAAGGCCAGAGATGCCATGTCAGAGGGGAAAGTCTGCAGCAATGTGAACCCACAACAAGCAACCTGTGATGGAGACAAGTCTTCTTGCCTGCTGAGTGTTTCTTATGCAGGGGAAGCTCAAACCTCCATCCTAGGAAATAAGAGCTCACTGAAAACCTCCACATGGCCGTCAGTGACCAGTGATCTGCAGAGATCAGCTGAAATTTGAGAAGGAAAAGAAAGCACAGAAAGAAATATGAATGCCAGACACTGTGGCACATGCCTCTAATCTAGATATTTGGGAGCTGGGACAGGAGCATTGCTCCAGCCCAGGAGTTTCAAGACAGAAACTATACCACACAGAGAGCCCTGGTCTCACAGAAAGGAGGGGAAAGCAGTAATTTTTGTTAAAAAAATATTTTTATGTGTATGATGTTTTTTTGTCTTCATGTATGTCTGTGTAATACAAGTGGTGCCCATGGAGACCAGAAGAGAGCATTTGATCCCCTGGAACTGAAGTCACTGTTGTGAGCCATCATGTGGGTGCTTGGAACACAGCCTGGGGCCTCTATAAGAGCAACAACTATTCTTAGCTCTGAGCCATCTTTCCAGAATCTCAGTCATCTATTCCTTCCCTGTGGGTGAGGAGGAACTGAGATGCACCCTTCCCCCTCCCTCTTATTACTTTAGTTTAAAACACTGCAATCATGGCTACTTCCTTATCCATGAAGATGGTCTTCAGACAGTGCTGGATTCAGGCTCAGTTTGCTCCTGAACATACCTGTTCAGAGTTCAAACCATAAATCGGGCACAGGAAATATCAGCGGTTGCCAATAATGGGGTAGAATCATTCTGATAATATCTTGTAATGAAATAGAATTAAAAGTGTGAATTATTTATTTCTCCAACCTCCCCATTCCTCTCACGGTTGGCTGCAGTTAACTGAAACCTGGGAAGTGAAGCCATGGTCAGAAGCCTGCGTCTATATGGAGATTTATACAGACTCTAAAACACCCTGTGCAACTGGTAAGAAGCCAGTCTGGCTTTCCTGGGGAGTGGAGGCTGTGACAGCTTCCCTCAGGGAAAAAAACAAATTGTATTTTTGCATCTCATGGGAGAGAACCTGCGTGTTTCCTGCGAGCCTGGAATATTCTAGCACAGGATAGATGCTCTATTAGTATCTATGTGATGACTGGGTATGTACCATGTACCCTGCTGGGACTCCATGATCTTCGTATACCTTTCTATCTATCATTGAAATGTTGTTGCTTGTCAATAAGTGAAGGTCATCTCACTATTTAAAATGGGGGAGGGGCCCGTCCCACGTGAGTCACCCGTACTCATTTGTATTTACGGACCTTTCATTTGTTGTGAGGTAAGCATGGCAGCATCTTAGTCCTTTACCCTCACTTAATAATTTTGTAATGAAAGATTGGCAGTGGCATCACTGGGCAGAGAGGCATGAAAACCCTGTGTGTTCTAAAACCAGCTGTGTGTGTGTGTGCTGCCAAATCACCCTCCAGGAAGACACACTCTGACCCACCCGCCAGCCATACAGCAGGCAGGAGGGTACCCACTCTTCACTTGGTGCCAGATCAGGGATTTTAATTCTTTTTAATCTTGGCCAGTTTACAAAACAGAAAAGCTATCCACCCCATCCCTGTCCCTCCATGTCTTTGATGCACGTGTCTTTGATCACTATTGAGTTTGAATGCCTTAACATGCATACACCTATTGGCCAGTATGCGAGTACATTCAAACACTTAGCCATTTTAAAAGCTAAGTGACCTGCTGTAGTCAGAGGTAACCAGCCCAGGGGGACAGGGCCAGTTTAGAGAGAGGGTTCAGATCACTGACTGCTCTGTAGCTTGCTTACCACTAGGCCCTCTCCCCCTGTGTTGCAGGCAGGGCCAGGCTCTCTCTCAGGAACACAGTCTTCAAGACCCAGCAGGGTGGCCTGGCAAGACTTCACTCCAGAAAATTTGCATTTCAACAGGGAACTCTGTTCATGCCAAAAAGAGACAACACCTCTGAGCACAGCTGACCAGGCTCAGTCACAGGCCTCCTTTCACACCTTCCTCATAGCCTGGCTTGCACTGACCCTGTCTTCAGCCATCTCCAAGGCCAGCTCCAGCCAAATGCATCCCTGTCTCCTCCCCTCCTCATTCTACAAGCCTGTGCCACACTTTATATATCTTATTTTCTGATCAGTCGCATAGAGTTCATTAAATGAGAGATAGAGTTTCTCATATAATATGTAGTGGAATCTTGGATTATTAATTTCAAATTTAAAAAAAAAAAGAGAAGCATCTTGGTGATGAAAAGTATCTGATTATAAACCTCATCAAGTATCTGAGACTGGAGTTTATGGCCCAACTGAGGATCCCCAGAGATGCCCTCAGTCACCCCAGAGCACATCAGGAAGATACTCATATGAAGCGAGCTGTGTGCCTAAAACAGAGAGGCTGTTTCTCAGCAACCATCAGATCAGGCACGGCTGTAGATAGAGAGCAGAGTCCATTCAGGGTCTCCTCTAGGATGATATGTCTACAGAGGTGACCATCTCTTCTTCCTATTAAGCAGTGATGACCCATTGTCCTCTAGGCCCACCCCAGTCCTACATAGTTCTCTGCAAATCCTGGTGCTTGGAAAGCCTGCTGTGTTGGCTCGACTTACAGTACTACCTCAGGGTTGTACCACTCCTCCCTGTCCACAAGATAGACCAAGTATGTACACTTTCAGTGTGATGGTTTGTATATGCTCAGCCCAAGGATTGGCACAATTAGGTGTGGCCTGGTTGGAGTAGGTGTATCACTGTGGGTGTGGGTTTTAAGACCCTTACCCTAGCTACCTGGAAGCCAGTATTCTGCTAGCAGTCTTCAGATGAAGGTGTAGGACTCTCAGCTCCTCCTGTATGGTGCCTGCCTGGATGCTGCCATGTTCCTGCCTTGATGATACTAGACTGAATCTCTGAACTGAACCTGTAAGCCAGCCCCAATTAAATCTTGTTCTTTATAAGACTTGCTTGGTCCTGGTGTCTGTTCACAGCAATAAAACCCTAACTAATGCACTCAGTGAAGCCTGAGCTGGGATAAAAACATGCATTCTCATGGTTGGGTTGCTCTTTTGCCTTGCAACCTTGAAAATATTGCTTGTTTTCTTCCTAGGAAGTGAGGGTTTTAGCGGGTAGAATAGTGGAACTCGGATTGAATGCTGAGTCTGATCTGTGCTGGGAAACAAAGATCCTTTGCCTCCCGGAGCAGCCCGGAACCTCATGTACATATAGGGGTACAGAGAGAGACGATGCAGGTGCTCTGTGCATCTGTGCATTTTCTGGAATTATGGAACTGGCCACTCCAGGATGGCTGGATACACCCCTCAACTTATGAACTTGAGTCTTCAGTTTTGTTCAGGGACCTTCCCTCCTGCTGACACCCATTGGGTCCAGAATCCATTGTTCCTGGTGTTCTGGTGATAAAGGGCAAGGGCAGCTTCACGTGGTGTGGGTTCTGGTCACCTAGTTTGCTTTTCTTGGATCTGGAACAAGAACTGAAGCAGACGACAAACAGGAGAGCTCTTTATCCTTTCCTAAGGTTGAAGACCCATGATGCTATGGACAAAGCCATGGGGAAGGCCAGCTTCTGTCTAATGCTCCTAGCCCCTTCTTCAGGACCAATGGCAGGACAAGGCTGGGATCCAGCCAAGCCAGGAGCCTCCTCAGTGGGAAGAGACTCTGCTCTCCAGAGTAGGAGGCAGCCCTCCTTGAGCTGTTAGTTCCAAAGTCCTGCCCAGGGAGAGAAGGTGGATATTTCAAGCTAAGGACTGGGAATCACAGTCCAGGTATCGTCTAGTTAATCATGGCTGGAGCAGGTCTAGCTAATTCCTTACAAACACAGGAGATACTGTCTTCCTGAACAAAAGCGCTAGATATGGATTTCCCATTATTGCAAGTCAGAAGACCTTGCCTCCTATGTGCAGCTGAAGGTGAGCCATTTCTAGGAGAGTGGCCTGGCAGCCAGAAGAGCATGGGTCTTAGCCCCAGAGTGGCTCCCAGATTATGTATTCCTCTTTGCCACCCCATCTCTTGGTTCAGCTAACAGATAATGTAAATTAGCTGTCTTAATAGCTTTGCACGCCTGATAGAAAGGCTGATTAGCACACTGAAGCAGGCAACAGGAGATCATGGGGGTGGGTGGGTACCAGTAAGTCTGGAAAGCAGTAGCCTGACCCTGAAGATCCAGCCAAGGGAGAAAAATCAGACTCCAACTCCATTTTGTTGTGGAGCCTGACTCATGGGATAAGAGGCTGCTAGCTTTCTGTAATCCTGGGGTCTGGTGACTGCTGGCTGTATGAGATGGTACCCTGCGGGAGGGCTTGGGTGAAGTAACAAACCCTTCCAGCCCTGACATAGATGGAGGGGCTGGAAAACTCATTCCTACAGTGATGACAGTCTTTGCCCTGTGACATGAAGAAGCAACCCAGGGTGACTTGTTCATTACCTTCAGACACTGACTGAGAAGGGAGTGGTGAGAAGCCAGCTGGAAGGAGGTAGGGAGCCAGTCAAGAGGGATGGACACCGCTTGAGCCTGTGCAGGCAGTTTTGAAAAGGAAAAAAAAACGGAGGTCGGATGTATGCTTCTTCTGGATGGATGGTGGCCCTGGAGTTGGAAGCCCCTGAGAGAATTATGGCTGTGTATAGGCAGGGAGCAAGGTTCTCTGGTGTCATCTGGTCTTTTAGGTTTGGTAGCCCAAGTCTGAACTTGCTGTCTTTGTTCTCTGCCCAACATTCCAGCCTGGGCACAGCAGGGGATGCCCATTCCCTGGACAAACCTCACAACAGGGGGCGGAAGTTTGGGAGACTGGAACTGAGAAGCCACAAGGGGTAGACTAGGTCACCCTATAGCCACAGGGACAAATGTAAGGTTCCATAGACAGTTGTCACATGGGGCCATTGCCTTGATTCTTAAAAATAGTTTAAAAATTTTTTGAACAGCTTTAGAGCTGCAAAACTCTGGAAAGACAGCATAGAGAATTCTTCTGCCCCAAGCCCTGTTTTCCCACCTGGTTATGGAAGCTACGACCACATGCTTGGGCCAAGTGCCTGCTGTTCTTCTGTTCCTTTGGTCTGTGTCTCTGTTCAAGGATCGGAGGACATTTAATGGTTATAGAATCTTTAGGTCTTTCTGACTGCTATAGTTTCTCAAACTTCTTATCTGAAGTGGTCTGTTCTGAAGGGTGTTGGTTACTATATTGTGGGCCTCCCCTGGCTGGAATTCACTTGGCATTTCCTTGTAGACTTTGCTGTGTTTGAGAGAGGACTTTCTATAACATTGTGTGCAGAATAAAAATTCAACTTGAAGCATGGCAGGGGTGTGGCCCCTCCTCACCTCTCAAGAGTGGGGTTGCCTGGCCTCCCTGCTCCATATTCTTTGTAATGGAGTGGCAGTCTGTGGCCCAGGCTTTAGGGCTGAGACAGCACTCTACTTCAGCTTTGGTGTGTGGGATAGCTACAAAAATCACCTGGTAATTGCTCTGCACAGATCTCTCTGTTCTCTCCTCCCCCTTCTTTTTGTTTTATCCCAATATTTATTCACACCAGCACAGACTCATGGGTATTTATTTTAGTCTTTTGGCTCATTTTATATGAACTTTATCCCACAGTTCAAATAACTCTAGCTCTGGAATTAGGATTTCTCTTAGTTACCTCCCCTTCCCCTTTCATACACCCTCCAGTGTGTGTGTGTGTGTGTGTGTGTGTGTGTGTGTGTGTGTGTGTGTGTGTGTGGTGTGTTTCATGCAGGTATACCTGTGTGCATATGCATACGTGTGCACATGTGAGTATATGTATTTTCATACAGTGTGCACATGTATGTGTATGCATGTGTATGTGTGTTCTCATATATGTGTACATGTGAAACCTCAACATCCTTGCTGAGGCCATTTACATGCTCTGGCCACATCAAGGCTCCTTTGAGGTCACTGGAGTGTGACTCTGCTTTGTCTTTCGTGAGTCATGAAGTTTCACCCCACAGTCACTTTCAGGAGCACTTCTGGGGAGCACTGCTCTCAGGAGGAGGAGGAGGCAGCAGCCTGTTTAAGAGTCTTCACCCAGAAGGAGGCTAGAGCATAGGAGTGGAGTATGCCTGTCTCCACCTGCATCTTCTCCACTCCACAGCTTGGGAAAAAGCACCTGGGCTTTTTCCATGTCCTCAGTGCCATCAGAATCACAGCAGCTCTTCTGGCAATGCAAGCCCCAGGTCTGCATGCCAGACTCAGGCTCAGACTCCAGAGAAGTGGCAGGGAGGGGACATGCTTCTAGTGGAAACTTCTGAGGGTTCCTGGCAGCTGGATCTCCTGAGGAAGTTTACATAGTCTGGATAGAAAACTACATTAATATTTTTATTAATATACTCTATTATAATCTATTTTGATTATTTTGTCTCTTTAATTTTACTTATTGTCCGTTTTGTCTGTCACGGATCATCTAAATATCTATCATCTATTTGGGTATTTATCTATCATATATATATGTGTGTGTGTGTGTGTGTGTGTGTGTAATCTGTATTACCTATTAATTATGTCTCTATTGCCTTTTGTGTATCTATCGTCAACCATCTATTTATTACCAATGTGTTTTTATCATCTATCTCTTTGCATATCTATTTATCTATCATCCATCTATCTTCATCTATCTATGTCTGTCCTGCCGCTTTACTTATCTGCTTAAATAGATGCTCACCATCATCCTGGCATTTGTTCCTTTGTCCAGGTGCCCAAAGGCTTATGGGAAGTGAATGAATGGGTACCAAAAGTCACATGGGTGGCTGCAGTTTTTTTTTTTAATGGGCTCCATGGCTCTGCACACTCAACTGCACCCAGTGCTGATGCTTTAAGAAGGGGGAATAGGGTGCTTTGCATTGCTGGGAGATTTGACCTTTCAAGAACAGCACCCAGTAATGTGAGCCATGCACCAGATGCCCTTCTGCTGTCTGCAGCGAATTTTACCTATTTGGTTTCTTGTGGTTCCCATAAGAAGCACCACAGACAATACAAGGCATGTGGCTCCTGACTGTAATCCCAGCACTTGGAAGGCTGAGGCAGGAGGACTACCACGAGTTCAAGGCCAGTTGGGCTACATAGTGACATAGTATGCCCCAAGGCCAGCCTGAGCTAAGATGTGAGGTTTTGTCATCTCCCCAGCTCTCCCACAAGATGGGAGATGTCACCAAGATGGGTGGTGTCACCACAGGAGTTTAACTTCACACAGCTCTGGAATGCTGTGAGTCCCAGGCATGCTACTGGCTTGAGTCTGGGGAGGAAGAGTGGCTCAGGTTCTCCTTTGCTTTGGAATTGGCTGATGAGTCTCCCTACATATGTGTGTGAGTTCCATCTCCACCACCACCACCACCACCACCACCCCACTTTGCCATTAGCCCTTCTGGAACTGGGTCCCAACCTGAATCAACATAATAATGAGTGATACCTTCATAGCTTTGTCTCCAAGCAAGGTTAAACAAGAGGGTTGGGGAATCTTGCTATTAAGGTAGCAGTCCCCTGTAGGTAAAAGTGGCTGGGGAACCACAGGGTTCCTCAGGCCAAGCTGTGTGTAGTTGGCTGGGAATGCTCTGGGTTCCTCCAGGCTGGAAGTTAGACCCGGCTCCTCATGATACAGCCCTAACACACAAGAAAGTCCACAGGTTTCCAAAACCTGTTTATTGGCATGACGGATGGTAGATGGATCTGGATACACCCCCCCCCAAACCCAGGGCAGACCTGAATTAAATAGGGAAAGAGAGAGGGGGGAGGGACTGGGGAGGAAATCTTATTTGGCTCCACCCTCTGGCCTTCAGGTACCTAGTTAGTATGTAAATCTTTCTAGGGCCTGGGGCCTGTTCATCAAGCCCTCCACCTGTGTATGTGACTGAAGGGTGCAGGTTGAATGGAGATTAGACCTCGTGTCAGGAGCCTGGGTTCTGGGGGCATGGCCGAACCCACAACCCAAGAACCAGGATACTCTTCCATGGCCCGACAGTCCCCCATGACTGGATGGTTCTCTGAACTTGGAGAAGGGGGTCACAAAGGAGGTTCTGTGGATGAGGTCTAGAGCATATAGGCAGTAAGGAAGGTATAATTCCTCTCCTGACACAGGAAACCAGAGTGAGACTCATAGAATCTCTTTGATACCAGCAGTCTCAGACAGATGCTCCTTTGGTTCTGCAGCTCTGGGGCAGTAGGCAAGGTTCTGTGACAATCCTCATCTTGCAGCTTCCCTGATACCAAGTACTCATCCTTAATGTGGGAATGAAGACCAGAGAAGGGGGAAGTGCCTCCCCCAGGTAGGAATTGGGGGGTGTCTGCACAGAAGTGACCTGAGCTTGGTAGAAGACTGGGGAAGGAGCAAGGGGAAGATATGATCTTGGGCAAACCTGATAGCACTAAAGGCAGGAGATGACTGGCCCACAGGCAGGACAAGAACAGGAATGAAGCAGAGTTCTGCTCCATCTCTGGTTCCACCCCAAGAGAGAATAGGATGCAAGGTGAAGGGTGCTTTGCCTCTGATACCCATGATTGATTATCAAATAGAATTAACTTATTGAAGTGCATCCTGATGAGAGATGCTGAAGTAGGGCAAATGTTTTTCTCTCTAGGAAACCCAGTGTGGAGTCCCACGGTCTTCTCATGACTGCTGATCCTTCAGTGGCACTGAGAGCCTCCACTGCTCACATGATGTTCTGGGCATGGCCAATTGTAGGAGGCCATGATCTCTTCAAGATCAATGCAGGGACAAGGAGTCTTTTCAGTTTCTGGCTTTCTCCAAAGTCCCATCACAGGCTTCACAATGGTATTATGAGCCAAAGCTAGCACATCTGGTCCTACCAGGCTGGCTCTGTGCACGCTCATCCCACTTTATTCATGGGAATCATGGGTAACCCTCATGGAGTCTACACCAGGCCAGGACAGCTGGCTGAGGTACTCTGACAACTCCAGCACCCCTGGAAGACTTGCCACTGTCCTTTTCTGCAGACATGAGTCTACACCCCTAGGGGACATCCATCTGGTGCTGCTCACCACCTTCCTACAGAGAAGACCTGGACGAAGATGATTCTTTACCCAGAGCCTCGAGCTTGAATTCTACAAGCCAGGAACCTTAGGGCTGAGCTGGATGTAGCAGACTCTTTTGTTTCTTACTTTCTTACACATTGGCTGGGTTGCTCTTGTTAGCTTAATCTGTGTGGTTCCCAGGCTTCTCATAAAAATGGCCTTATATATCCAGGCCAAAGGGTCCATTCCGCATGCAAGCTCTCCTCTTCGAAACCATCTAGAGCAGTGGTTCTCAACTTATGTGTGTCACCCTCTTTGGGGGTCAGATATCAGATATCCTGCATATCCAATATTTACACTACAATTTGTAACAGTAGTAAAATTATAATTATGAAGTAACAGGAAAATAACTTTATGGTTGGGGATCACCATAACATGAGGAACTGTATTAAAGGGTCACAGCATTAGGAAGGTTGAGAACCACCGCTCTGGAGGCATGCTCTCTGATCATCCTGGGGAATCTCATAGTCACTGCTGAGTTCTGGGTATCATGCATCATATAGGGACCCAGGAGAGATGAATCCCTTTGTGTGAAATGTTCTAAAATGCAGGTGGGATCTATGGTATTCAGGTGCCTGGTGTCCCTTTGTAGACACATTCCTCCTGTCCTCCCATCCATGTTCCTCACAACTGTGGACATGTCCTTTCAATCCTTTCTCTGGCTTGAATGCCCCCAACCCCATAGTCAACTGTGTTTGATGCCAAATTCCCCTCCAGTGTCTCTGTCTCTGCTGTCCTTGCTGCCTGCCTCCAGTGATCATCCTGTTTAGCAAAATGTCACTGAACTTGTCATTGCGATGAGAGGAAGCAACAGCACACCAGCTTCTCAGGAGACTAACAGATGTCCAGGATCCAATCATAGACTTTCCTTGAAAGAATCACTATGACTAGTTACTGATGACTCGGCCTCTGTAATTTGATTGGTAGAGGCAGGGCTGTCAGTCACCTCTACAACCAACATAGTTCCTGTGCCCCAGAGTCTGGAGTACAGACCCTCTATGGTTTCATGATATGAAGTTGGGACTGCCTGAATCCTAACCTAGTGATACTGCCATATATCCAATGCCAAAAGCATATGACCAAACACCAAGGGACAGTCTCTACTTGACATCATACCCAGGAACCATCTACAGGATCTGCACTTTAAGCCCCTGCCATTTACCTGGAGTTTCTCACAGTTTATAAGAGGACACAACCTGACATGCTTCATATAGATCAGTGTCCAGCTGAGTAGCTAAGTGTTAGCCTTGATGTGACACCATCGGTATGAGAGGCAGGCACTGCCCTGAATCCTTTGGAATCTTCTTGAGCTGAAGAAGGAGTGACATTTCCAAAATGGCTCAGTTATAAAGTAGTATGGTGGAGTTGAGAACATTCTCTTGAGCCCTGCCCTTCCCTGCCCTTGGTTGGGCTGTAGCTTGGCCTACGGCACATACCTGTTTAGGCACAGAGACAGCCATCTCCTTTGGTCCAGGCAAGTCAATGAGTGTCCATTAGCCAGGGCATGTGTAAATAGACATAGCAGGGAAGATGACACATGACCCTCTGCTAGGAACAAGAAACATCTGTAATTGAACCATATTGTTTAGGGACAAATGAGCTCTGATCTCTACCTGGGACATGTTCAGAAAGGTCATAGTACATGACAAACAAGGACTCTGAACAGCTTATTTGACCCAACCATGGCCTTGTGGAAGCCCCTGGCAAGCCTGTGGGTGACCTCCAATCAGCTGGGCCTGGCTTGCTCTTGTCTAGGCCAGAGCAGGCCCATTCAATCAGCCAGGCCAATGGTAACACTTGGAGTGACAAATGAACTCATTAAGGAGATAGATGGCCAGCACACAGCACTCAATGTGCTTTGTGGGTAGGGCCGAAGGAGCTGGCATCTTTGCCAAGGCAGAGCAAAGTACACAAAACCCAGAGGAGGCCAACCCTCCGCCTAGCCTGCAGCATCTGACCCTGTGAGAGGCTTGGTATATTGCTGGACAGAGCTTCCAGTGTGGTTGGCCTTGTGACAAGGCAAGGTAGCAGGGTTGGACAGGCAGTTAGTGATATAGACCTGCTCTCTGTGGGTGCCTCCTTCAGCGTTGGTTGCTGCCTGACTTTCTAAAGTCTGGAATTTTGCACCAGACATCCTGGGACAGATATGTATGTGAGGCCAGATGACTCCCCAGCCTCTCCTGGCATCCACTACAAAGTGCTCCAGGCTCTCTGTTATGGGAGGTATTAGATAAGGGTAACTCTGGGGGAACCCTGTGGTTAAGGCACTTGTCACTCAAATGTGGAGGCTAGAGTTCAGATCCTGAGATCTCAAGCAGATGCCTAGAGGGTTTGGTGTTGTGCCTATAGTTCCAACATAGGAAGGCAGATCCAGGGGATCACCAGAGCAAAGCAAGACTAACTACATCACTGAGCTCTGGGTTTGATTGAGAGACTCTGCTTCAGTGAATAAGATGTAAGATCAACTGATAGAGACTCAAGGTATCAACCTTGGTCCTCCCCAGCCCCCCACCCTACACAGACATGCATGCACATATGCAAGCATGCAAATATGCATGTACACCACACAAACACATGAAAGCAGAAGAAAAGAACAAGACTGACATCTGCCCTCCCCTTCCCCCGCTCTCTGGGTGCCTGGGGCTTTCTGGTATATGCACATTTCAGGGTCACCCCTGCTTGCAGCTCAGGAGGGAGGCTGAGCTTGCATTCTGCCTGGCCCTTGGAGGAGGGGCAACCAGCCTATCACTGAGTTACAGGGGCCAACCCCCAGCTTGATGGCAGTGATGGAGCCTGCTGACACCCACTCTGCTTTTTTTTATGGAGGCAACAGTCTCACCCACTGTGCCTGGGACACAAGGACACAGTTCCTCAGACAGACCCTTCCTTTCCTTTGTTCAGAGGACTGTTCAGGATCAAGGACTCCTTCCCTACACTGTAGCTGGGCCACATTGCAGCTGCTGGGGACCCAGGACCTGCAGATGTGCTCCCAAGCCCAGCCCACCTTGTCTTCTCCCATGAAGAGTTGGATTTCGACCTGCAGGGTCTCCCCTGGCGCCCTCCACAAAGCTGCCTAATCAAGGAGGATAAGCTGGGATTTGGCTCCTCAGGTGTGCTCACAAAGCATCATGCCCACGGAGGCCTCTTGGAAAACATTAAAAGATTATCTTCTACTCAGAATACCCATTAGCATCCTGTGTGCCTGCCACCGTGGGCCTCCGACGGGGAACAATCTTGCTGCTGACAGAAGTGAAAAAGCCATGTTCATGAGCATCAGGCAAGACAGAGGTCTCAACAGTGGTACAAAGCAGGTGCAGACACTGGGACACCTGGGAGAGGAAGCTCTGTGCACTGGGACATCTGGGAGGGGAGACTTGCCCAAGAGGACCACCTGGGAGAGGAGAGCTCTACACACTGGGACCACCTAGGAGGAGAGACTCTGCACAATGGAATACCTTGCGGGCAAAGGGAGGCTCTTCATGGGACTTCTGAGAGGGGAGACTCTGAATGCTGGAACACTCAGAAGGGGAAAGAGTCTGTGCACTAGGAAACCAAGATGAGGCGCACACATCAGTTGTCCCTTCCCCATCTGGGCACAGCTTTTTGGCTCCTTTAGAGATGCCTCTGACTTCCCAACATTCAGTAAGGTGTGCCTTTTCACCTGTGCTTCAGCCACACTGACTGGATACTCTGGCCCTGGTGGGAAAGAACCTCCTGAGACCTTCCTTGAAAGAAGCTGGAGGCCAAAGGGATGGATCACCACGGGAACATTCTGGAAAGGGAAAGGGGAACATGATCAGAGGCCCACTGTCAATTCTGGGTGTGGCTGGAGGGGGCTCTGTGGAACTCAACACAGATATCTGTAGATGACTCCCTTCTGGAAGGGTTGCCAAGGGCCTCAGCCTCTCTTGAGCAAGCTGAATAAACAGGTCTAGACTCATCTTACAAGTTTGTTCAAGCCACAGGGATTTATTGAGCACCTACTGCATTTGAGGAATGACTTTTCTACTCAGAATCAGGAGAATGTTTCGGAGTGTGATATTGTTTGGTAAGGGAGTAGGGTGAAGGGAATCAGAAGGGCTCGGGGGGTGTCATAGGAGCAATGTGAAGAAGCTGAGACCCTCCTTATAGAGGGTCTGTGCCTTACTTTGCCTGAGCTCCTACATGGTAAGCTCATCACTCCATCCTGGCCCTGGAGCACGGGGAAGGAAGGATAGGGACGGATGTGGCAAGTCCCTCAGCACCTAGATCCGCTGTAGAACTGGCCAGGAAGTGGAAGGCTTATTCCTTTGGTTTGGTGGTGTTGCTCACGAGGGTGTGTGTTGAAGGGTATCTCCATCATAGCAAAGCCTGCGTGGCTGTAGGTCTTTGAGTGTGTCATGCATGTCACCTAGACTAGAGCTTTAGAGAGCTAGGGATGTTGGAATGCTCTCCTCTGTTCAAGGTCTGGAATACAACTTTGTGCAGAAAGGGTGTAGAATCCTTTGCAGTCTTCCTTTTCCTGGTATTTTACATGAATGGGTGGTTACCCAGGTAGCTTCTAATAACACCTGTGGACTCACCATTTTAAAGTCACATCAGGAACTCATAGGCTTTATGTACACAGGCTGTATATGTCTAAAAAACAAAACAAACAGCAGATCAGGCAGGTTGGCAGGAGCCCTGGGACTCTGTGTGTTGATACAGTTGCACGGGTGTAGCATAGCCTCCTGTTTTCTAATGTTACATCTGTGCCTTCTTTGCTGCAATGGGCTATCTCTCCACACAGCACCAACCCCTTGGGAAGGAAGAAGCTTCAGAAATGGATGGATGGGCATTGGGTATCTCTTACTGCCCAGATAGGTAGGTATGTAGATGGATGGATGGATAGATGGATGATAGAGTACTGTGTTGCGGTAAATCTCTTGCCCATAGGGAGTCCACAGAATAACGACACAAGTCAATAAGTATCAAATGAATGCTGCATGCCTAGATTGGGCAGATTTACCATTAAACTACACTATTTCCCCGGCTAAGAGAGCTCTTAACAACTTGCGGTTTCCTAGGTCAAGGCCTTCTTCGTCTTCTCTCTCCCTCCATCAACTGCCCTCTGCCTCGACCAACTGCCAACTCCGCCGCTCTCTCTCTCCTCCAACTCCCTCTCTTCGACCAACTGCCAACTCCCCCGCTTCTCTCCCCTCTCCTCTTGGTCTTCCTCTTTTCCTGCCTCTGGCTCCTCCCACTCCTCTTCTACTGCCCAATCACTGGCTGTAGCCTTTATTTAACAAATTTGATTGGACAGAAGGTTTACAAGATTCACTCCTCCTTCGCAGCCCCTCTCAGGAGTGGAGTTACCATGACAACAAGAGGCTAGGGCTATCCACCACATTACTGGCTGGTTTTGTGTATCAACTTGACACAAGCTGAAGTTATCACAGAAAAAGAAGCCTTCCTTGAAGAAATGCCTCCATGAGATCCAGCTGTAAGACATTTTCTTAATTAGTGATCAAGGGGGAGAGCCCATCTTATTGTGGGTGGTGCCATCCCTGGGCTGGTAGTCCTGGGTTCTATAAGAAAGCAAGCTGAGCAAGCCAGGGAAAGCAATCCAGTAAGCAGCACCCCTACATGGCCTTTGCATCAGCTCCTACCTCCAGGTTCCTGCTCTGTGTGAATTCCTGCCCTGACTTCCCTTTGGTGATGAGCATCAATGTGGAATTATAAGCTGAATAAACCCTTTCCTCCCCAACTTGCTTCTTGGTCATGATGTTTTGTGCAAGAATACAAACCCTGATTAAAACAAGCAGACAGACAGACAGACAGATATAGATAGATTATAGATAGATATATGCATGAATACATGCCTACATACATACATGGAGAGACAGACAGACAGACAGATATTTTGCATAGTAATAAAGGAAAGTGGGTCAATGACAGAATCTCAGGGCTTGTCATTAATAAAACTGGACTCAGAGTCATATACCCATGGTAGTAATTTTCAAGCAAATGAGAAGGCAGCGCAAACATGGCATCACTTCTTGCAGTTGTGAGGAATTCCTTGAGTTTGTGTTCATGATTCCCATCAGTTCCTATGAGCATCCTGACATTATTTCTGCTCCATCATATCATAGTTGGCAATGTACACGTTTGACAATCACAGCTGTAGTACTGGCCAGTCAGATGTATCATTTTATATCAAGTTATTTCTGCCTGTCTTCTTCACTTGGCCTCTGTGAGGACCTGTTGTCAAAATACTGTGCTTTCCTCCTGTGAACTCAGTCTAGCTGACACCTCGTGCTTGTTTATTTGTTAGAAATTAGGTTCAGAGTTTTCAGCTTACTTCCCAGCCTTTAGAGCTGGTTTTCCTTTTGATTTAATCATTCGTCCACACAACACTTAAACAGTGTTACAGTCACAGCTTAGGACATAGAAACACATTCACCAATCTCCTCTCTGTTCCTGTTTCTTTCACCTTCACATTCCACTTTATGGTGACATCACTTCTTTCAAGAAACACAAACACATTAGAACATATATTTGTGCTATTGTCTCATTTGCATAAAAATTAGCATCACAAGAATGACTCTGAGTCTGTCTTAATTAAGAATAATGATCAGCTGAAACTAAGATTCCCATTTATTACTTTATTATTATGTACAGTACCTATCTACCCAGCATCTATTTTTATCATCTACCTGTTATCATCCATCTATCTACTATCTACTATCTATCTCTCTATCTGTGTACCTATCTATCAATCATATCTATGTATCTATGTATGTATGTATGTATGTATGTATGTATGTATCTATCTATGGTATATCTATCAATCTATCTACAGTCTATCTATCTATCTATGGTCAATTTATCTATGTTCTATCTATCATTTATCTATAATCTATCTATCTATCTATCTATCTATCTATGGTATATCTATCAATCTATCTACAGTTTATCTATCTATGGTCTATTTATCTATGTTCTATCTATCATTTATCTATAATCTATCTATCTATCTATCTATCTATCTATGGTATATCAATCTATCATCTATCTATTGCTATCATCTATCTGTCACTTATTCATCTATCTATCTTCCTGTCTATTGATCATCTATCTATTTATGGTCCATCTATCTATCTATCTATCTATCTATCTATCTATCTATCATCTATCTATCTATCATCTATCTATCTATCTATCATTTATCTATTACTGTCATCTATAAGTCATCTATCTATCTGTCATCTATCCATCCATTGATGCATCCTCCATCCATCCACCTATCTAATATCATGGTTGGCACGCAATTCTTTAGATGATAATAGACTGCACAGTATTGCGTTTTCTGTTCACAGCAATTCTCATAGAATGTTTCTGTGGGTTTGGACAAAATTCCTAGGTCTGTAGCCAGCTTATGTGTGTGATTTAGTGATCAGTTGACAGAATCGATCTCCGAATGAGTGCTGATTGTTACCGGGTGCTGCAGAGAGGTTGCTGATGAGGAAGTGCTGTTCTACCGTGGATGTTGGTTAATATTTTCATTTGCATTAATGAGAACCATGACAGAGATATAAGACATGCATCTCGTTCATTTCTTCTTGTGTGCCAGAGTATGCAGCTTCATCTACCGGCATGCAGCATCTCATTGTGGGTACTGTAGTTGTGCCCCAAGATATATGTGCTGGAAGCTCAGTGCTCAGCTTGAAACTAAGTAAAAGATAGTGGCTCCTTTAAGGGGTGGAGCCACAAAGGGACTGATGTGGTTCTGCTTAGTTCACAAATTGCCATGAAAGAACAAACTTAAATTCTGAATTCCTCACTGGCTCCTTGTCATACTAGAAGACCTCCTTATCTTATATGCTTCCATAGTGTTAGGACATACATCCTGGAGCCCTCAGAGATGAGCAGAGCTGGTAACACTTTGGGGACTTCAGAACTGTGAATTAAACAGTCTTTTTTTTTTTCTCTTTACAATGCCCTAGCATCACTTACTTTGTTATAGCCACAGAAAATGAGTGATATTTTTACCATCTATTCTAGCAGTCCCAATCACTGTTCTTCCCACACTGAGACTTGCTATAGAAAGAAATGCCAAGTGCAGAGAGGTTTGCTTGTGTCATTTTATACCTTGACAAATGTGCCATCTTGGAATGTAGTGGCATGGTGGCTCTTGACACATGCCTATAGTCCACTGTTTTGTTTTTTACTCTTCTTTTTTCTGTGTTTTTCCTTTCTCCTCTCACATTTTTTATTAATTCTTTGAGAATTTTGTATACTTTTGATCATTGTGATTAACTCTCCCCAACTCCTTTTAACCTTTTCCCTCTCCACCCCCCAAGCCTTAGCTAGAGCAATAGGACAAGTGACAGAGAGACGGGGAGTACAGATCAGGAGGGACAAAGTCAAAGTGTCCTCACGTGCCAGTGACATGATGCTAAATATAACAGCTCCCAAACACTGCACCAAAAAGTACAGCCAATGAACACAGGAGGATACACACCTAACACACGACAGGCAGTCGCCTTCCTGTAGAATCTTATATTTCATTGAGAAACACAAAATACCCAGGATATTAAAAACAATCCTGAACTATAAAAGCTCACTGCAGGAATCACCATCCCAGATCTCAAGTTACACTATCAAGCTATCATCATAAAACCAGTGTGGTTTATGAATATATTGTCATAACCTCTGTGAACTGAAAACCACTCAGTTTTTTTTCCCTTTTTACCCACTGATATCTAATGGATTATGCTGTCTAATTGCTTCAGCTGTTGCCTAAGTGTAGTGATGGGCATTGGTGGATGGGGTGGGTATTCTTGTCTTGGTGTCTTCAGGCAACTGCTTCTGGTATTTCCATATTAAACTGGGATACCTTGCTTTGTGTTGGATAGGCTGTATCAAGCTAAAAAAATGTTAACTTTTTTTGATACTGAGTATTACCTAGAAAGAGGAATGAATGTTGCATTCTTTCACAGGATCTCTTGAGTTCTGTAGAGGTAGCCATATGAACTTTTTCTGCTCTGTCACTTATTATGATGATAAATCACTGAATTTTCCTCTTAATGCTGAATGACACCTGTGTTCCCAGGATGAACCCCAGTTGTCATGTCATAGTTAATTTTGTGTGAGTCAGATGCTGCTTACAAACCATCTGTCATATTGTTTGCACATTCTTAAATATTGCATTTGACATTTTGAAGTAATATGCACAAGTTGTCATTAATTTGCCTTTTTATTGTGAATAATTTTTAAATATTAGTATTAAAATATCAGATACCTTGCTGCAGAAAGAGAATTTGGAAATTAATTAAACATGAATAATGAGATTTTTTTAGAGGAAGAGATTTAATGAAATTCTCTCTTAATATCATATGAGCGCTTGAGATTGTTTCAAGGGGAAAAATCTTT
The DNA here is from genome assembly GCF_011762505.2 of Arvicanthis niloticus. Taxonomy (NCBI): domain Eukaryota; kingdom Metazoa; phylum Chordata; class Mammalia; order Rodentia; family Muridae; genus Arvicanthis; species Arvicanthis niloticus. Next base: position 62,480,213 of record NC_047670.1, read on the forward strand.
ATAGTTTTCCTTCCTTCCTTCTTTATGTTAGTTTTATGAAAATTAAATATACAAAGTCATTAGTTTCTTTACAAATTTTTCATAATACTTTCCTTTTGTCGATCTTCTTGCTCTGATTTTCCCCCATTCCCTGCTCCCTATCACTGCTTTCTATCTCAGCTTCCCACTGTCCCATTTTCATAAGTATTCTGTTACTATGCTGGTCAGCTTTTGTTATCAAAACTGGACACAGCCTAGAATCTCCAGCGAAGAGAACACCAGTGATGAACTGTTTAGATCAATTAGACCTGTGGATGTGTTTGTGGAGATTATCTTGATCGTCTTAATTGATGTGAAAAGACCCAGTCCACTGTGGGTGACATCATTCCCTATGCCGGGGATCCAGAGCTAGGCAAAGCACAAATGATCATGCATGCATTCCTTTCTCCCTGTTCTCAACTGTACACGTGACTACCTGTTTCTTGTGCCATCTTGATGTCCCCGGTACAATGATCATAACCTAGAATCATGAGCTAAAATAAAGCCTTTCTTCCCTCCTTGCTTTTGGTCAGAACATTTGTTCACATAAGTGAAATTAAGATAGTAGCCCTCTTTTTAAAATTCTTTTTGCTTTCTTCCTATGTATAAGATCTTCTTTTCCCTTCTGATAGCTCCCTTGTAGTTTCATGATCTATGCCCCCCCTATGAATATTAAAACCCAAGATTCACATAGACAGAAAATATTGTATTTATCTTCTCAAGTCTGGAATACTTTGGTCAAGATAATTATTGCCAGTTCCATGCAATGTCATGCAAATTTTATTATTTCATTTTTCTTTACAGTTGAATAGTATTCTAGTGGGGATTGGGTTCTCTCTCTCTCTCTCTCTCTCTCTCTCTCTCTCTCTCTCTCTCTCTCTCTTTGTGTGTGTGTGTGTACATATCAGTTTCTTTACCTATTCATCTGTTGGTGGACATCAAGTCTGGTCCCATTCCCTGACTGTTGTAAGCAGCACAGTAATGAACATTACTGTGGTAAAAATCTCTGTAGTAGGACTTGAATTCCCTAGGTACACACTGAAGATGGTATAGCTGGGTCATATTGCAGGACTATTCGTGGCTTCTGAGAAGCTTATATACTGATTTCCATAATGGCCACACCAGCTACAACCCAGCAGTGAATAGTCATCCTCTTTCCCCACATCCTCCTCCTGAAATTTTATCTTCAGCTTTCTTCATTTAAGCCATTCTGACTGGGATGAGATAGGATCTCAAAGGAGTTTTAATATTTCTTTACCTGATGCCTGAGAATATTGAACACCACTTTATTTCTAATAGAAATTTGGTCCTCCTAGGACTGCCAACATTGGCAGTAATTAATATTCGTACATGCAATTTCTTGTATATTTTCCATTTTAATTCGGTCTTAAATTTTATTTTCATAGGAATAACTTACTCTACTATGTGTATACATGTATGTGCATATATATGTATGCAACATGTGTATGCATGTGTGTGCAGTCCTGCAGTTGACATCAGGTGTCTTCCTTTACCACTCTTTTCCATATATATATATATATAGATAGAGAGAGAGAGAGAGAGAGAGAGAGAGAGAGAGAGAATTTCTCACTGAACCTGGCATTCACCAAATGGCTAGATTTACTGGCCAGTACAATCTAGGTATCCTCTTGCATCCACCTTACCAGCTCTGGGGTTAGATGTGCACTCCACACCTGGCTTTTTATATGAGTGTTGGGGATCTGAAGTCAGGTCTTCATAATTTCGAGGTAAGCACTGATTATCCTCTGAGCCAATGCCCAGCCCTGTCCTCATTCTTAATATTGAATATTCCTCTGTTTTAGCAGGCGTTGCTTCTTTTATCTCCTATTTCATAGATTAAGGGTTTTTCCTTTTTAAAAAACTGTGGTTAACATCAAGATCTCCTTACTGATTTCTAGGATGCAGCAACAGAGGAAGAGCCTGCACTCTTTATCAGATGAACTGTTAGGGAAAGATGGGATCAAGAAATCTGTAGGGGAAAGAATGGGAAAGGACATGTATTTTAAACAAAGAGGTCCAGGGCAATCATTCTCATGACACCCAAATGACACACAGTCTTTTTGCACTTTTACTGCAGTATGCAACTATTTTCTCTTTATTGACAACACACTATTTATTGTTTTTCTACAGGTGTTTGATGGATATGTGGCTGCTTATTGAGCTGAGTGTTTTACTCATTTAATGAAATACCACTGTGCACCTTCTTCAGAGCACAGTTGTGTCCAAACATCTGGAAGGCTGATTCTCTTTTTTTGTTATTTTTGAAGCATTGTGATTTTGTTTTGAGCCCCCAGCCCTCTCTCTCCCACAATAACTACATAATCAGTAGTTTCAGGCTCAAGCCACTTATGTCTGAGTTACAGCTTCTCTTTATCAATTTTATGTGCTTTCATGCGTATTAATATCTATAATGCTGTATTCTTATTATGACCTCTGGTTTTGCCCAATGTTTTGGGTTGAATTATCTTGTGTCTGTGGGTCAATGGGGCTGATCCTTGATTCCTCCTGGTAGGCTCTCTTAAGCTCTCAGCCCCTGGTTTGGTTTACACAGCTTTCCCTGTCTCGGACATACCTCATGTGCCTAGGATACCTTCAGTTTCTCTTTGCTAACATGGCTGCATGGAAGGGGATGGAAGCGTACACAGCAGTCCACATGGACCATACATATTGACTGCTATGTACATCTTTATTATAATCCCCCCTTTAAAAAATCTTGCTTTTTATCATGTCCATCTGGTGTCTGAGAAGACTTTTCATTCTGCCGGGATTGCCTTCACAGTTATGTCTCAAACTCTCTTAACAGGTACTTACGGAACCAACTACAGGCTCTTTTTTCTTTCCACCCTTTTGTGAGCATTTAACGAACCCTTCCCCAGGATCTGTGAGGCCACCCAATTCCCCTGCAGTCTGACTGTCCCTAAAACCAGTTACTTGTCGTTAGTTTGCCTTAGCATGTTGACACATGCCAACTATCAACCTGCCACGTAGTGTGAATCTCTAGTTCAATCTAGGACATGCAGGCTTGGAAAGGTCTCAGTAGGTGAAGTGCTTGCTTTGCAAGCATGAGGATCTGAGTTGGAGGTCCAGCATTTATGTAGAAAGCTGGGCTGAGCGGGTGACAGTCAGCACACTCTTACTTATAACCTCTGAGCTGTTGGAGAAATAGAGTGGATGAAGACGGAGTCTTACAGTTTGCTGGTCAGCCTAGCCAACTGGTGAGCTCCAAGTTCAGCAAAGTTTTACCACCTCGAAAATAAAGAAGAGTAGTATAGCAAGACACCTGACAAGGACCTCTAGCCTCCACATACATGTACACTAGCACATGCACACTCATAGACACATTTGCACACACTGGTGTTTGTTTCTCCCCAGGATTCCTGGGTGACCTCAGCAGACCTGCCTGGTGCCGGCCCCAGGAAGGACCTGTGATTAAGGGCTTGTGTTCACATGTGTTCAGCACTGTTCTTCCGTGGCCTTGATCACTCCAGACTTGCAATTACAAATCTGTGGGCTTGTGTTTTGTTTTGTTGAGGTTCCATTGTCTTCTGGCGAGAGGCTTTGCTGATAATCAGTTCTGCGGTGATCTTGTTGTCCTTTCTCACGAGTGCGCCGTCTGTCATCTGCTCAGCCTCTGGTCCACACAGTGGGACACATGCAAAGGACTTGTATCATTTCTCAGATGTTCCAGCAGACAGATACACTTGACCCTTTAACCTCATTGTCCCAGCAGACCTTATCATTACAATCCAAAGGTGTATGGAATATTGCTCTTTCTATACACACAGATCTGGGCATGCCAACCCCTCCTTGCAGGTCAGGTCTCTATTTGTAAGCACCATGAGCTCTATTCCATCCCTTGGCCCTGGGGTGGGGGAGGGGGGACCCACTCAAACCATCTTGCGTCTTTTTTGCTTGAGTTCTCTGGCTACCCATTTCCCCATACTCTCTGTTAAAATTGTCTCCATTTTCTCTCTTTTCTCCCACACATCTGATTGATCTCTGTCCATTTTCTCTTGTTGGTCTGTCATTTCTAAACTGTGCTCAGAAAGCTATCTTCCAAGCTGTTAGCCATTCTCTGCCGCTCCCTGCTTCACTGGCTCACTTCCTGGCTTTTCTAGCCTCTGCTTATCAGAGGTCTGAGGCCCCTCTGGCTTCCTTCAGCTCACCAATTGCATTTGGGCTCTTTTGTGTCCACTCAGCCACTGATATCTAGCCTGTGGTCACACTGGCACATCTGTTCAGCCCGGTGTAGCTACTTGCATGCCCACAGTGCTGGATCCCTGAGCCTTGCCCGTTTGCTTTCACTAGGGCAGCTTTAGATAGTCTCTAACTATTTTTTTTTATCGCTCCCCTTTCAGTGGGACCCATGTCCCTGTGCTTTAGAGATGATGCCCTGTGGGGTAGGCAGTGGGTCATGGAGTCTCCCAGCCTCATAGCCTCTCTTGGTGCAGCCACTACTAGAACATCTGCCCCAGCCTCTTTTCTCCTTTCCTACCTTGTTCTCACCCTTAGTGAGTTAGACTCTCTCCCAAGAGGCAGGTGTCTGTCCTCTAGGGAGTCACCTTTTGTGGACATTTGACACCATTGGAGCTTTGGCTGTCTGAGTCCGCCACCTTCTTCCTATAGTCCACATAGTCTCTTGTGACCATGTAAAGACTGGGACTCAAGGCTCTCTTGGGTTTGGCATGGTTCCTTGTTCCCTCCTGCTTCTGAGAAGAATTTGTGTGAGTGGGAAGCAGCTCCTGGTGGAAATGAGCCCTCATCGTGCCATCTGCAATTCCCCAAAGGTTCATGTGATCCTGATGCCCATCTGCCCATATCCATATCCATAATGACAGGAATGCCAGGTTAGGTAGTTTTATAAAAAGTGTTGTCAAGGAGGGGTGGGGACTGTTAAAAAGCCTGGTTTCTAATCACTAGTCTTTTCCACACCTGCCTTGAAGGGTCAGTCAAGAACATGAGCACCACATCATCATACATGGCTTCTTTTCTAGGGCCTGTGGTGAGAAAGTTCTGAAGTTGTCCAGTGCTCATGCAAATGAATGATTGAAGTGGAAACTTAGGGGTTCTTTGGAAAGTCGGTTGGATGATGTTTTGCTGGCGCAAACACATGAAGGAATGTTTCATTAAAGTGGACACAGGTGAAAGACTAAGGCAGACTCATGAAGGAAAGTTTCACTGAAGCAGACACAGGAGGGAGGATCCTCTGCTAAAGCAAGCATGTGAAGGGACAAATGACAAAGGATTCTTTGCTAACAATGTGCATGCATTAGTCCTTACAATGCACAGTTGAGCTGCATTTGTTGGGACTCCATGGAGAGAAATGCACCGAAAAACTGGTGGTGTGCTGCAGTTTGTTGCCACTTCCAATTCTCTGAGCTGATTGGATGCCTGTGCCAAGGCAAGACATGTACTGACACAAGGCACATGGAGAACACGTGATGTTTGGAGGGTATAAATAGGACTAGAGCGAGTGATGGAGACAGAGCTCGGCTTGCTGGCACAGCTAGCAGTGCAACGCTTCCAGTCATTGCTGATGTTCGTCTGAGAGAGGCACAGCTGAGAACTTCTTCCTGTTGGTCCCTCCTGCTGACTGGAGCTGAGGCTGAGGCCTGGCTGTCTCTGCTAGGTTGTGTCTAACTGTTGCTAACCTGACTCTACTGCGCTGCACTGCTGGTGTATCCATGAAGTGTTTGCAAGTGGATCGAGCTGCCACTGCCTGCTAACCTGTGAAATGAACTGCCAGGAGTTGTTCCAAAGAGCCTTTCTAAACAGAGCCACTTCCTCACCTCTCCCCCATATCCTTTCTTTTCCACTACTTCTGGTGAGTGTTGGGTTACAAGAAAGGTTAAAGTATTTAAAGAACCATCATTAAAAATAGGATTTGAAAAAAAATAAAGTTACAGAGGATGCTGTCATTACATGTCTACTGATGGCTCTGAAGTATTGTTCTACAAGGTCCAGGCTCTGGGCATGTTGTGAAGTGGCATTAGAAGCAGTGGAGAACACCTGGCCTGACAGCTGGGTTCTGTGGAGAACACCTGGCCTGACAGCTGGGTTCTGTGGAGAACACCTGGCCTGACAGCTGGGTTCTGTGGAGAACACCTGGCCTGACAGCTGGGTTCTGTGAAGATCACCTGCTCTGCCTGAGGATGTGGCTGGAGCAGGTGGCAGGACCCAGGTAGATCCTCTGCCCACTTTGAAAGGAATGAGCTCTCAATGGGCAGATAAGGAAGAGAGTGGGTATATTGCTATGGAGGGTAGTCTGCACTCTTCATGGGAGTTCAAACTCTCTCTGCACTTCACCTTCCTCTCAGTCTTCTGATATCAATTTCTGCTACTGGAACATCCCCAAGGTGGGGACCCCAGGACAGACATGTGCAATATGAGAGGAAAACATAGAGCGTGAGCTCACACAGTGTGGCTAAGGAAGGCAAAAATATCCATATTCCCACTAGGATCTCTGCCCCTCGCTCCTGCTCTGTACCTTGTTGTATGACTTTGTCTTGGCAGGTGTGATCAAGTATCCACTCAGACAGGGCAAGAAGGACAAGCTCAAGAAGTTTTTCAAGCAAGTCTAGTGTGGCAAACCGGTGAGCTAATTGGGGTTTCGGCAGGACCATGGAAGAGTCAGGGGGTAGCTGCATTCCTTAAGAACCTGCCCAGCATAAGCGATGATCCTGCAGCTCTCTATACAACTTACAGACAGTTCTATAGGCGTGCCATTTCTCTAAAACAAGCTCATTCTACCTTGGGGAGGGGTTTGTGAACCTTGTACCTGTCTCAGCTCCCCCAGCCCAATGTGTTTCATTTACTTGGTAAGTCTTAATGAGTCCCCTCCTCCTTTCAGGAGAAGATGCTTCAAATTAGAGGAAACAGCACCACCAAACAGCACTTGCTGCTAACTGGCTCTCCCAGGCTCATTCACCCCAGCAACTCCTTCAAGGGAGTCAGCCACCAGGAGTTGACCACAAAGACATCAACTGTGTCTTAGGACAAACAGCTCTGGGACCCAGTCCTGGCATGAACACCACTGACTGGGGTATCCCTGAATGGTCATGTGTGAGCTACTATTTCCCCTCTCTAAGTCAGACTTAGTCATGTCTTTGGGAAGAGTCGTAAGGATTCCATGAAATGGTAGCATGATGTCCTCATCTGGGACTTTGGATGGAGCCCTATTGAGGCTCCCAAAGGTATTATCCTTAGTGTAGGATTATGAGACTCCATATTGAAACTTCTCAGAATGCCTGGAGCCTTGAGCTGTAGGGCATCTCTCTGGAGAAACGGTTGGGCTATAGATCCTTTCTCACTTCCTGTTAGGAGGAGTTCCATTCCTGGCTCAAACCATCAAGTGTTTGTGGCATTAGGATCCCAGGGCTTCTACCCCAAGCTTTGGTATCTCCCTGATGGGCTGTGGAGGCGTCACAAATCCTAGAGCAGTTCCACAGCACAGTGGAGCCCTTGATGTGCAAGCCAGCCGTTCTGAGGACACCCTCGTACCTTTCTCAAACTAATAATCTCATGTTGATGGACAAAATTAGTCTCTGAATTCTAATGAGACTGTGCACCCAGGAGACGGACAGCCCATCTGAAATTAAATGAGAGAAACTGCTACTTCTGCGGCTTCTTTCAGAGGCACATTTGCATTCTGTCAGCTTCCATTACTAAGGCCTGGTGGACACCAGGAAGGAAAGGAACCCTCTGCTAGGCAGGTCAGGGCATTGCAAAGCCTGCAGAGGCAATGGGCATTCAGTCAGGCTTGTTGTCCCAGTGACTTCTCTTTTCTCTGCCCCTTCCTCTGTTCCCTTGTCAGAGGCCAGTGTCCCTTCCCCCCTCTAGAGCCTGTTTGAGGGAGATGCAGACAGCTAGCCCTTTTTCTTGTTGCCCAAACTTTTCTCTTCTCAGAGGCTTGCTGTCCAACCTAAATGTGATGACAAATCCCTCCCAAAGACCTTTGCAACCTCCACTAGCTGGGCTGCTCTTGCATTGGTCTGGCTTTGTGACTGATGTATGGGACTCAGTCACAAAATATCTTTCTACACACACACACACACACACACACACACACACACATCATTATTTAAAAGTGCGTCTTGGCTTGACATGGTGGTGAACACCCATACTCTCAGTGCTTCCTAGGATGGCCGAGATAGAAGAATTCCAAGTCCGAGGCCAGCCTGGCTGTGTAGAGAGACTTTGTGTCATATGTAAGTGACCTAAAGAGGCCCACATTCACTCCCTGCTGCTGGGGCAGGGGGATTTCTGGTGTTGGAAGGTCCTTTTACACCTCTAGTTTAAAGAATCTGGCTCTTTGCATGGGCTTAGCAAAAAATAAAAAAAAAATTTCATGAAAGACAGCCAACCACACAAAAGATCTGAGAACCCTGAAAGTCCCCAGGGTCCCAGGGCTTCCCATGACCTAAGCAGCTATAAGGTGGTTTGTTTGTTTGTTTGTTTGTTTGTTTAGAAGACTGGAGCAGACTGTGATCCTTTAGCGGCCCTTGTGAGCTGATCAGGACCTCTCCCTCCCACTGTAAAATGAAAAACCTGAAGTATAGCAACCTTCTGAACCTTAGCATAGTTCTCTCTCAGAACCAGCTGAAGCTGCCACAAGTCCCTGTGCCTAGGGCCTGTCTCTCTTCCATGCCTGGCTAGAAAGGTAGGCCCTGAGCTCCTGGAAGAAGCTGGCTGGCACATGGGAAGATGGAGGTGCAGAATTCAGCAAATTGGTGAGGTCAGATCAGGGTCTTCTGTGCCCAGTGGAAAGAGTGTGAACCATGCTGTGTGGGGCTCAGGACAAAGATACCTGCATCAGATGAGGGAGCGGCCTGCATTTCAAATGATTTCACTGAACGTCTGAATCACTGTTTGCCTCAATGACCTCTCCCTTCAAGTCTCACGTCAGAAGTATAATACAGGCAGATCATTAAGTCAGCCACCAGAGCTAACAGCTGACATTGGCACTAATTGTAATTAAAAATTAGCATAGAAATGTGCTTTTAGGAGATTAAAATTATTGGTGGGTCCTGACCCCCGTGCATCACCCTAAGTGATGGACGACAAATGAGCCCCGCATTAAATAAAGTCCGTCTAATAGGCTTCGGAGAGAGAAAAGATGCAGATTCATTGATTTTCCTTTCTCCTTGATTTACAAACACATCTCCTGCATAGATAAACAGCACACACACCGGGATCGTTGCTGTACACCGGACGCCACACTGCCTTTGAGAGGCCGTATCTTCATCAATTTCCATACAGGGCCTCGACCTCTAGTAACAGCTTTGTGCTGTAAGCACTTTCTCTACTCGGCAAATTGCATTACATATTAGAAATATTATCTCCGTGCAGCGAAGTATCAGTTAATGATTAGCCGAGTGGCTAAAATGCGTGTCAGAGAGAGGATCTGGATTTCACGGAGCAATTATGGCACAGCGCTGGGTTTGCATTCCTGTATAGGATTTACATTGTGGGTACCAGAAGCTCCTGTCAGAGGCAAAGGGACACAAAGACAGATGTGTCAGAGGGGCATTTGGCACCTCCAGCTGCCTTGTCTCTGTTGTGTCCACTAGAGTTCCCATGTTCTGTTGACAGACAGCCCCCTGGGTAAATTGAAGGCTTCTGGACCGTTTAGATAGATGGAGGCTCTAGTGGCTTATGAGAAGGAAGAATCATGAGACAAACGGCTGACGGTCTGCATGAAATGAGGACAAAGTAGGCATGGCCTTGAGTTCCTAGAGTTTATGGAGATGAGAGAGGGGCAGGAGACCAGTGGGGTCAGACAAATAAGGAGCAGAGGCAGGCAAGGTATTGTGACTAAATGCTAAGTCAAGGGTGCAGCACACACCGTGGGAAAGGGATGGCTTCGTTGCCACTGCCTCTTTGGAAGAATGGCCCCTGCCAATGTCCCCAAGGAGATACTGTAGCAGAGATATGAAAAGTGTGGTTCCAGTCACGTGTTTCTGTCCATGAAACTTTGGGGATGACAGGATGGTCAGCTGGACTAGGGGAGTGAGGATGAAGGGGAAGAGGGTGATAACAAGCTGGGAAAGGGTGCATAACAAAACCACACTGCAGGGATGCTGAAACTTTTAGTGAAGCCACACTGCAGGGTCCTGGGTCAGAGAGGCCAGGGCCAACCCTGACTTTCAAGGGTTTTCTGGCTTCTTAGTAGAAACTGGGAAGGAAATTAGGACAATTCAGAGGAGAGGGATGAGGGAAGGACTAGATTCTGGATGTGTACTGTGGATCACTTAAGCAGTGGGGCTTGGGAAGGCTAATAGGGAGAGTTCAGGGAACCTCAAAGCCCATGGTTCTGAGGGGCACCTGATGGAAAGTAGACAACTGGGCAGCAGTGTGTGTGTGTGTGTGTGTGTGTGTGTGTGTGTGTGTGTGTGTATTAGTAGTGATGGGCAGTTATGAAGCTAGCCCAGATGCCTCTAATATGAGCCATCTTCAAGTGGAGCCGAGGGAAGGGATTGACTTGTCCACTCTTCTGTCTTTCCCTCTTACGTGCCACTATGTGCTAATGGTTTTCATTTAGGCTCCACAGTGTCCCCCTCATCAGAGATGTTTCTTGCTAACTAGGCAAAGCAGGAAAAATTTGCTGACTCTAGCCCTACAGGGCAACATGAGAATCTGTGTGTGTGTGTTTTAGGAGGTGGTCTGTTAATCCCTTATCCCTGGCCAGAACTCCCACCTCTAAGCCCCCAAAGGTTATTTGGTTAGATGTTTGGCTTCTCCTCCTCCATAGATGTAGTTTTGGTGCCCAGGGCTCCTGAAGAAGTGCACACGCCTGGGCCAGGTCACAGATTCCCACAGCCTCTGTCCAGCGGTGACCTTCTTCTGACTCCCCAGCCACCCGGTTCCTGTGAGATCATCAGCCCTTATTTCATTCTCTTATTGGACAAGCCCCCTCTACCTTTCCTGTGCCTAGGTACTTTTAGAACAGGACCAGCTGTCCTCCTCAGAGGCCACCTTACACTCAAGGGCCCCATCTCCTCCACAACCTTTGTCTAGCGCCACTGAGTGCTAGCTGGTCCAGCCTAGCAGGCAGCAGCTGCCCACCTGGTCTCCAGTGCTTTGTGGCCAGAGGTTATTGCAATAGGATGAGTCCAAGAGGCTGTCTGGAGCTTCGAATCAGGCTTCAGAATCACTAAGGTTTATGGGGCTCATGCTTGGCTGGGCTTGGGACTCACTGGACAAAATAGGGTGGAGACGGCTCTTTGGGATTACTTCTTGAAATGAAGTGAGCTGGCACACATCTGTACCTGTAGTTGCTGCTTGGTGAAAGCCAGGTTTTGGCTCAAAGCCTTAACTCCTAGAGATTAATTGACATTGCAATCATATTCCTGAGAATTGGGTCCTGAAGTCACGGAAAGGGATGTGGATGGGGTCACAGAAGCAAGGTACGGGCAGGCAGTTTTATTAACCCCTCTGTGACCTCCAAAATCTCCTGCCTCTCCTCAGGTCCCTCTACTAGCTATGGGCAGCCAGTATTGGCTGGTTTGGGTGGGGAATCTCAGACAACGATCCCAGGAAGACAAGAGGGTTAGGCGTCTTGCCTTTCAACCTGCTCTTTTAGGCTGTTTGAAGAATATCCACTGTTGCTTTTTGGTGTCAGAGTGAATTATTTAATGGGGAGTGAAAACCTGCCCTTGGAGTGCCTTTCAGAACACGGAGGAACTAGGATCTTAGATTTGTTTTTCTTAATATCTCTCTTTGTTTTTCCCGGAGGTACCCTGAGAGAGCCAGATCTTGGCTCTGTGCAGCTTAAGAAAAGGCAGTCTGGGCTCCGTCTTCACTTCCTCTTGCCCTGCCCACAAGCTACATGGCTCCCAGGAGTCGGTTCAACTCAGCACACATTGGCATTGTTCAGGCTACAGCAGTCCATCTGGCTCCTGCCCTCAGGCTGGCTTGGGGGACTTCACGGTTCATCTCATTTCCTGCACCCACTCTCTTGCTCCACCAGGTCCACCAGGCATCCTCTCCTCCACAGACCTCAGGGGTTGACAGTGAGCCCTAGGAGAGGTAGGTGACTGTCCCCATGCTTGTCCTCTCCCTGTCCCTGGGCTTAGACTCAGTGCTGCCCCAAGAGAGTCAGGAGCTCTATAGATGGGACACCAACAACCTTCTCACACTTCACACGAGATGTTCTGCCCCAGGTGATGCAGTGAGGGCCAGAACCTGGAGCCCCAGGACCATCACATGCCAGCTCTGCAGAGGGAGGGCAGTTGGCATTGGCAGTCCTGAGATCTCCAGGGCACAGGAGATGTAAGGGGAAAAAAAGCAGAAGCTAAGATAGAACCTAGGGCTCCAGAGGCAATGATGTCAGTTCATGTGATCATCACCTTATGGGAGTGGTCCCCAATGTCTCTGTGAAATCTTGGCCCGAGAATGGGTCTCTCTCAGCCCTTAGGCACCCAGGCTTACTTTTAGGATGAAGAGGGAGGGTTTGGGTGGACGAGTGGTTTCAGTCAGGTTTCTGGGCTCCAGACAAGCTGCCCACCTTGTCTTTACTTCTATTCTCTTCTTTATTATGAGCCCTTGGACTCCTCTGGGCATAGCCCTAGATGTCTAGGGGTGCTGCTTAGTTTTCTCAGGATGAGCTGAGTGAAGGTTCTTGACAAGGGAACTTGAGTATGCTAAATTCCAGGACTCTGGGTGTGATGGTGGGACGTGCAGGGACAGAGGCCATGCTGGGAGCTCCAGTGTGTGTGTGTGTGTGTGTGTGTGTGTGTTTATATGAATTTGTGTATATGTGTCTGTGTGTCTATGTGTATTTATGTTTGTATGTGGTGTATATATGTACATATGTGCATTTGTATTTATATGTGTATTTGTATGTATGTGTCTGTGTGTTTATAGTGTCTATATGTATGTGTGTGTGAATGTGTTTGTGTGTGTGTATGGTGTGCCATGCCTGTGTGCATACCTCTAGAGGCCAGAAGAAAGCACTGGATGCCCTGGAACTGGAATAACATGAAGTAGTAAGTGTTAACAGTAAGCCAACCCAACGTGGGTGCTGGGAACTGAAGCTGGGGTCAGGCAGGAAGTTGGGATGGATCTCCAGGGTGGGCTGTGTGTCCCTGGATTGTAGTGACTCTGAGCACCATCAGAGCCTAGCTTTTCAGTCCCTCTCTGGATTTGAGGAACTAGGTTTTCCCTTTCACCATGCACCATATCCTTCTTGCCCTGTGCATAGGTGGTAGTGATCTTTCTGATGCTACCACTCAGTCCTTGAAAGTTCTGTCTGCCCAAAGCAACATTCTGGATGTTCCATCCAAACTCACCAAGCCCAAAACCCCCATTGCTGCTAATTCCTTAATAAAAGGTTAGGCTTATAAAACTCGACAACATCAAAGGAGGTTTTTAAGCCATGTACATTAGGCCTTTCATGGGGGATAGCGGGGAATAGCTAATGACAGGCAGGCTCAGTGGAACAGATATTTCATCTAATACCAGTTTCGAGAAAGTCAATTGCTGGGTGATTTCTGCAGATTAAATTACCTTTATTTGGAGGTCACCTCCTGCAGCTAGATTGAGAGAGGCAGAGTCACAATATCAATGCCAACAATGAGGTGTTAATTCACTCCACAAACAAGGGTGTCCTGCCTGCCTAGCATTCTAAAGAAGAAGGATTTTTAGCAACCCCTCTCTAATATCCATGCCTGCATTAAAGGGCAGATGTGTAGGTTGTATGGGGGCAGCACTGAGTTCATTTAAACAACTCCTTGGTAGTGGCAAGGAAAGTGGTACCATTTCTCCAGCCTGTGCCCTGCTATTCTGGGAGTTCAGTGAGCTGGGATAGCAGAGCATTGAGGGTAGATGAGAAACTGGAACTCAGGTAGAGGACCAACAGCCAATTCCCAAGGTCAGGAATGCTGGGGAACTGTATCCTCCCAGGCTGAGGCTGTGTTGACATTGCTCTGGCATGACCAGAAATCTTTGTACAGTAGGATCTGTCACTCTGTGTGCTGGGATGGGGCAGGGTTTGAGCCTGCTCTTCTTTGATGACTTCTATTTAGCTCATTTTGCTTTCTTTAATTTTCAGTGGCATGGAATCAGATTGGTTTAAAGAGTGAGCAACTGAGCTAGCGCAAGATCAGAGGCTGTATCAGGCTTCCTAGTGGGTAGTAGCCAAAATCTGACCCTTATAAGACATTGAGTGAAGTTCCTTATCCAACACTCCTGTGGTGAGGGACACACACTAGCACTGTAGTGTGTGTGTGTGTGTGTGTGTGTGTGTGTGTGTGTGTGTGTGTGTGAAGGAGATTGGGATGCAGATAATTTCCAAGGATTCTCAAGCTTGGACGCTGCCTTCCCCAGATTCAGTGTGCAGGGAATCTGCAGCTCCTATAGTTACATCTGGAAAAAACTGAAGCAAGGACTTCTTATAGGCTGGGGACTATCCACCAGGGACTATCCACTATCTAGCCACCAGGACTATTTTCAGTAGCCCCGCCCATTTCCCATGCCTCCCTGAAATTTCCACATACCCCCACCCCACTTCTATTTTTAATCCCATTGCCTCCTAATCTATCCCTACTCAAAGTCTTGATGCTTCATGACAATCTTGGCTAAAGCTCGGCCACTACATGTCTGTCAGAGCAGGTACAGGTGGCCATTACCTGAAACAGGTCTTTGGGTAGAGGAGTTATCTTTTCTAATGCTGTGGTAAAATATCTAACAAAAGCAACTTAATGAAGAAAGTTTATTCTAGACCATAGGCCCCCGTGGCAGGGAATTCAAGGATAGAGCTGACTCTTCCCCTCCTGCCCATTTTTCCTCAGCTGCCCTCACCTGCCCTTCTGGCAGAGGAAGCAGCCTACCACTGTCCTTATTGTCATAAGATTAAAAGGACACATTAGCTCCCTGTCGAGTCCCCACCGCGCTCTGCTGTTTCCCCAAGTGTAAATTTACATCTGCTCAAATTTGCTTCTGGCTTTGCTCACGTGTGTCTCGTGGTTCCCAAGCAGGTCTTGCACAATGCTTGTCCAATTTATTCATGGGTGTTTTGTCTCTTTTGTTGCTGTGTAAATGGGATCTGGCCTCCTATTGTATCTTCTGACGGCCTGAACACATTAACACACTGTCTGTGTGAGCGGTGTTCAGCGGGAGCCTCATTCGGGTTTCAAGATTAGATTTCTTCAAAAGGCAAAGGCCTGGCTCCTTCCTCTTCAAATCCTCCCCATCTCTTGCTGAAAGTCTTGCCCTTAATAGGGGAAAACAACATTGGAAGTGGATTAGGACTAGAGAGTATGGATCTTGGACAACAGACGGATACTTGCTGCCCCTTGGTGTTATAATCCTCGAGCTGAGGGGATAGCCTCAGCTCACTGCACTGGACGTTCTGACTGTGGGTGAAGAGATGTGCTTTTCACATGCTCAACCTATGCAGTGCTTGCCCTGGAGAATTTGAAAATAGTTGAACAATCCAAGAAGTTCCTCAGGGGGTGAGGCTAGGATGCAAGCCGGTTCCTGCTTCCTGGTCAGTATCAGGGTTTCTTACCTGACAGGCCTTTCCTGAATTCCCTAGAGTGACAACCAATTTTCAGATTCCTTGAAACGTCCCCTTTACAGGTAGGCCTATTCACATTCCTGTGTGCCTCTAGCTCAGTGGTTCTCAATCTGTGGGTCTTGACCCCTTTGGAGATTGAATGACCCTTTCACCGGGGGTCACCTAAGAGCATGAGAAAGCACAGATATTTACATTATGATTCATAACAGTAGCCAAATCACAATTATGAAAATAATTTTATGGTTGGGGGTCACCACAAAATGAGGAACTGCAAAGGGTCACAGCATTAGGGAAGTTGAGAACACGGCTCTATCTGATGGTAAGAATTTTGTTTTGGATGTTAGTGGAGGTGGGGAAGGGCACCAAGAGGACATAGAGAAGCAAGGGACCAGGAAAATCCTCATGGAGCTCCCTGGCATAGTCCTGTTCTTAAATATCTGTGATTCCCTCACCATGAACTCAGGCCTTCTTATCCCTGGCATGGGTTAGGATCGCCTCCCTCCGTCTCTGTCATCACCTGGAAACAACAAAGACAGAATAGCAGTGAGTGTGTCAACTGCGGATGGCCCTTCCATGAATTCTCTCCTGCTCTATCACCCTGATACTCCCTCAGACTCTGGCCAGTCCCTAGACAGAAGTCTCACTGCATTTTCAAAGGAAGAGCCGAAGCTCAGTGCAATTCCGTGGGTCATCCATGTCTTGGGACCAGTCATGATCCCCCAGACAGAGACCCATGCAGCAGCTCATTCTTAAGTCTGGCTCCACAGTAAGCCCTCTCTTGTATGCCACTCAGCTATGTGTACATATATGGACATGTCTGTGTGTGTGTGCACACAGAAATGTGTTGTCATGTGCAGACACATGTGCTTGTGACACACAAGTGCATGTGCACTTGAGGTCTGTGAACATGTCTGTATGCACACATGTGCACTTTTATGTGTGTGTAAATGTGCCCATGGGTGCACACAACATATACATAGGTGAGGTTCTTCCTGTCCCATGCTGAAGTGTACTGTCTCCTCACCCACCAGTTTTCTGTGGGGTGCCCCTCTGTGTGCTGGCTGAAATGTGTGTGGACCAGACATAAGTCTTCTTAGGGTCCATGGACGCTGCAGTCTCAGAAGGCAGTCAGTGTGTACAGTCCATTCATCACCGATCTCATCACAGATGCCGGGCATCCCTGCTTTTTGGTTTTGTTTTGGGGGTTGAGGAGGTCCAAGCATTGCTTTCATCTTCTAGTGCCTGCCTTGTGGCCTTGTGTACCGAGGTTAATGCTTCCCTCACTCTTGCCTTGGCCATCTTTCCCCCAAGAGGCCTATAATCATGTGTCTATGTCTGGAGATTTGTTCAAGAGACTGGTAACCAGGAATCCCATGAGCCTGTACTCCTTCTCCAAAGGTAGGGCGGGGCTTCTTGCTCATGGTATATTTCCTATTCCTTATCCTTGCAGCCTGCAGAACAGGGAAATGTGGGAGGGATGAAAGATGGATGGATGGATGGATGGATGGATGGATGGATGGATGGATGGATGGACCAATTGGTGGATAAGTGGGTGGGTGGGTGGATGGATGGATGGGGAAAAGGATAAATTGATGGGTAGGTAGGCGGATGGGTGGAAGAATAAATCAATGAGCTGATGGGTGTCTTTGGGTTTTTATTGCTGTGAAGTAACATCCATGGCCATGGCAACTCTTATAAAGAATAACATTTAATTGAGGCTGGCTTACAGTTTCAGAGGTTAAGTTCATTATCTTCCCAACAGGAAGCACGTCAGCAGGCAAGCAGATGTTGTGCTGGAGGAGGAGCTGAGAAGTCTACATCTGGATCATCAGGCAGCAGAAAGTGATTGGATTGAGCTTCCGAGACCTTAAAGCCCGCCCCACAGTGACATACTTCCTTCAAGGCCACATCTCCTAATAGTGCCATTCTCTATGGGCCAAGCATTCAAACACATGAGTCTATGGGGACCATTCCTATCCATACCACCACAGTGAGTACATGGAGGGGTGGATGAATGGAGTCACAAAGCAGAGGAGAGGGGTCTGTCGTTGGAGCTGTTTGGTAAAGCCCAACCCCATTGGGCTATCCACCCGCTTATTCCCTAAATGAGCAGGGCCAGCCCTTGCTGAAGAACCAGAATGTTCCCCAGCCTGCTCTCCAGGGGAAAAGATAGAAGAGCATGCTTCTGACCCTCTGGCCAGCTTGGCCAAGCTTCAACAGGCCTGTCTGTGCCCTCAGGTCTCTGAATGCTGGTGCATCCCATTTGAGAGAAAGCTTCAAAACTCAGAGCCCCTTTAGAAAGAATGGCTCATATCTACTCCCTGTCCCATCATGCTCTCTTCTCACATCATCTCCAACTGCCCTGTAGACATCCTGCCTGCTGCCGTGACTACAGAGCCTTTCCCTTTTGGCTTTTCCATGCTGGCTGGTATCTAAACTTGGGCATGGCTTATGCAGCAGCCTCTTGAATGAGGTCTCCACTTATCTGTTCAGGTGTTATTTTGCTTCATAACCATTTCTCAGAGACTGAGACCTAGAGACAGTGCTGGTGGGTTCCCCACAGCCCCGGGAGCATGTGACTTGAAGACCGTTGATACCTGGTGCCTCAAGGGGTACAGGTTCTCAACAAGTTTGTCTTCTGGACACCCTTTTGGGCAGGCCTGAGTGGGATGACCATCCTGAGAGTCACTTAACACTGGTGATAAATACTGAGTCACAGTTCTTCACAGTCAGACCCGTCCTCCCCTGCAGCAGCAGTTGCTATTCCCTGGTAGAGTCTCACTAAATACTACTCAGCCCATTGGATTCTTTGATCTACAGAACTATTCCTAGTTTTCATATTTGGTCAGTCAAAAGGTTTTCATTATGGTCCTTCCTTTTTTGAAGGTTGAATTGGGAGAGAGTCCAGCTTATCTGGCCTCTGGGGCTCCTGAAAGACCCTAATAGGTACATCTGTTCCTTCCACCAAACAGAGGACAGGGGTCTTCCAGCTGGATGGTGCTTCATTGGGTGGGTGTTAACTCTAGGATGTCCAAACTCTCTGGACGCTTAGGCACTCTAATGCCAGGTCCACCTTGTCAAGCCTGTCCCCCCTTTAGGGACATAGAGTGACTTCTCCCATGTGACTGTCATTTTCACTAGTCAATACGGGGACTTTCATAATTACCAAAAATTTGGAGAAGGCTGAGGCTCCCTTAGATCTGCAACTCTAGGCTTCCCAACTTTTTAAAAATATGTTGGGTGTCTCAGGGACTTCCTGGGCTTAGACCAGCTGTTCCCCAGTCTTCAAGGACATGTGTCTTGTCATGTCAACGTCTTTGTCACGTCTTCAAGCACAGATTCTCTAAGAGACCCTTGCAGCTCAATGAAGTATTTTCCCCTCAACACTGGGATCTTTGGAACACAGCTTACATGAATAACAAACTCTCTTTCCTTTCTTCTATTTCCCTCCCTCCTTTTGTCTTTCCTTTCCTCCTTCCAAGTTCCTCCCTCCTTTCTCCTGTCCATCATGACTACAGGCCCCTATTTGGCATGTGCAGCATCTCCTTGGGATGCTGGACATGGCTGAAACTATGTCCTCTCTCAGATCCTGGAAACTTGCCTTAGAAACTGGGACAGGTAGAGTTTCTGAGGCTGGATGTGAATGAGGTATCGAAAGTTTGGAGAAAGAAAAGCAGTGGTAATGATACCTACTCCTTGTATTAAAAACTCACCCTGTCTTCATCACATTCCCGTTTTCTCTCCCTCAGGCAGAATCACCTTCAAATGGACTCTCTGTAATGTTTATTTGCCCATCTGATGAGGTTGGGATCTAAGAAGAGACCAGCAGCCTCTCTGCTGCCCCAATGAGGACCATCAGGGGGACCCCAGCATGCAGTTGTAATCTCTATCTCCCAAGGTTCCTCAGCCCAGCATCCCTCCCTACTCTGCTTGTCTGGAGTGTGATGAGAGACAGTTGCTCAGTGTTGTCGTTCATTTTTATTAAGAGCTTGAGATACACTGAGAGCCATTCGTGCTAGGGAAGAGAGAGCAGCGAGCAGTGTTCTTAAGAAAGTCTTCCTCTCATGCGCTTCAAAGTCCATTTGTCACCTAGTAATGGATGTAGAGATGGTGCAGAGGGAGATGCAGCTCATGAGGAGGTGATCACTGAGTGCTTTCAAACACTCTCAAAGTGCTGTTTGGGCTGGAATAATTCTGAGAGCACTGATCTGAGAGCCTGGGGAGTCCAAGAAAGCCCTTTACAGAACTCCTGCTGCTGGGGGTGAGGGTAGAGCCAAGTACAGATGGCCTGCTGTGACAGAGGTCACCAGGACCCACTACTACACTTGTGCTTGATTGAAACCACCTTTATGGCACACACACACACACACACACACACACACACACGAGAGAGAGAGAGAGAGAGAGAGAGAGACAGAGAGAGAGACAGAGAGAGAGACAGAGAGAGAGACAGAGAGACACAGAGAGACAGAGAGACAGAGAGACAGAGAGACAGAGAGAAACAGAGAGAGAGGCATGCTCATACATGCACACAGTCATAGAAACACATACATACACATAGGCTTTGCATATATCACATAGACACGTGGACACACAGACACATAGACGCTATGACTACTTAGCCTGGATATCCATTGCTGTGTAGCAGATTTTGGCTGGAAGCTTCTTTTTAGCATCCTGAGGCAACAGACAGCATGGCTGCTGTGTGCTCATTTGGACGTCTGATGAGAAGCCACTGGCTCCACAATATGGCCTGGCTTTTGCTGGATTCAAAACCTCATGAGCCATCAACAGGTGCCTCCCTTGGTGCCTTACAATGGAGGGCCTTCATCACAAAATACCATGATAAATGAAGGGTGAATGAAAGGGGTCGAATTGCCCTTTTGCTTAAAATTTTAATGTATGTGCCTATGTGTATGCTTGTGCACCACCTTTATGCCTGGTTCACATAGAAACCAGAAGAGGCATAAGATCCCCTGAATCTGCAAGGAATATTGCAGTTGATTTTAAACTGCCAAACTCTGGAAGAACAACCAGTGTTCCTAATGGCTGAGCATCCATCCAGCCCTTGGGTTGCCTTTGTGAGACTCAGCCTCAGAGTGACGTCTTCTTTCTGGTTGAAAATAAGCCACATCTCTTTGCCTCTTTTATTTATTAGAAGTATGACCTTGGATTTGTCCCACATTCACAGACAGAGGAAGCCTCAAGAGCACAGATCCCAGTGGCAGAGGTCCCAGAACCCTTTGTATAAATGATCCCAGCAATCACTGAAAACTCTTGCTACTAGAAGACATTCCCTGTATCTGCAATGGGAGGCTGTAAACCCTTCCTCTGCTGCATGTGCCAATGGACTGAGGTCTTTTCCAAGGAGTAGAAGAGTGGGAGGGGGAGCAGAGCCAGCCAGAAGCCAATGCTCTGGCAGAGGAGGAAACAGGTTCTTTGTTTGCATTGTGAGTGTCTAGCTTTAAGTGTAAGGGTCCCTGGTGGTGAGTCTTGCTTCTGCTGAGTCCAGAAGCAGTGCCTGCCTCCCTGGAAGAGAGCAAGGCAGATACAGTCCTTAGAGCTGATGATCCCCTGAGGCCTCAGCAAGGTTGGGTTTTCATTCCTTTTTATTAACGCACAATCTCTTCATCAAAAGTGGATGTCTTGTTGAGTTTCTAGTCTTCAACTACTTATTAAAAATCAAGCCAAGTTGGAACAAGAGCTGGAAAGATGGCCTTTCACGGGAGTGGTTGGCAGAATGGCTTTCAGCACACCAAGTATCACATAGCTTTCCTGAGCAGGGGAGCAGGAAGAAGGGAACAAACAAGAGGAGAGGAGGAAAGGAGAAGGGGAAGCAGGACAAATGCAGCAGGACTAATAGAACATAGGATTAGCAGATCCAACAAAGCACTTAGTGTAACAGCAGGAGCATGGAGTCTGGGATAGGAACTAGGTTGAGAAGGAGAGAGCCAAACAGTGCTGTCCCCTTGAAGCTAGCCTCATGCTGACTTAGGCTTAGCCAGAGCTGGGTTCTTCAAGTGGGAAGGTGTTAGCAGATTAGAGAGGTGAGGACACAGGTGACAGGGCCATGCAGGGGATGTAAGCGTATTTGTCTACCACTTAGATATCATGTGTTTGCTGTCTGTCATCTGTCTATCCATCTGTCATATGTTTCTATCAGCTGTCTATCTAACTATCTAACCAATACCTACTTCTATCTCTATAATCTATCTGTCTGCCTGTCTGTCTGTCTGTCTATTCATCTATAATCATTGATCTATTATCTACCTACTTATCCATTTATCTATCTATCTATCTATCTATCTATCTATCTATCTATCATCTATCAATTTTATATTCATCAATCTACCTTTCTTCTATTATCCACATATTTTGTTTATCTATCAGTGTTTTATTATCTATTTTTGTCTATTTGTCTATCAGCTATCTTCCATAATCTATATATCTTTTTTTCTATCAAATCAATCCTCTGTTATTCATTGATTGAGCAGTAGAATTATCTTTTAGATTAAGAGTAATAAAAACGGGATATTCCACCATCACTGCCTCCTGGCATTCCTTCCCCAGTGTGAGCCAGAGTTCTCTCTTAGAGCGTTTTCCTTTTCTCTGATGAACTCCTTCTCTTTGTGTTGGTTTATTAGTTCTTTGAGAATATCAGACACTGTGTTGTGACCATAATCACTACTTCCCCGTCTCCCCAAAACCCAACCCTCCCTTCCCCTTTCAACTCTACTCACATTGTTTTCAGGGCAATGTTCCCTGCAAACACTCTCTGCATTTTTGTTCTTCTTAAAAGTTTTTTTACTTACACACACACACACACACACACACACACCCTCTTAGCACACACACCCTCTTAGCTAGTGTGTTCACTGATTTCTAGCATTTCCTTGCCATCATTTATTTACAATTTTAAAAAAATATGCTAAAATATGCATGGCTTTTGTCTGTTCCATGTGTATCATTCTGTGGCACTGAAAGCTCACACTGGATCACATCATTCATCTACAGAACTCTCCTCCTGCCAAAGCAAAGCTCCACATCTTCATGACCCATCTGCACAGACCCAGAAACCACCATTCTTTTGGGGGCTCTGTGAATCTCTCTCTCTCTCTCTCTCTCTCTCTCTCTCTCTCTCTCTCTCTCTCTCTCTCTCTCTCATCTATCTATCTGTGTATCATCTATCAATTTTATATCCATCCACCTACCTACATTTCTTCTTTTATCCTCATGAGTCATCCACTATGAATCTGACTACTCCCTACTCCATGTAAATAGTATCATTCAGAATTTGTCATTTTGTAACTGGCTGATGCCATTTATTGTGTCTTCTAGGTCCCATTTGTACTGTGTTACAGAAACATCCTTCCTTCTTCAAGCCGAGTGATGTGCCCTGGCATCCACAACCTTCACACATTTTACCCACTTGTCTATTGATGGGCACTCCAGTAGCAGCCGCATTTACACTGCTGTGAATAACACTAGCATGGTGTGAGTGTGTGAGTATTTCTTCGAAACTCAGCTTTCAGTCTGTGTAGTATGATTCAGAAGCGGGCTTTCTGGATGCATGATAATTAGTTCCATTCTTTTTTTTTTTTTTTTTTTTTTTTTTTTTTTTTTTTTTTTTTTTTTTTTTTTTGAGAAGCTGCCACACTGTTTTGCACAGTGGCTGCCAATTTTTATATCCCTAATGTCAGCGAACAAGCATTTCAAAGTCTTCACATCCTCACCAGCGCTTACTGCAGTCTCTTTTAAGGTGTATTCTAATTGGTGTGTGCTGATTAGACTCTTGTAAATTTTTACTGGGGAAACATTTATTCAAGTCTTTGATTTTTTTGTATAATTTTACTAATTCTTTGAAAATTTTGTATAATGTGTTTTGATCAAATTCATACCTCAACTCTTCCCTGTTCCATGTTCCCTTTCTTTACCCACTTAACTATGTATTCTTTTGTATTTGAATGAGCGGTCTTTCAGTGGAGTGTAGTCAACTTACACTCTTCCTTTCCCAGCAACAAGCAGTAGTCTATAGCTCTGCTGCTGTGGGTAGGATTTCATGCCCAGTTCCCATCTCCATGCTGGGATTTGGTCTTGCTTAAGTTTATTCAGGTTTTGTGCATGCTGTCACAGCCAGTGTGAGCTCATATGAGCAGCATCCCTGCTGTATCCAGAAGATACCGTTTCCATCACCTCTGGCTCTTACATTTTTTTCCACCTTGTATTAGTTGGGGTTCTATAAGGAACAGAACTGATAGGATGAATATGCATGCATTAGAGTGGCTTACAGCCTGTGGTCTGGCTAGTTCAACAATGGCTGTCTCTCAATAGAAATTACAAGAATCCAATAGTTGTTCAGTCCACCTAGGTGGATGTCTCAGCTGATCTTCAGTATATGCCAGAATCCCTGAAAAACATAGGCTCTAATGCCAGTGGAGATGAGCAGGGTTTTTTGTGTTTCATGTCCTTTATATAGGCTGCCAGGAAAAGGTGTGGCCTGGATTAAAGATGGAGCTTCTTGCCTCAAAAGACCTGGAGTAATGGTGTATCTCGTCACCTTAAAGAATACATATTAAAAGTGGGTCTTTCCACTTCAAATGATTTCCCTTATATAAAAAAAAATCCCTCGCAGGTGTACACAGACACTTCAGTTTTAGTTGACTCTAGATGTAGTGATGCAGACAACCAAGAATAGCCATTCCACACAACCTCTTCCACAAGGATCCCTGGGCCTTGAGAGGAGACAGCAGCACATATGTCCATCTGGGGCTGAGCATTCTGCAGTCTCCTATATTCTGGCCAGTTTTTGGCCTTTCTGTTAATAACTATCTGTTATAAATAGAAGCTTATAAGTTGTTAGGAGATAGTTTAATACTACATCCACTTTGCAAAATAATGGCAGAAGTCAGCTTGTTTGTTATTGAGCTTCAGGAATCCGTATAGTCTGCATGTTGATCTCTTATCAGATATGTGATTCCTTCATCTTTCTGCTTGCCATTTACTCTCCTTATATTAGGAAGTATAAGTTGTAAACTTTTTCCTGAAGTCCAGTTTGCCTCTCTCCCTGTGTTACTGATGCCCTCGGTATCCAATTCCAGAAGCCAACGCCCTCACAATGCTGGGATGCTTTTGTCTTACATTTTCGTCCATGAATTTTGAAGTTTTAGGTCTCACACTTAGATCTCAGAGCCTACTCTTAATTAATTTTGTATATGGGCAGATAGAGGTCCCAGTTCAGTCTTTTACACACGAGACCTAGCCTCTTTAACCTCATTTGCTGGGTAGACCTCTCTTAGCTTACTACCTTCTATTTATTCTTCTTGCCTAATGGATTTGGCTAAGCCTTCTAGTACTGTGCTGAACAGAAGGGTTAAAACAAGCCTTTTTGTGGCTGATCTTTGAGATAAGCATTCATGTTATTCTTGTTATTCTTGAAGGTTTTACATATATTGTGGTGGTCTGAATAGGCTTGACCCAGGGAGAGGCACTATTAGGAGGTGTGGCCTTGTCAGAGGAAGTGTGTCACTGTAGAAGTGGGCATTGAGGCCCTCCTCCTAGCTGCCCATGAGCCAGTCTTCTCCTGTTTGCCTTCTGAACAAGGTATAGATCTCTCGGCTCCTCCAGCACCATGCCTGCATAGATGCTGCCATGCTCCCACCTTGATGATAATAAACTGAAACCCTTAACCTGTATGCCAGCCCCAATTAAATATTGTCCTTTGTAAGACTTGCCTTGGTCATGGTGTTTCTTCACAACAATGGAAACCCCAACTAAGGCATATATCTTTTTATTATGCTGAGATTTCCTTCTAATGTTTGTTGTTTGTCTTTACTGTGGATGAAGGTTGAATTTCATCAAATCCTTTTTCTGCATCATTTGAGTTGGTCACATGATTTTGTTTAAGGATACTACAGTAGCCAGTATCTTTTCACAGTCAGGACCACCATAGAATCCAAGATACAAATTCCTCCTGGTCAGAGGGTGTGGTTATTTTTAACATGCTGACTAAAATTGATAGCTAGTATTTTGTTGTGTATTCATAAAAATATTGGTCTGTAGTTGTATTCTGTTCCAGTTTCTTTAACTGACTTTGTTTTCTAGATGATGTGAGTCCTATAATATGAGTTAGGAAGTGTGTGAGTTCAGTATAAATTCTTAAAATGTTTTCCTTCCTCGCATTTGGAAGATAATTTTGCAGTCCATAGAATTCTGGGTGGTTGTTTTCTTCTCTAACACTTTAAATATTTCACTCCAGCCTCCTCTCGCTTATGTGGCTTCGGAGGGGAAGCTAGATGTGGTTTTTAATCTTTTTGTTAGATAATGTGGTTTGCACGCTGAGTTCTTTCAAGATTAAAAAAAAAAACACTTTGATTTTATGAAGTTAACTAAGAGTCTGAGTATTTGGGAGTGGGGATAATAGTCTGTTTGATGCACTATGAGATCCATGGAGCTGTGCTTTGGTACCTGTTCCTAATTCTGGTGAACCTTAACCCTCATCATTTCAAACGTATCAGTTGTTCCTTCCTCTCCCCTGCCATTCCCATCACAGGCATTTGTACCTTGACAGTCCCTGAATATCCTGTTGTATTAGTCGATCTTTGTGCCCTTTTCTTTTTAGCTTTGAAGGCTTCAAGCTTAGAGATATTTTCCCCCCTCAACTATGTCATCTGCTAATGACCCAACTGAAGGCAGAGTCTGTTGTGGTTGCCGTGGCTATTGCCAGTTCCATGGTTTTGGTTTCTACGCTATGCTTTCGTTCCTTTCTTCACACATTGCTCCCTTGCTCCCGATGCCTCTTTCTTCGTGTTTTACAACTCCTAGCTGCTAAAAGTTAGCCAAGGCTTAACACATTAGTCACTGCTGCTCCAAATCCTCAATTCCAAAATCCTTATGCTGGCTCCTTCTGATATTTGCTCTGCCATTTCAGATCAGGGGTTTGCTGCTGAATGTGCCTTGTGACCTCCTTCTTCATAACCACTCATGCTGTAGCTTGGTTTGTGGTGGTGTGCTGGGATAGAAAGAAAAGAAAGAAATGTTGGGTGGAGCCAGGATTCATCCTCTGTCTGTTAGTGAACCCATGGCTGTCCAGGATGTGAACTTCACAGCACTTCCTGTTGTTTACTCTCATTCTCCATGAAAACCAGGCCTGAGCAGCAGTAAGAAGCCATACATTCACATATAGATCAGTCAAAAAAAAAAAAAAAAAAAAAAAGCACATCAGTGACACCAAATTCTGAGCAGAAGGTGGAGCAAGAAGAAGCCCAAGCATTATTGAAGGGGTTGCAAAATGGTGCAGCAATTTGGAAGGCAGAACTTATGAAACCAGACTCTCCTACTCCAGAATTTGGGGATCATAGGCATAAGTATGTGCATGTACACATGCACACAGACAGACACATACATACATAGATTAACACCCAGGAGAGTAGATACCCTGCCACATGGGATATGACCTAGCACTAGACAGAAAGGAGCTGTCACAATTCCTCATTCAGAATCACTCACACTGTCAGAAGTCATCTAACACCATGTGAGGCCATCTGGTGACTCTGGATCACTGGTTGTATTCAGATTCTGCCTCTCAGCTGGGCACTGATTTTTGTTTTTGTTGTTTGTTTGTTTGTTTGTTTTTTCTGTTTCTGTTTCTAGCTCCAGAATGTCTCCCCGCTCTGAGGACACCTCATATGAGGCATAGTACAGGGTCACCCAAGCATTCCTGTATCCTGGATGAGGAACTCAGAACAGCAAGGGCATCCTTCTCTGGACAGCTTCACACTTGCTGTGACAAGGACAAGGCAGCAGAAAGCACAGCTGCCTACTGGTTGTCAGGATCTGGGTCACTGAGGGCCTGGATCCTTCCCTCGGGGAAGACAATGAGGAACCTCTGAGATGACAGTACCTGCTCTTACAATCTAGGACAAAGACAGCAGGCAGCAAACAGCAGTCACCACTCAGCTCTCAGCAAGCAGCCTTTTGCCTAACCACCAGGAGCCAGCCACCTCCCAGTCTCTGTCATGCTGGCAGGGACCATAAACTTCAGAGGAGATGAATACAGGAGGAAGGCACCCAGAAGCACCTGTATGGCATGGGGCCTTGCCTGTCACTGAACAAGTTTGGGGAATGGGAGATGACAAAGAAGCCCTTCAGTTAGAGAGGAGACAGACATGGGTTTGGAGCTACAGAATGCTAGGTTTGCATTCTGGATGTCAGCTGGTGCTGTTGGCTGTGGCTCATCCTGAACTGTCCTGGGGTACCCAGAAGTATCCTGGGCTGTCCTGTGTATCTTGGATGTCTTGGGCTGTCTTGTGAAGTAGGGAATATCTTAGAATATTTTAAATCGTCTTGAGGGTCCTGGTCCTTAGCACTTCTGAATTCTCAGACCAGATGTGACTTAAGGCAGCTCCAGGTAACTTTGAAGCTCTGAGTATCTGATTATCTCTTTATCATTCTGTCCTCCTAATAGCTGTTAACCTTGGGAGCAGATGGTGTGGGCCAGGCTGCAGGACATCCCCAAAGAACAAACATGGAATTCCCACATTAGAAAAGAGGCAACTACCCACGGGATTGCATGCTGCTTTTGCTTCCATGGAAATTGATAGAAAAATCTTCAAGTCAATAAATCTTAAAGTTCCTACCACCTGAGGTCTTTTTTCCCATTGTTATCTGCCTCAGGGTTTCCAGGAGAGATCAGTCCCTTCTCGCTATCTGCTGTCACAGGAGAATGTTATTGTTTCCCTTTATAGCCTCATTGCTTCTCCAAGAGGACCAGAGAACCCTGTGGGCAGAAGGCAGCTCCTACCTCTCAGCCCCAAGAGGTAGAATAGGGAGAGGCAGAGGGGAGCCACACCCACATCTCCCACCCACCCACTGCAGATTCCCGTTTTTATTGGCCAGATGTCCCATCCTCTTGAAATATTTTAACTTTATATACATAATGATGCATTGTGACATTTTAATGCATACACTCATGCGTGCGTGCGCGCGCGCACACACACACACACACACACACACACACACACACACACTTATACCTTGTTCCCTTTTGTTCCTTTGTCCTTCACACCTTCCTCCTGCATCCTCTTCATCTTCCTATGTAGCCCCTCTTAGGCTTTCATGTCCCATGCCACAGAAGCATCTGCACATTGCCTTTATTGCAGCACTACCCAACAGTCAAGGTATAGAACCATCAACATATGAATGGATGAAGAGAATGTGGTCTACATGCACAACAGAATGGTTTTCAGCCATAAAGAAGAACAAACTAGTGCAGGAAAATAGATGGCACTGAAGAGTGTCCTACTAAGTGAAATAACTTGAGCCTGGTAGGATCAGATACTGGCTATGAGAGGCACCAAAGTTCTCTTCCTCAGCTCTGATGCTCTGGCCAGTTCCAGCCCAAATGCACCTATTTCAGAGAAAAGACAGACAACTGTAGCCAGGTATGGTCGTAGAGATTACAGGAAACCACAATGTACACAATGATCTTGCTTTGATTTGGGAGAGATCACAGAGCATGAGAAGAAAGGTAAGCCCTCATAATAGAGCCCCTGACTTTTGGGTGTGTGGAAATATAGCCCTCAAAAGGACCCATAGCAGCTTCCAGTGCTCCCTCCACTCTGTACTAGCATCCTTAAAGTCCAAAACCCTGCAGGTTATCAAGTTCCTATGTATTTATTGAGAGACAAGGTCATTCTTGACCACAGATCTCTAAAGCTTCACTAGAGCCTGGATCCTATGATGGGAAGATGTGCTAGAGCAACACCTCTTCCAGGAGGTGTAGAACAGGTTAGAGTCCTTGAAACTCTCCACATCCTCTTTTCCTATGACAGCCCTGAGGGTCTTGTCACTCAATGGGAGTACACCAAGATGCCCCATAATTGCTACTGTGGGAGATGGGCTCTATATTCCAGAACCTCAGTCTCCATGGGTAGTAGCACGAACTGCCCAGAATAACCTCAGCAGCTGGCCATATGCCAGTCAGAAAGGTGTGATAACTCAGGAATCAACAGACTCCTTTGCTACTTGCTTGCAGAGACTTCCCAGTGGTCCTCTGATTAATCCATCATCCACAGATTTCTCCATCCATTCATTCATCTATTCATCCTTCTACCCACCCACCCATTCATCCCTCTATCCACCATCCACTCATCTATCCATCCATACATCTACTCATCCATCCATCTATTCATTGATACATCCATCTATCCATTCATCTACTCATCCACAAATTCATCCATCCATCCACCCATCCATCAATACACCCATCCATCCATCCACCCACCCATCAATACACCCATCCATCAATACATCCATCCACTCATCTATCCATCCATCCATCCACTCATTCAGGTATTTTCAACACGTTCATTTTTCTGTACATTCATCCACTAATCCACCTACCCATCTACTTATTTGTTGCCTCCTCATGTTTGTTATGAGACTCTGGTTTTATAGGAATAGCTTCCATAGATTCATATATTTGAATGCTTGGCATTACAGAGTGACACTACTTGAGAGGGATTAGAAGGTTTGGCCTTATTGGAGAAAGTGTGTCACTTGGGTATGCGTTTTGGGGTTTCAAAAGCTCAAGTCTGGCCTGTTGTCTCTCTCTTCCTACTTCCTACTTCCTACCTTCAGATCTGGATATAGAACTCTCAGCTACCATGTCTGCCTGCATGCCACCATGCTTCTTGCCATGAAGATAATGTACTAAGCCTCTGAAACTGTAAGTAAGCACCAACTAATTCCTTTATTTTTAAGAATTGCCATGGTCATGGTGTCTCTTCATAGCAATAAAACATCGACTGAGAAAAAGACTTAGCTTCATTGATTTAGCATTGT
This sequence comes from Arvicanthis niloticus, assembly GCF_011762505.2. Classification (NCBI taxonomy): domain Eukaryota; kingdom Metazoa; phylum Chordata; class Mammalia; order Rodentia; family Muridae; genus Arvicanthis; species Arvicanthis niloticus. The sequence goes on from NC_047670.1 coordinate 62,510,610, forward strand.
TCCAGAACCTGAGAGATACCCAGAAATGGGAGCAGGGAGGAGTCTTACCCTCTATGACCTCCATTCAATTGCAGAATCAATGTAATAAATATGTAAATCAGTTACAGGAATATTTCATGAAGATGAAAGGAGAGTGGTTTGAGAAGTTTGTGGTTAGTCAAAGATGGGCCTGTTGTATATGGAAGCAAGTATGGTGAGATTAGAGGTGAGTGAGCAGGGTCCGGCATCACAAATGAGGCATGGACCTCCACTCACACTTCATATAGTCTTGGAGAGAAAGTCAGGGTTTTTATGAACCTGGAGCCTGTCTACTGTATCTATGAGAGTGGTCAACATGTCTCTCCTGCTTTTGTGAAGGAAGTAGATGGAAGACCTGAACATTCTCATGGTAACCTGGCTTGAGAGCCAAGGCTTGACTAGATAGAATATATTGTACAAATGGGCCTTGAACTGTTCCCAGAAAGACAAAACACTACCCAGCATAGGGTTTGAAAATGGACTATTCCAGATCCAGCTTCTAACCCTTATAGGTGAAAACTTTGCACTTGTAGCAGGCTGTGTGAGCCCTCCTGACCATATCTGGTCTTCTATTGATGCCTCAAGTTAGTGATAGGGAAAATGAGTCCCAGACATTATAGAGGGTCTCTGTCTGACATGTGTAGTTGGGGCAGTGAGTGCACGTGCCTTCTCTCAGCATCTCCAGTGAATTGGTTTCAGGGCTTCCTGTGGATAAAATCCAAGGTTGATTATGGCCCTTATTCAAAATTGTGTAGCCACTTGGGAGGCAGAGGCAGGTGGATTTCTGAGTTCGAGGCCAGCCTGGTCTACCAAGTTCCAGGACAGCCAAGGCTAACAGAGAAACCCTGTCTCGAAAAACCAAAAAAAAAAAAAAAAAAAAAAATTGTGTATTGTGTAGCATTTGCATGAAACCAACACATAGCCCTCCTCAAACTATAAGCCAGCTCTAGATATTTGAATAGCTAAATTTTGAAATGCTGTTTAGAGCTGTATATTGCTTAATGAGTGGGGACAAGGAGAAATACACACTCAGTACAGATACAACGGTCATAGGCTAACTACGTAGTATATGTCAGCTATAGTAGCATATTTTTTCTTTATTTTTGAGAATTTTATGCATGAATACAGTGAAATGTGATTATATTTCTCCTCTATTCCTCTCTTTTAACTCCCCTATCCCTCAAACTGTATGTCTTTTTGGTGTTGGAATTAACCCAATGGGTTAATTAGTGCTGCATATCAGCACATGGGTGTAGGGTCATTCACGGGAAGCCAACGGTAGCCACATCCTCAATTAAGAATGATTCTATCTCATCCAGAAAACTTCAACTATCCAATACTTGTTTGCTCTGCAGCTCAGAACCCATAGAGATAGGCAGACAAATCTCATCTCAAAAGATGACCATCAGAGCTGGGAACTTGTATCAGTATAAAGTGCTTGCCATGCATGTATGGGGCCGAAGTTTGACACCAGCAACCAGTGTTTCAAGAAAAGCTAGGCATGGTGGTGCAAGACTACAGTCTCAGCACTGAGAAGGCATAGACAAGCAGATCCCCGGAGTTCTTTGGCCAGCCATGTCTACTCTGAGTTCTATGTCAGTGAGAGACCTTGTCTCAAAGAACCAAGGTGGACAGCATTTAAGCAAAGCACTGCAGGTTGTCCTTGGCCTCACACACATTCACATGTGTGTGTACTCACCTACCTCCACTCCCAACACACTACAAAGAAAGACAAGTACTACCCTCTATGTTCCATCATTCCATATGTGTGCTTAAGGCACATGAGGTCGCACAACTCCCCTTTATGGTTGTCCCACTGTGAATGGCTTGCGTTAGCTCAGACTCTCCTGAAGAAATGGCTCTTCTGGCCAAGCAGGGAAGGAAATCCCTTCCCTGGTACCCTGTAAACAGCTATGCTAACCAGTGGCACCTTGCAGACCATGTGGATGGAGGCACTCACTTCCCTGCCTGGTCTTGGTCCTTGGCACACTCCCAGGCAAAGTGAGAGACTTGGGTGTGTGCAGAGAGGCACAGGCCTAGGATGGGTGGGTGTGGCTGTGTGGGAGGTAGGTGATCTGGCTTTGATATTGTTGTGAAATTCTGTTCTCTGGGCATGACTTGGCCTTTTGCGTTCTAGAAAATCAAAGCAACTATATCAACTGCACGAGACTCTCAGAAGATCAAACCTATAAATGTGCCTTCCCAGGAGTTGGATGGTCCTAATCGCCTTACCTGAGATTCCAGGCACAAGCTCCCTCCAGCCACCTCGCCTGGAGTGTTAGGGTATACAGGAGATGGAAGACTCCAATGACACAGCTTTCCCGAGTCACCACCCATTCTGGAGTGTGACTCTTGGGTGAAGCCATTAACTTCATTACCTATGTTCTTGTATGGAACCCCTGACTCATTTTCCTCAACATAACCCCAATAAACTCACTGTTCCACTTGCTGGGCCTGGATGGAATCATTTACTTAGTATTTTTGTTGTTGTTGTTCTCTCTGGGGTGAAACAGACTCCCCAGGAAATGTCAAGCAACAGATGTGGTCAGGCCTCTCGTGACCAGGGCACTTGAGTAAGACAGATGCTTTGGGCGCTAGAGGGACTGCTTGTCACCAGAACACACGGGGGAGGGTTTATAGAGGATCAGCTCTGTGACACTAATGAAGGCCAAGTGATTAGGACACCATCCATCTCCATGTAGCAGTCATTAGAGCCACGATTACCATAACTGCTATAAGCTCGTGATTTATGGAGATTGTAATGATTATTTTTGTAATACTAAGTTAGAGGATTTTTTGGCAGTAGATCAATTTGGAGGAAATTGAAATACAGTTTTTGAGTGAGGAATGTCACTGAATCACAAAACTGTCAGTGCCTCTGTGTGTGTGTGTGTGTGTGTCTGTGTGTGTGTGTGTGTGTGTGTGTGTGTGGCATCTGTCCTAAGCCCTGACTAAGAACCAACTTGATATATGTGGACCCAAAGACAGCAGTTTGCTGACCCCCTAGACCTGGAGATGACTGCTATGATCTGGAGGCTCAGTTATGGGGTCCCAAAAATCTGTTCCCAAAGACCACAGGGTTCAATGGCCACCAAGTGAGAAAGTATAAAAATAAGACAAGTCATTGCTTTGAAGCTCTGCTGCCTCTAGGCCATGAGCATCTCCAGGTAAGGATGAGAAGATTCCAACACACTTGTCTTGAAATATGAGTCTAAGAACAGCAGTGGGTGGGTAAGAATGGAGCATCACAACTAATATCCCCTGCCTCCTCCCTGAAGCCAATAACCACAATGCCCCTGCCTCCTTCCTGCAGCCATTACCCACAATGCCCCTGCCTCTTCCCTATAACTATCACCCCCAATGACCCCTGCCTCCCTCCCAATACCCCTGCCTCCTCCCTACAGCCCCCAACTCTTCCTATTACTGCCTTTTACAGAGACATCCCACCTCCTGTTGCTTTTTCCCCACCCTTTCTTGGTGACAGTGTGGGTATTCTCCTCTTTTCTGTCTGCTCCATCCTTCCTATATTGCTCAGACTTTGTCCCTGCACAGAGTGACAAAGTACCTCAAAGGAGAAGGAGGGGTTCTCTCTGTTCACACACCTTCCACATCCAAGTGATGTCGTTCTCACCCGCAGCTTCAGGTGTGCGTCACAGATGCTCACACCTGCTGCTCCAGCCTCTAGTCCAGGGTCCCAGCACTCTGCATCCATCCTCTCTGACACACACTAGTGCCTCACTGGGTCCAGTTCAGCATTTCTGCACCTAGCTCAGAACTCCTCTTCTACTCGGGAACTCATATCAGCGTTATCCAGAAGAAGACACCAGGAACCTCAGACCTTTTCCTGACACCTGCCATGCCCTGACCCTCTCCAAAGACATTCAGCGCATCTCCAATTCTAAGCACTAAAGATCTTTCAAAGATTTGAAGACATCCTCAGCTGGCACCCTAGTCTTTCTGACCTCCCACTGGTAAATGGGGGCCTCTGTTCTGAGTTAGAAATACATGCACCTCCCCTTCTCTCTGCCCCCACTCCATCAGGCTTAGAAGGTATCTTGCCAGGTTGTCTGCTATGGCCTCCAGACCTCTTCATTATATACTTCACACCTGTGTGTATCTTCATTTTGTATACTGGTATGTATGTATGTATGTATGTATGTATGTATGTATGTATGTATATGTATATAGGCTGCAGAGATGGTTCAGTAGTTAACAGAGTTTGCTGCTCTTTCAAAGGACCTAAGTCCAATTTTCAGTACCAATATGGTAGCTCACAATTATCTATACCTCCAGTTCTAGGAGCTCTGATGCCCTCTGCTGATCTCTGCTAACACCAAGCACACATATGGTGCACAGACATCCATGCAGACAAAACACTCATGTACCTAAAAAGAAAACATGTAAACATTTCCTTATAATATATAGTATATACTCGTGTACTATATATATTGTATATTAAATTCTCTATATTATATTAAGTTAAATTCTATATATTATATAGTAGTTAGGGTATATATAGAATACCATTTATATTATATAGTATATTATTTATATTATATATGTATATAATATATAGTATATATAAATTGTATTATATATGTATATATACTATATGTATACATATATTTTATTTATATGTAATATATAGTACATGCAGACAAAACACATAACCTAAAAAGAAAACATGTATGCTTCCTTATAATATATAGTATATATACTATATATTACATTCTATATATTATACTATATGCTATAAATTATAAAGTAGTATAGAGTATATATAGTATACCATTTATATTATATAGTAGTATAAAGTACATATAGTATACTATTTATATTATATAGTATTCAATATATATTTTATATGTATATATACTATATATAAATGTGTTTTATTTATATATACATATATAATATATAGTATATTATATAATATCTATAATTGTATACTATATACTGTTTATAAATATATACTATGTAATATATAATTATATAGTATGTAATATATTTAGGATGCTATATAATATATATATAGTAGAAAAATAGAGCATACGAAGTAATTGCATAAACTTTAATGGAAAAAAGGACATGGATTCCTCTTCACCATGGGAGAAATGGACCCAAAGGATAAGTGAGAGTCCATGATATAAACAAATTCATATAGTTATGACTAGATAGCCTGAAAGACAAGAGGACAGAAGCTATGATCTAGAAGCTCAAGTCCTCTGCTACATAAACCCTACTAGGTGTGGGGAGCACTGGGGCTCACTTCCTAATTCTCTATATTGATTTTAAAAATATGGATTTAAAGAGAGAAGAGGTACTATTCATGTGGAGGGGGCTAAATTGGAGTTAGAAGTCACCTAGAGGGAAGCTAGCTAGAGTCTGCATCTCTCCCTACATTAGTATGCCCACCGGGGACCACTCCACTCACCAATGAGTCACTGATGTTAGACAAAGTAACAGGAAGCCATGTGGCTAAAAGAACAAACCAGTGGGCTTCAGATGAGCAGGACAGAAGAACTCACATGGCACACTGTATCTGAGCAGATGGGGCCAGGATCCAGCCCTTCTAGGAAGGTGGAGTCAATGGAAAAATGGTTTGTCAATGAGGCAGACATTGTCTAGAAACAAATGGATAATATAGAAGGGAAAGACATACACAGTAAGACAACAAACAGGATGAAAATATAACCCATGGGCATCTTCTCTTGTTGAAGGTGCCATCAGAATTGTGCCAACAGATGCCCGCTCAGGGTGAGACAGTGAAAGGGTAAGGAAACTGAAAACCTCCAAACTGTGGAGATGAGTGAGACGAACCAGGCCCCTGTAAGGAGATGAACTGGGGTGGTAGATGTCAGAGCTTCCAAACTGGAGCATTAAGCCTCTGTGTCACTAGCAATTGACCATTAACTGGGTGACAATAAATATGGCTAGTCTCCCACCCAACACAAACCCAGTGTGGACCACTGACACCACACCAACAGCAAATCATCTGGGGCAGGAATCAAGACCCAATCTTGCCTCAGGTAGCTACAGGAAACACAAAGGAAAAATTTAGCCGAAGAGGTAAGAGATGACTCAAAAGAAAGCCATAAAATGTTGGTGAAAGAAATTGAGGAAAATTCATTAGAATATATATTTTGTGATCATGGATTAGTGTAGTCAGTATCATTGGTGTATTCACACATCTCAAAGGTATGTGTAGATTCAACACAATCCTTATTAAAATATCAACATCTTTTCCAGAACTATGAAGAACCATGGAACCATGGAACCATGTTGTGCTCTGAATAGAGAAAACTGGCTGGAGAAAAAAACCACTTCTAGAAAATATTTAATTCCTTGCAGGGGCTTCTACCCCACCTTTGGCCATTCAATTCTAGATAAAAGTCACATGACATTTATATGTATAATAATCCTTAATCAGCACTACTGCTGGGCAGATATCTACTCTTTATACTATTAGAATCTATTTCTCCATCCATATCCTCAAATTCTAATTTGCCATGATCCATATGGGCAGCTCTTAATTCCAATTGGCTAGCCCTCATGGCCGTTGTTTTTGTTTGTTTGTTTGTTTCATGATTCACCTACTTCACAGCGGCTTCCTCCTCTTTCCACCTTCTTCTCCTTCCTCATGGTCTTCTCATCCCTCCCCACCCCCCAAGCCTGAGAACCAAAAATCCCCACCTATCTCTCTTCTTCCCAGCAACTAGCTGAAGGCATCTTTACTCACCAACCAGGGATAACTTGGGAGAGGCAAGGTGTCATAGCATCATTTGGGTATGTCACTTGTGTATAGGCAGACTCTAGTCCCTGGAGGCAACCAGGTCTTGGGGGACAGTATTTAGCATTACAATACAAGCAAAATCTCAACAAGCACAAAGCAGGAGGAATTACACTACCTGGCTCTAATAACTAGCCCTGTAGTGATCAAGAGGACATGGCACTGCCATGAGAGCAGACACCTAGACAAATAGCACAGAGTAGTGAGCCATGGTGTAATTAGGCACACCTAAGTCTAAGTCAATTGATGTTGGCAAAAGTGTTCATACATTGGAAGAAGTCTTTTCAATACAAAATGCTGGGGACATGAGGTATCGACATGCAAAAGAATAAAATCAGATGTATGTCTCTCTTCTCGCTCTCTCTCTCTTTTCCTCCCTTTCTGTTTCCCTCTCTCTCCCTCTCTCCCTCTCTCCCTCTCTCCCTCTCTCTTCCTTCCACCAACTCCTTCTCTCCCTCTTCTCCTCCTCTCCTCCTCCTTCTTCCTCTCTTTTCTCTTGTCCTCTCCCTCTCCCCTTCCCTCCCTTTTCTCTCCTCCTCCTCCTTCTTCTCCCCCACCTCTCTCCTCCTTCTCTTTCCCCTCCCCTCTTATTCTTCCTCCCCCTCCCCCTCCCTCCACTTCTCTCTCTGTATACCCATGTGCACTTATACAGAAGATTAGAACAAGGTGTCCAGTGTATTCTTCCATTAGTCTCTACTTTATTCTTTTTAGTTTTATGATATTTGTATGTTTCTTTTGCCCACATCTATGTTTGTGTACCAGATACATCAGAATAGAGTGTTGAATCTGCACCCCTCCCACACACCCCAAACTGGAGTTACAGATGTCTGTGAGCCACCACATGGCTGCTGGGAATCTAACCCAGCTCCTCATCCAGAACAACAAACACTCTTAACTGCTGATCCCTCTCTCTGGGCCTCTGGTCTATGATGCTTATTTACTACAAAACTTGTTCTTGTTTTTGAAGTCAGGGTGATGCTGGCTTCACAGAGTGGATTTTCTGGAAGAGTTATGCACACTAGTAATTGTTTTCTCCTTACGTGTCTGGGAAGAGGTAATGATTTTGGAGTGAATTTGGACCCATGTTTTTTTGCAGGGAAGTTCTCTTTGTTTCCAAGCTAGAGGTAGGTGTTCACTTCATTTGTTTCCCCAGGAGTAATTCTGATGTGTTGTTTACTGAGAAAGGGTGTTGGGTATACTGGCATCAAGTCATTCATATTACTGCACATCCTTTCTGTGGTTTTGGTGTCCCTGTTTCCTCTTTCATTTCTAGTATGTTAGATGCATGAGCATCAGAGGAGGAACCAACTGTTTCTAATTGGACTTAAGGCTCTCTTCACAAGATAAAACCCAGATCATGCCTGCTATAAAATCATCTAGCCACACTTCCCTTGACCCTGTAACTATGACACTCCTAGGTATTCTAATGTTGAGGCTGTCAGTGACACCAATGGGACCAGTGCACTCTCTGCATTTCACTGGGCACCTCCTCTTGACTCACAGTGTGGCAAGTGTTCACACACTGTCAGAGGGACCTTGAAATATGGTAACACACACGGATGGTGAGATTAAGAACGCCAGCTGGTAATCCCAAAGTTAACCATCCTTTATGTAGTCACACTAAGGACCCTTGGCTGGATGTTAACACTGCTCAGCAGCTCTTTGAAGAAGCGCTTTCAAGATCTTTGTGCTTTCTAATCCCTAAAAAGTAATCAAGTCTATCTGGCTATGTGGTGGCAGGTTCTCCAAAAGCTCAGTTGGAAGCAGTTGGCAGCAGTCGGCCCTCGCCCCCCCAGCCCTCAGGCTAACCCAAGACAGTTGCTTATGGATGGTGTGTGCAGATGGCTATACTTTACATCAGAATATTTTACAGCTGAGTGTGACACTGTGTGGATCTGGGTCAGTAGAGCTCGCCCCTCTTTATGTACATGTCTATTCCTGCCTCTGTTGTACCCCAGTGCTCTACCAGCTCATCAAGGGGCCAGTCCGTGTTGTGTGTGATTGACTGTCAAAGCAGGCAGTGATGGGCTGCTGAGTTGGTCTGTGCCTCTCTGACATTGATCGGCCAGTTGTGCTGTGCTTTTGGACCTACTGCATTCTGTCTGAAACCCCGTCCTCTCCCACAGGACAGAGCCTATTCTGTACCTTCTGCTCTTTCAGCATGGAACCTGACCTGTACCCTCCACTATCCCAGAATGCAATGCCAGACTTCTCTGTCCACAGAGAAGTAACACAGGGGACAGTCCCATCTGGGCCTGGCTCATGTTGGGGTAAGTGGGTGACTGAGCTGCTAAGACAGGTGGAGGTAAGACTCTTAATCCCCAACACAAGAGACACAGCATCTACTTTGTCCACAGCTCCGACAATATTAAGATTGGAATCTCAACAAAAGTAAAGCCATAAATCACTAAATAAGATAATAAAGTAAATCTAGTCCTGAAACGATGGCCGTGAACAGCGCTTCCCATGTGGTCTATTCTTTAAGATATGGGGAAGAGACCTTCATATAAATCGAATAAATCACTTTTGGTTTCATCAGAAACACATAAATGGAAATTTATCATGTCCCCAAGAGGCGCCTTGTCTGACATGTCAGCTCCTGGTGCTGATGCTTCAGGAGGAAGGTGGCATTATTTGGGGTTTGTTTATTTGCTTTTAAATCAGTAGTTTATTAGTTCCCATCTTTAAGTATTTGCTGAAAGAATGATGTGCTTTCTCTGTTGCTCTTCTCCCCACTGCAGAGGTGATTTTGTGCCTCTATTTTCTTATTGTGGATTTGCCCAGCATCCTGGACTTGTTTATAAGTTTCACTTGTCCCCACCCCTCAATTTCTTGACATCATAAAGGAAGACCTGGACACACAGGTCTCTGGAATTCACAAGTCAGTCTCTTAGCCCATGCAGAGCCCAGCCCAGGAATCCTGGTTCTTTTACTCAAGTAAGCACTCTGTCTTCTGGAAATGTTAGCCTTGGTGACACCAGGGATGCTCAGAACTGCAATGGGTAGCTTCTGTCTAGTTTGTGGAACTGAATCTGCTGCCCTTCAAGGGCTGTGTGTGCCTCTCCTAGCTGTGTTCTGTCTGCTTCATAAGCAGTGCTTGGGGGACCCACTTTTATACACAAGAAAATGTGGGCTTCCATTGAACCTGGTCTCTGACCCCAAACCCAGGGGTCAGCTTCTGTGTCAGCAGCCACCAAGTCCAGTGGACAATGGGATCGCATGGCTACTGACTGGTTCATGAAGCTGCTGACATGGTTACTGTGAACAGAGCAGCAGAGCAGAGTGCCCATCACCTCTGTGTTCAGCTAAGTCAACTGCCAGCCTTACATGGTCCAGCCTCTGCTGCCTCTGCAGTCTGGAAGGCTTCTAGGCATGTGGGATGTGTTTTGCTCTGACCTCTAAGCTCTCCCTCACAGTTCCCTTCCCCCTAGGGTTACAGCCCAGAACTGGGTCTGACTAAAAATTTCCAGAAGCTGAGCTCTTGCAAGCACTGGCCCTCTATCTGCTGTGTGGGTGCCTGCTTTTGCTTCTTTTCTTGGTGCCCATCTGAAGAAAGACTCTAAGAGCCTAGGGTCTTTCTCTTCTCTATATATCTCTTCTTCCTCTCCCTCTCCCTCTCCCCTCCCCCTCCTCTCTCTCTGTCCCCATCTCCTCTCCCCTTGCCTCCCTTCCCTTCCCTCCCATTTCTCTGTCTTTACCCCCTTTACCCCACCTCTCTCATCTGTATGCTCATATATTCTCCATCAATGAGTATTAAGTTTTGCTTTAAAAAAGAAAAAAGCTTTTCTGCATTTCCTCCCTTCTTCTCTATTCTGTTAATACAGAATAGTAACAGAATCAATTTTAGAATCAAGTTTATATTCCCGAGACACCCTGAGGAGAGCAAAATTTGTGGATGCCTGGCTCTCTTAAATAAAATGTATAGCATTTGCATGTCACCCACATATGCCCTCTTGTGCACTTTAAATCATCCCAGGTTACTTATCATATCTAATGCAAAGAAAGTGCTATAGAAATGACTGTTATGCTGTGTTGTACGTGGTCAGCACAGAGGCAATTTAGAAAATATATTCAGTCCATGGTTGGTCACTTGGATCTGCAAATGTACAACCAGCCAGGGAGAAGGGCTCTGAATATGTCCCCGCATGGCTGTGTCTGCATCTGTGCATGGCTGTCTGCCTATAGATTCAATTTGCTTTTGATTTGGAAATACTATCAACTCTGTGCTCATGATGTTTTAAGGCTAACATTGCCTTCATCTCCTCTTATGATGCCTGCAAAGAAGCTGGGCACACACACTACATTGTAAAGCCTCTTTCTATGTCTCCTGAAAGAACTACCCCCAGGGTGGTGGTGTTTCTTCCTTGACTATTTGATAGGGTTCAATAGCACATCTAACTACAACTGAAATTTTATTTGAGAAAACACTTCAAATGATAGGTCCAACATATAATCAAATTACAATTTTTAATTCTTTTTGTTTTCAAGATTTGCTTGTAAAATATGAGTGTTTGGCTTGCATATATATCTGCAAAATTGGTGCCTGCAGAGGCCAGAAAGGGGCTATGGATCTCCTAGAACTGAAGCTAAAGACAGTTGTAAACCGCCATGTGGGTGCCAGATACTGAACACAGGTCCTCTGAAAGTCCAGCAAGTGCTCTACACACTGAGAAAACTCCTCAGCCCTCACATATTTATTATGGTAAAATGTTCAGAATGTGCCCTTTTTGGACTCTTTTCATTGTTATAAGTCATGGGCATGAACTCAGACCTCCTCCTTTCACCCTCTTGATTTCTGTTGTGTCTGTAGTGATGTTATTCTGCTCCTACACACCACCCCTAAATACTCTGTGTGTCATTTTTTTTCACTTTGGCTGGCTGGCTGGAGGGTTGCCCGTTTGACTGATTATTTTAAAGAATGAGTCTAACTTTGGGTTTCCAGGGTGGCACACAAAGGGCTTAGGAACTGAACCCCTTGAATGGCAAGAATGGGCCCCATCCTTTGGACAGACAGAAAGAACTTGATTCACAAAGCTCTCATTTTAGTTAGAATAATACTCAGTAAACTGAGAGCAGCTCTTCTTGGGTCCTTCATTTGGATCATAGATGAGACTCTTCTTCCCAATGGGTGTGAAATTCATCAGGATCAGAGCCCACGCTCAAGCCCAGGAGCCCAGAACAGAAGATAGAGGAGGAGTGGGTACTGCCAGGTACATTTGAGATGTCAGCGCAGTGTGGCCAGTTGAAAGTTAAGGACTTGAAAGGAGGCAGTCTCAGGATACATAACACCTTTCATTTTCCATCCAGAAGTTCTTTCAAGCCTTCTCTGGGGATGCTAAAGTATAGCCCTCTGTTGCTTCTAGCAGGAAGAGTTATTCTAAAATACATACAGATGCTCATTGGCTTAACCCCTGATAATAGCATTGTGTGCTGAAGATATTATAAACTGAGAAGGTGGCTGACGAGGAGCTCTGGATGCTGCCTTTGCTCAGCAAACAGTGTGTTGTATCATGTATGGCTAGCCCAAGGAAAGATCAGAGTGTGAAAGCCACTCTTCCCACTGAATCTCATTGGCTTTTGTGTGGTCACTATGGCTGATGTCCAGCCATCACAAGTTGCAGGATCTGTGCCACACAGCATTCTGTTCTTAGTAAGGTCTACTCTGAAGGGAAGCAATATTGTCAATATTGATATGATAACAACACTGGATATTATCAGGTCATAATCAGCCTGGGAAGAGAGAAACAGCCTAACCCCCTGGTCCTTCTAGCTTTCCTGAATCACATATCAGGAATAAGAATAAAACCGAGGAGCAATTGTTATGGTCATAGAGTAGGGAAAAGGTCCACCGAAGACTCAGCCTTAGACATAAGTCTGTAGGCCATTCCCTATCCACCACACCAGCAAGGTTCCTGTATGAAATCAAGAACACAACAGAAAAACTACCCCTGAGGCCACATCTGAGGAGGAGAACCCAAAATTCAGAAAAGAATATGACAGCTGAACACAGCTTGACTCTGAAGGAGATGAACTTAAAATCCACACTGACTTGTCTGGTTTTTATTATACACTACAAAATGTATGTTATTCAGAAAAAAAATTGCAAAGTATAATGAAAGATGAAAGGGGGGTTGATAGTATGTCCATTTAGCAGAATAATGGTAGTAGGCCCACCCTTGGGTCCTGAAAGCTCCCCAACCATGGGTTATTGGCCAGATTTGCAGTACAAAGCATGTGTTTCCTCCTGTTGGAGTGAGCCTTGAATCCAGCCAGAATGCTTTTGGTTACCCCTGTAATGTTCATACCACTATTTTAATCATGAATGTTTCTTATGCTTATCACTATTGTAGTGCACAGAGTTCACAGATAGACAGAACTATTGATGGTCTTTATCCCCCAGCAGCCTACATAGCATCATCCAGTACCACACAAACTAAAGCCAGCAGGGAGGAAGCTTCTTGATCAGTCTCAAGTCAATGTCTCTATATTCTGTGACCAGAGGTTATGGTGTCTTCTTACCTTCTAGTTCTGGTGGGAAACCAAGAACAGTAGCAATATCCTGTACAATATTGGGGTTCTGTAGGATAGCCTTGGCCAACAACTTGAAAGGAGGTTTCCACACCTGGTACTTTTTTATTTTTTTATTTTTATTTGGCATCCAAGGTTTCTGAGAGGAGTGTTATCCTCTAAATAGAGTAAATCAAGTTAAGTTCATCTATCTACTTATCTACATATCTATCTATCTATCTACCTACCTATCCATCCATTCATCCATCTATTTATCCACTCATCTGTCCACCTGATTATTCATCCATCAATCTGTCTGTCCGTTCGTCCATTAGTCTGTTTGTCAGTCTGTCTATCTATCCGTTCATCTGTCTGTCTGTCTGTCCGTCCACCCACCCACCTATCCATCCATCCATCCATCCATCCATCCATCCATCCATCCATCCATCTATCTATCTACCTATCTATCTATCTACCTATCTATCTATTTCTGTCTATCATCTACCCATCTATGCAAAGATATACAGACATATCCCATTCTCTCTCATATTTGGATTCTGGCACAAAATCTTTAGATTTGTGTGTTTAACTTGGAGTAGAAGCCAGGAATCTAAAACTGAGCAACAGAGAAAGAGAGAAAGATCTTAAGAGGGGTAATAGAACACAGGTGTAACTATTGAGTTTGGGAGTGTATGTATTACAGACTTCATTGGCAGTGTGGCTTGCCAATGTTATTTTTGGCATTCTGTAACATTTTCTTAACAGGTTCTCTCTTGATGGGAAAGATTACATTTTGACAAATTCGATCTATCACACTTTAACAGAGTTTGCTTCTGGTTTCATGTATCAGTATTTCCAAAATCCAGGCTCATAAATAAATCTTGTGGCTTTAGATGCAGCTCTAAGATTCTTTTTAAATTAGGTATTTTCGTTGACGTTATTCTTTGAGATGGGGGTCTCACTAGGGTACACAGGCTGGCTCCACATGCCAGTGATCCTCCTGCCTCATGCATCACCCCTGGCTCAAGCTAAGATTTTTATAGTAAGGAATGAGGTGGAGACAGGTTTGTTTTAGCACATAGATGTGCAGTTTCTTTTGCTCCCCTGAGCTGCTTTTCTCACACATCTCTCCTCATGCGTGTGAGGTACCTTGCCCTCTGTGTACTACTATGCTAGCCTGTACCTGTCGCTCACCCACACCACCCTATCTTCACTCTGCAGCTTCACAGGACTGTGCTCCTCACCCCTGCCACCTTCGGCTTTCCACACACATTTTGGAATCAGCTTGTCAGATCTGAAAAAAAAAAAAAAAAAAAAAATCTCACCAGGATTTTGACAGAAATTATCTACATCCGATGGGGGAGAAGCTTTATCTCAAACATACAGTCAGGAGTTCATGGACTCCTTAGGTTAGCGTCGATGTAGCTTTTCTCTGATTTCTGTCAACAGTGCTTTGTGGCTTCCAGAGTGTAGATCTACCCCGTGCTAATTTTATGTCCAGTGTCTTTCTTTCTTTCCCTCTTTCCCTCACTTTCATCCTTCCTTCCTAAGTTTTTTCTCCTTACTTGCATCCTAAATCTCTCTCTCCCTCCCTCCCTTCCTCTCTCCCTCCCTCCCTCCCCCCTCTTTCTCTCAGTGTGTGTGTGTGTGTGTGTGTGTGTGTGTGTATGTGTGTGTGTATGCACATGCGCACACATGCACACATGCATGCGTATATGTGCAAGAGGAGGGAAGGGAGAGGGAGAAAGAGAAGTGGAGGGAGGAGAGAGAGAGAGGAGAGAGAAAGTTTCGTTTTTGTCTCCTTTGACTCTGGAGTCTATGAAGTTCCCTTCCCTAATACATTGTCTGTGAATAGCGAAGCTTCTCTCATCTCTTTTCCAACTTTGTCTCATCCCTCCCCTCCCCTCCCCTCCCCTCCCCTCCCCTCCCCTCCCCTCCCCTTCCCTTCCCTTCCCTTCCCTTCCCTTCCCTTCTTCCTCTTTCCTTATGGAGCAGATCGTCACTTGGATGAGGTTTTGGATGGATGTGGGAGGCTGAAAGCAAGCTTGCATGCACCTGAGTCCAGGGCACAGCATCATCCCACCATGCATTGAGAGATTATCCCCTGGGCTTGTGTACATCCCTCTACATCAGTGGTACTTCATCTTCCTAATGCTGGGATCTTTTAATCCAATTCTTCATGTTGTAGTGACCCCCAACCATAAAATTATTTTTATTACTATGTCATAACTGTAATTTTCTACTATTATAAATCGCTATGTTAACATCTGTGTTTTCCAATGGTCATAGGTGACCCCTGAGAGAGGGTCATTTGAACACCCACAGTTTGAAAACCAGTGTTCTAGATTATGTTGGGGAAGATCAGTCGTATGCCTGGTATGCCGAGTTATTCTTGTTATAAATAGATATTAGACTGCATCAAATAATTTTTTCTGCATCTATTGAGATGAAATTCTGTTTGTTTTTCTGCTTTGGCCTCTTGGGATGATGGACGGCGTTGATTTATTCTCAGAAACTTAAGCAGATTCGCACTCGCAGAACAAAACCTCCTTGGTCATAATGGATTACTCATATAAATTGCTCGATTCACTGGAATTGTATTTGTTGTAAAAAGAATTTCTTGCCTCTATATTTACCAGGAATATTGGTCTGTGTGGTTTTTTTTTGTTTTTCTTGCCTGGTCTTTGTGCATGTTTTTGGTTCCTTGGCAAAGTTGGTTTTGTGATGTAAGTTTGACTGTACCACCATCTTGTAGCTTTGGGGAGAGCATTGGGGAATTGTCTTTTGTGTGTGTGTGGGTGGGTTTGGTAGAATTTTCTAATGAAACTCTCATTGGAGAAGTCTTTTCCTAAAAATTTTTTAATAATAAATAAAATGTTTTCAAAAGATAAGTGCCAGGGTTTAAGAGAATATCACAAGCCTAGTAGTATTTAAAAAAAAAAAATAATTCTCATGGTTTCAGAATCTGCAAATCCAAGATAGGCACTGATTTTCAATTCTTTTATCTTATCTCTTGTTCATTGATTTGGGGGATTTTGTGGACAGATTTTCTAATCTTGAAACCTGCTGGCAGTCAAGGAAAGACTCATAGTTAATCGCCCTGAGTAATTTCCCAGCATGCACTTGAGTTTGATGGACTCCTTTGAGAACATCTTCATCTACAATGGGACTGAGACAGGCTTAGGTTTTGTCCTCCACAGTGCAATGGCTTGTCCTGGAAGTCACTACTTCCTCAGGCACTCCCAGGATTTTCCTACTGGTGATAGTGACCTCCACACTTGGAGTTTGTCTCAGCTGCTTTCTCGGGCTAGCCTCTTGCTTCTCTCTAATGCTCCAACCTTGCCCCCTGGATGCACTTCCTTTGGCTTTCCTGCCAGGTGGCCCCAAGCTATTTGCAGGGAGATGATTTTATCCTGTGTCACCTTCTCTTCAGCTCCATCCTATTCCAAAGCTTTAGCTTATTTTCCCCTTTAATTTTCTTGGCCTGACAATGTTTGCGCTCTCACAAGCATTTCTAGTTCTTTGTTCTCCTTTCTTGGTCCTGCTAGCTTAATGCCTAAAGTTTGCTTTTCTCAAACTTTATTTCCTCTCTTTCTCTGCAGGATGGTAGATGGGTATTTGCTGTGCAGGTTCCTTCTCTTCTGGACCTAAATACAGGGTGATGGAGATTTTTTTTCCCAATGGACTTTTAAAAAGATTTTTTAAAAAAAATTTTAAGTTTTGTGTATGTGTTATGTATATGAGTGTGTATATATATATATATATATCTTTGTGAGAGTTTGTACAGGCTGGGACAGGTGCCTGTGGAGGCCAGAAAAGAGTGTAGGATCCTCTGGAGCTGGAGTTAAAGGCAGTTGAGAGTCACTCAATGTTGGTGCTGGGAATTAGTTCAGGTCCTCTGTAAGTGTGCGCTCTTAACCATAGAGCCATTTTTCCAGCCTCTCTCCAAAGAACACATTTATTTATTGATTGATTGATTGATTGATTGTCCCAAATTCTGCTGAGTGCGTTATTGGCGTCCCACAAATAAAAGTATTATCATCATTATCATGTTCTTCCCGGTGCTTCAGTTACACAATTCCACTTATATGTGAACGTATACCTACACTCCAACCGCTCTTAGGCTTCTGGGAGGTTTTTCATTGTCTCTTTAAAATTACTTGTTAATAATTTTATTCTGCTTTGGTAAAGAAGATAATCTGCATAGTATTGATTCTTTGGGACTCAGGAGTCTTTGCAATTCTGTTTAAGGTCAGTTCCTGAGCACACAGCTCACTGTGCGCTTCCATCTAGTCATTGTGAGCTGCTCTGCCCTGCCTTCCCCTGCCTCCTTCCCTTGCAGCTCTAAGACCAGCACCTGGGCTGCTTTCTCCTACATGGCCTATCAGGGGTAGTGAGGAGATAAGACCTTCTGGTGTAATAAAGTTCCTTCTCATCCTGTAGGTTGGCCCCCTTGCTACTGAAGTGCTTTGGGGCTATTTAATGCTGTTCTTGTGAGTCCTCAGCCTTGGGGTCACCTTGAAAACATATGACCATCTGCTGTCCTGGGCTATGTGACACAGAGGGAGGGTCATTTCTTCTCCTTCTAGTGAAAGCACTGTTTGCTTGTTGAAACATCACCAGAGCAATGCCATGTGCCCCATGGACCTCCGTGACCTTTGTCTGGCCTCTGTGTTGACTTGGTGTGTGAAGGGCTGGTGTGGCCATGAGTTTCCATGCCAGCCACCCTCTGGCAAACATCACATGGATGGGACTCTCTTTTCTCTCTAAGCACTCAGAGACCTCTCTAGATATCTGAGTGGGGATAGGAATGGATGTGGAAATATCCAGAGCCATCCAAAGCCTGACTCTGCTTTCAATATTCTGTCAGACTCACCATCAGCAGGAAATGCTGCTTCACCAGGGCTACAGAGCCTTGAGGGGTATGGGATCAAGGAACATAGGTCGGAGTGTCCTATACCTGTTCCTTAAGAGTAACACACTGAACATACACATACACAGCCACTCGCAGTATATAACCACATACCACCTAAACTCACAAACGTACACATACATAAATCATCTTTCTGCACAATACACAGACACACACAGCACTACAGTGTACTGCAGAATACTGTGTACAACTCTGGAACCCTGTATCTACAGACAGTAGGAGGCCCAATGGCCTAGACATTAGATGTTTGGTTAGCCTTCTCAGCCAATTCTACTTCGTGGCTATGGAAGAAGAGGGAGAGCAACCACTGAGTTAGAGGAGACATAGTGCCTGACTCTGGGACAAAGGTAGTGAAGTTAAACAACTCTACCTGGTCCATCCTGAGATCCAGAGTTAGCTGGCAGTGCTTAGGTAGCTTAGCAGGCTGGTGTGGCTCTCAGAGACTGGCTCCTGCCCTATCCAGACTGAAGGCCTCTGTGTGCTTAGGGGAGGTGAGTCAATATGCACAGGGCGAATGAATAGACAAAATAGACATATTTCCTCCTGCTGGTCAACCTGCCAGGCTCCAGGGAAGGGCTGTCAATGATGCGATTAATGATGGTGCCAATTCTGCATAAATGATCCAGTGCCTGCCCCCACAGAGCAAAGAGTCCTGCTGCCTAGCTGTCAGGAGACTCACAACTCCCAGGCCAGAACCGCAGCTGCCCGGGAAGGTGACCGGTGACTGCAGCCAAACTGCCAGCCCGAGGCCTCATTTCCTTGCTGTAATCCCATAAGCAAATAGTTTGATTGTATTAGTTGAGGGTAATTTTTCACACTTCACAGTAGCTGCTCAGTTTGCTTCTGGATTCTGCTGACTCTTCGAAGAATTTGCACAATAAAATAATGGGAAAGTACAGTAACTGGTGAAGCCAGACCCCAGATCTCATTCAATCAAACCCTTGGAGCAGCAAGTGCTAATGGGCCTGCTCAACCCTCTTGCCTCCTGTGCTCTGGTCTGCAGCTTTCCCCCCTGGTATGTATTGTGGGCTGACTTTCTCAACTTGCATGTGCAGACATCAAGATAATGATGCCCCCTCCAGCCAACTTTATTAGCTGGGCCTTCACCCCAGGCACATTCTGAACTAGAAGTAGTCCACCCTAAGGGGACTTTCGAAAAGAGGGTGTGAAGGTAGGAAGAGAGCCTTACATCCAGAGGCTGTGTCCTTGAGTTAAAAATGAGTCCCACAAACAAGCATGGAGAGGGCTGAGTGGGATGAACACTGTGGCAGCCTTTGTAGACTACGTCTAGAGCCACTCCTGGGCTGCAGATAGAAAGAAAGGGAGAAAAGAAGAAGGAGGGAAAGGAAGAAGGGAGGGAGGAAAAGAGGAAGGGATGGGAGAGACAGAGGATGGACATAGGATGGGAGGAGAGAAGAAGGGAGGGAAGGAGAGAGGGAGGAGGGAAGGAGAGAGGGAAGAGAGAAGGAGAGAGAGGAAGGGAAAAAGATGAAGGGACAGAGGGGGAGGCAGGAAAAGAAGGAGAGAAGGAAGAAGGGAAGGAGGAATGGAGGGATGGAGAGAAAGAGGGAGGGAGAGAAGGAGTGAGGAAGAGAAGGAAGGAGGAAGAGAAGGAGGGAGGGAGGGAGAGGAGGAAGCAATGGAGGGGAGGGAGGAAGGGAGGAAAGGATGGAGGAAAAGGAAGAGAGGGAAGAAGGGAGGGAGGGGGAGGGAGAAGGGAAAGGAAGGGAGGGGGAGAGGGGAAGGGGAGGGAGGAAGGGGAAGGGAGGGAGAGAGGGAGGAGACAAGCCTCACTGGTGGAGACTGAGGATTGGCCCTTCATCATTGCAGACATTTGCTTACTCTGGTGCACTGCCTGATGCCCCAGAAAGTGTTTCTGTCCTAACTCCATTCCTCTGAAGGCGATCTCCTTTTGAAGCATCTTTGAAGCCATAAGTTAGCTGATTGCAAGGTAACATCATCCTGGATCAGCCAATAGTAACCATCCTCATAAAATAAAGGAGAGAATGCTCCTGTCTGGAAGTCAGTGTCCTCGGAAGTGGAGAAAGGCCCTCATGCTCCAAGAAGCTACAGCGAGAGATGGTTTGCACCCTGGATGTCTCTGCCATAGTCACTGCATCGTTCCCTTGATTCTTACAGCTGACCCCTTAGAGGACACAGTCATTATGAGGACAATACATTGGTTCCCAGGACAGGAACCCAATGTTTGCATCTCAGCCTTGGCCACTTTGTCCGGTTACTCTGACCATGGGCGACAGAGGCCCCTTCTGTTAAATCATGTGTGTCACTATAATGACTCATCTGTCTTTGTCTTCACTCCTAGACACTCACAGGGACAACTCCATGATGTCCTCCTCAGCTTCTGTTTTCAGTTTCTGGTAAATGAAAGCCTCATTACTCCAGGTGACAGGGTGTTGGTATGGGGTGCACTGCAGATGCTACACCTTCGAGGCCACATGCTGGTAGGGCAATGGGTGTGGGATGCACTGAAACTGCTATGCCTGCACCAAAAACAGAATCTCAGGCTGTGCATCCTCTAGTAGTTCTGACGAGGTTTTAGGAGCCACTTTCTCAGCTCCTCCACACAGCAGAGATACTTCTGCTTCTGAAAGCTTGTGAGGCAGTCTCCTCTGCAGTCACAGCGTTTCACTAATGCCATTTGCATTGTGTTTGCTAACAAAGGGACTAAGGTTGCAGGGACAGCTCTGACATGAATCGATGCCTCCAGTCCTTGGAGAGACCACAGCAAGCCTAAGGCTGGTTTTCCTGGAAGGAACAGGAGCAACTCTTGTTCTTCCTGTAAATAGGTGTCCTCTAAGGTACAACCCTCTCACTCTGCATCAGGTGCAGAGTGAGACTACCTCTACAGAGATAAGACTCTGGGGAGTCTTAGCTACTGGGACCCCCTGAGTGGATCATCCTGAGACTGAGATCAGTGCAAAAGCAAGAGGAGTTTATTGTTCCAGCATGCTGGGGTCATCCTGCATCTAAAAGGAGGGGCAACCCCGGGTGAACTTTTATACAGTTTCCAGAGGGCAGAATAGAGAAACAGCAACTAGGCACAATATAACTGGCAGAAGAATGTGACTTTTAAGCTGATTGGTCCTTAGAGCAGTCCACCCTGAGGAATGTGTCTACTGCTCTGGGGCTTCCCTTATCTGCAGGTGGCCAACAGTCAATGCCCCCCCCCCACACCTTGTGGTCTTCCTGAGGGATGTAATTCAACCTCTCCCTTCTGGAGGGGTGTGGTGCCTATGTGCTCTTAGGACTTCTCTCTTCTGGGAAGGGAGGGGGTCTGGTGGAAATTTCCAAAGGCTCTGAGACGGCCTCTTCAGCTTCAGCCTGGGAATGAAGAAGTAGATGATGGGAGATGCAGCCTGGAACATGAAGATCTGGGGTGCTGTGATGGTTTGTATATGCTTGGCTCAGGGAATGGCACTGTTGGAAGGTGTGGCCTTGTGGGTATGGGCTTTAATACCCTCATCCTAGCTGCCTGGGAGCCAATATTCTGCTAGCAGCCTTCAGATGAAGATGTAGAACTCTCAGCTCTGTCTGTACTATTCTTGCCCAGACTCTCCCATGCTCCTACCTTGATGATAATAGACTGAACCTCTGAACCTGTAAACCAGCCCCAATTAAATGTTGTCCTTTATACGACTTGCCTTGGTCATTTGGTGTCTGATCACAGCAGTAAAACCCTAAATAAGACAGGTGTGAAGGTGATTCCCCCTGGACTGTACCCAGGACACACCTCTGGGAGCAAAACATGGGCATTTTGTGGGTGATGATGTCCTCTTACAGACCAGAAGGCTTTACCACAGGCAGTGTCTGTGTGTACTATGTTCTCTATGGGGGAAATCCTAATTAAGGCCACGTGATCAGTTAGCTCAAAGGAAAATGGAGGACTCTCTTTACCAGCAGGGCTTCCCCTTCTCTGACCTTGTATGGGGAGCCTGACCTCCCACATCCTCTACCTGAGGAAAGTCAAGTAGTCCTTGGCAGACCTACAAGTTCAGCTCTCTCCCATCCTCTATAAGAACCCACCCAGCAAGTACCTGGGATTCTGGAATGCCTCTCCATGCAAACGAGGCATATAAAATACTGTGATATTTTAAACTCTAGCCAATGGTTTTCATTCACCCTGAAAACTCCTTCCCACTCTCCAAGGTTCATATATAACCCTGGGCCACCCCCAAATAAATTGTACACGAACAAGCTGAGGTATTCTCCGAGAGCTGTTTGACTGAAGATTTTAGGGAGAAGGCCTTCATCTAGAAGAGCTGGAACATTACAATGTTCTGAGGTGGCCTTCTCTCTGCATCCAGACACTCACTTCAGCCAGAACAGAATTTTGCAGACCCTACCTGTTCCGGACTCCACGCCATCCCATTGTGCAACAGTGTCTGGACACCCTGAGAGGGAGGAAGAAGATGAACCACAGCTGCATCCTAACACTCATACCACACTTCTCTTTCCCACCAGAGAGGCAGGGCTTAGGGTTCCCACACTTGGGGTCTGAGAAGAACTATGAGAAGAGGAAGAGGAATGAAGGAGGACACCATGGGTTAGGTTGTAGAGTGAAAAATTATAAAGACCATTTTATAAGATATATGTAGACTTTTTCTTTGCCCTTAGACCTGGGCAGAAAAATGCAGGTCCCAGAACGTGGAACTGGAAATAAGATTTCAGGCCTTCACTACCCCAGGACACATTCTGGATGGATTACATTCCTCAAGCCTCAGGCAGTAGGCCCACCTATGGGTGGGAGAGGCCCAAGGCAGGAAGACACATTCCTGACCACAGATAAAGATGCAAGCCACCTAGGTGGGGCTATAGCCGGAAGAAGTGAAGATAGTTAATCTGAAATAGTTGGTAAATGACAGGGTGGGACACAATGACATGGTAAAACCACATTTTTGAGAAAAATGATTGTACTGAGTAATTTCCATGGCTATTAACCTTTCAGGGTGGGTTTCTCTGGAATGTTTCGCTATTCTTGTGTTATGTATCCTTAGCAACCCCTCACCCCCTTCCCACTCCCCTGGTTTGTGGTTTCTCCCTTTGAAACTCTCCTCAGACTGGCGAGCAGGGTCGAACTCTACTCCTGCGTGAGTATGTAGTCAGACCGCTGGCTGCCAGCTCTCTTCCCTAATAAACCTCTGCTGATTGCATCCAGGTATGGTTTCTTGTGATTCTTGGGTGGTCATGATTTCCTGAGACTTGAGGAAGGGTCTCCCAAGTATGGGGGTCTTCAAGGTAAGTCATAAAAGCCTGGCCACGAGAGCTGGCCAGCTGAAGTTAAGAGCAACCCACATAGAACATTGCAAATTACAATTGGGGGTTATTAATGGGGAAATAGATTCTAATGGCTTAGAGGGTAGATATCTGCTCAGCTCTAGTGCTGACTAAGGTATATTATAACAATAAAAGTTGTATGTCTTTTATCCAGGAACTGGATGATCAAAGGTGGGGTAGAAGCCCAAGATTGAGAACAGTCTTCAGCACTTCTGAGATGGAGTCCATGCCACCCATCTTTTGGATGGAGTGGAAACTCAGAGGTGACCAGGGGTTTCAACTAGCTCATTCAGTCTCAGAGTTTGAGTAAGGAAATGTGACCCTGCAGACTCCTGTGCTAAACACTTGCTCCACAGCTGGTGGTACTGGTGGTTGGTGTGTGTGTGTGTGTGTGTGTGTGTGTGTGTGTGTGTGTGTGTGTGTGGCAAACTTAATGAGGTGAAGGCCTAGCTGGTGGAAATGGGTCATGAGTGTACTAAGTGGGGGTTTAGACACCAGATATGTATAATGAGGGCAGCTCCACGCTGAGGTGTGGTTGTTGTTTTCTTTTTTATTTAATTTTTTCTTTTTAATTGTAGATATAGGGGAAAGTACAGCCAGAGGCATCTGGAAGAGTCCAGAGCAGGAAGAGAAAGTAGTAGAGTAAACATAGCCAGTAGACTGAGGCAGGGTGTGAGAGGAGGGGTGAGTAAGAGAGGAGAAAAAATATGGGGCAACAAAAAGAGGGGGCAAAGAGAGAGACAGCCAAGAGCCAACTGAAAGCCAAGAAAGGGAGAGGGAGGGGGAAGAGGAGGGGAAAGGAAAGGAGGGAGGAGGGGGAGAGGAAGGTGAGAGGGAGGAGGAGAGAAAGAGAGGCAGAGAGACATAAAGGACAAAGGAAGCTCATGGCCCAAATGGCAGGGTTATAGAGGAGTGAGAAGCTAGGGAAAGGGAAGCCCAGAAGCTGAGAAAGTTAGGGTAGGGAGTGGGTTGAGAACCACTGGGAAGAGCCAGGAAGCCAGCTCAGACTCCTTAACAGATACAAGAGAGTGCCGGAGGCCAGCATGCTCTTTGGTGTGCTAATAGGCACCACAGTTAGCCTTTGTCCCCTGTATCTTTTGGGCCTGACAATGAAGGAAAGCCTTTGAAGAGTACCTAGTCTCCGGTCCCTTTGTTTTTTTCTCTCAACTCAAATGAGGCAAGAGCTTACTCAGAAGCCAAATTTGAGGGACTGTGGCCCATAAACACAGATTTAATTCCCCCTCACCCAAATTCCATGTTCTGACATAGAAGCAGTTGTACGAAGTTTTTCTAGTAACACAACAAAGAATCAAATCCTGTGATATTCATCCTTGGGTGTATCAGAGAGGCAGGTACAGCCAGGCAGTGTTACCTGTCTCCGATGTTATCTGGTGGCATTCTTAGCCCTTTGATTAGTGGAGAATAGAGTTTTGTTAAGTTAGTACATTTTCAAAGGTTTTTAAAATCTGTCTGTAAAGATGTTGGGTCTGACATGGAGATGGACAAGGGATGATGGTTCTTTGCAGGGCTAAATACAGCCCGAGAAATGATGATTAGCTCTGGATCTGCCACGTTTCCACCTCTCCACAGTCACCAGAGTTTTAATCAATCAGCCTCTGTGCACACAGCGTCATTCCGGAAGTTTTCGTTCACACCACTCGCTCTCTCTGCTGTTTGTCCTCCATGAGACTGAACAGCTTGCTCCTCCAAACACTCCCACCACCCTAACACTCTGCCTCCCTGCACACCCGGGATCAGTGAAGCGCAGACTGCACACTGAAACCCTCAAGCTGTGTTTTCCTGAGTTGTTTCTGTGGTGCGCTTAGTCACACCAGTGTAACTAACACATTTGGGTGTTTGTCCTGTCTACAGCCATCCACTCCAGTTCACTCCAGCACTAACTCACTGGCTATATACCACACAGGCTCTGGACAGTCAGAGAGGGACACAGGCTTCCAGACATTTGTATAACTTGGGGGTTGTGGGGAGCGGGTGATGTAGGTCGGGGTGGGATCAGGTTCTATATGCATACACACACTCTGGGACCTACCTATGCTTGGTTGGGGAGCATTTGAGGTCTGCAGGGCCTTGGGGACTTTGTGACAGCAGCTCTCTGGGCAGATTCCTGCTCCACAGGAGGTGCCTAGCACTGATGGAAGACATCATTAAGACAGCCATTTGTCTAGAAAACAGCTTTCCTTCACTTCAGTTTGGTTAAGACGGGTCTCTGCTAACCAGCAAGTAGAGCTCAGGTCCAGAGACACAGGCTGCATAGCCAGGCCTCAAGCTTGATGCTAGAGACTATGTAGGCTTGCAGGTCGTTAAGCAAGAACCAAAGGTTTTGGTTTGTTGGTTCTTAGCCCCTGACACCGGAAGTCATTATAGAACCTGGCCAAGAGCTCACGCTCACTGTGCTTCCAGATCCTCTCCTGTGTAACTGTGAGCAAATGAAAAGAATACGCTTGGGTGCCAAGGTTTGGGAGAGTAAATAGGAGGTGTGTGGTGGCTTGAATAAGAAAGGCCTCATAGGCTCATGTGTGAGTGAAGCGATTCGGAGGTGTGGCCTTGTTGGAGGAAGTGTGTCACTTGGCGTGGGATTTGAGACTTCAGAAGCCAGGTCAGCCCCACTCTTCCTGTTGTTCAAGGATCCTGATGTAGAACACTCAGCTACTATGTCTGCCTGGATGTTACCATGCTTCCCACCCACCATGATGACAATGGCCATGGGATCTCTTCACCTTAATAGAACACTGAGTAAGAAAAGGAGTAAGTCTCGGGTGGAGGCTGATCCAAAGGAAACAAGAGGCAGATGCAGAGGGCAGAGGGCAGAGGGCAGAGGGCAAACTGAGTCCCCTCAATGATGAGGTCAGGGAGTAGAAGGCATTGATGGAGATGGGAAGAGGAGGGCGCTATTGGGAAGAATTCAAGACTAGATCTGGTGCTGGAGAAAAGGAGAGGAAGCCTTGAGTCATGGGGTACAGACAGCAAAGTGAATCACTATGACAAAAATCAAATAGAACTAAGAGCCAGGAAGCAAGCATCAGGTGGCAATATAGCAGGCACTAAGGACCGTAGCTCTGAAGAAATACGTTCTCTCTCTCTCTCCCCCCTCTCTGTCTCCCTCTCTCCTTCCCCCTTCCCTCTCTCTTTGGGACCCCACAGCAGGCTAGCAAAGTTTCATCCCAATAACTCCTATGTGTCCCACAACCTGGAAGCATAGGCTGAGTCCTTTCTGGACAGGACTCTGGAGGCTGGGACAGAAGATGGTGTAGGTGACACTCTTCTCCCCTCAACAGTCCATACATGGATGGGGGTATCACTTTCACCATTTTTACTCTCTGAGATGAATGCACCTCATCTAAGATGCTGGGTTGTAGCTGGGCACAACTGATTCCAGGCAGTTAATGATGTCACCTTTCAAGGTCCTCAGGACAGAAATTCAAACCACTTCCCTCCCATGGCAAACAGCTTACATCATCCTCCCCAAAGCCTCCTCCCCACAGTGTCTTCCCCATGGCCTCTGAGATAATGTGGCCACTGGTCACTGCTCCTGGGAGAGTGAGAGGCCATAGCTGAGTGACTGAGAGGAGAGTGGTCTTTTCAGTACAGGCAGAAGAGTGCAAATCCCAAATTACCCCTTATCATCAGATCTGGCTCAATGGCTCTCAGAAGGCACAGTGTGTGTGAATCTAGTGTCTGTCTCTGAATGCCTTGAGGTCAGACTGTAAATGGCACCTGCAAACATTACACCCAGGGGGTCAAGCAGTCTCCTTGAAGATGGCCATTACTTCACACTAAAGACTTCCAATTTCCTTTGAGTTATTGCATTCATAGGCCTGCGGGCTCATGTCAGCTGGAACAAATGAGCAGTGTCTTCCTAGCATGAGAAGCAGTAGGTAAAGTCCTCCACAGTAGCCAGGACTAGGGAGCCTTCCCCACCCAGCAACACTGATGGCTCCACCAATGGAGGTAAAACCAGGCTATAGCTGATGGGCCAGAATCAGCAGGAGTCATAATGTCCCCATCCACTGACTGGGTCCTTCAAGGAGGTTCACAGTGGGCCTCTTCATGGGGTAGAGAAGGAGCTGAGGTTTCTTCATCTACTAGGGGACCACAGGGGGCCACCTGAAATGCTTCCATATCTGATCCAAGTGAAGCTACTAGAGGAGGCTGAGAAGTGGCCCGGTCCACAAGCCTGTGTGTGACACCTCTTTCCTAGGTGTGGGTGGAAGAGACCTGGAGAACTGTCCAGCCTCTTGTCCTGTGGGCCCCGACTCCACATCAGGTGGGGAGAATTTTCTAGCTTGTCCTTATCCAGCTGATCTCCAGATGGCAGATCTATTCCTACTTTGGGATGAATGTAATCGGTGGGTTTTACTGTGAGCCTGTGGGTTCTCCCCCAGACCTTTGCAACTAAGGGGGCTCCTGTCCCAAAGAAACATAAGAAACCAGTTTGGGATGGGAGGAAAGCAGACATAACCCCCATTGTCAAGTACTGCCCAGATGTAACAGGAGTTCAGCCAACTCATGTTAGTGAGAACCCAAACATCTCCCCCTGGGCACCTCTGATGGTGTAGTTTGTCTTCAAAGTCCCACCCACAGAGGCTATCTGGTGGCCCAGCCTATCTTAGCTGACTCCTATATGGATGATCTATTTAGACTTGATGTGTTCTTCTGGCCTCCGTTGACACCACACACATGTACACCCCTACCACATATACACACATAAGTAAAAATAACTTTTCTTTTTAAATTAAAAATGTAAAAAGGAACATAAAAGGTTAATTCCTCTCAGCCAGTGTTTCTTCTTAGAGACTTCTGTCTCCTGGCCTTACTAGTTCCTTGGATGTTAATTCTCCCTTGTCTTATATGTTTGGACTGGACCCTCCCTGTTCTCAGCAGAGGCCCCTTCAGCATCCAGATGGTTCTGAGCAATGGCTACCTTGCCTAATAGATATGGTTGACTCTTTTGTCTTACAAGGCTCCTAGATCAGGGCCACGATCCAATGCACTCGCTGGACTCACTCTGGCCTTTCTTTGTCGCCCCCACCACTGACTTCTGTCCCCAGGGTCTGCTTGCTTTTCCCTGGGACAGAATGACTCCAACTTCTTGAGTTTGCAGACTCTACACATGGTCACCAGCCCCTCTTGGCTTTGGCTTCTGTTCTCTGTTGTGTCTGTTTCTCTAACTTTGAAAAAGTAATTATAGTCTGAACTCTCAAGACCAGGTGTCCAAGATGGAGTGATTTTTTTTCAGCTCCTCAGCATGATTGAGAGCCTTAGTCTTGAGAGTCCCTGAACTCCTCCTGTCACACAGGAAAACTGAGGCACACACCCACTTTTCCATAGTCACAGGTCCCATCAGTCTGTGTCCCTTTGATCTGGTTTTCTGTCTGGGATCTGAAATGGAAATACAGCATGAAGAGCATCGGTCTGGGGCACTTCCCTGGTCAAGTTTCCCTGGAGGCCAGGCCAGTACATTCCGCTTGTACCCACGCCATTTCCCAGTCACCTGAGTGATCATTATTCTGCACGCAGCAATGTTGCAGTGGTCCAGAAATGGACCATATTAATACATGTGCACCAATGCCCCCAGGGTGGAATTGTGCAGTGCTGTTAATGATGCCATTAATATTGTGTCTGGCCGCCGCGCAGCCTAAGTGGATGGCCTGCTCCTCCATAGCCATTTTTCATTCCGCTATCTTATGCTATCCCTCGAGGGGCCCCGTGCTGGACACGGCATCCCAGCTGATGAACTCCCTCTGATTCCCCAGACTCCCTCCTGGAGGCTCTCACCAAGCTAGTGGTGGCTTAATCTACATCCTTGCAGGCTCACAGGACAGTGGAGCCCCTCAGTCAGCTCTCCACAGGCCCATGGGGGCCCATCTGTGTGGGACAGCAGGGTTGCTATTCACAGAATGAAGAGCTAGAAACATCAACACATACCCTGGGGAACAGCTTGCTTCTTGCCACCTATTTCAGCATCTGGCCATATAAACCAAATGCTTGCTACTGCACAGGGCCAGAGGTTTTGTTTATCAGAGATCATACTGTCTCAGGTGCAATTTGAAGACAGCACCTGCTGATGGAGTGGTCTTCCCTTGTGTTTGAGGTATATGGACCCAGCCCTGCTGGTGCTGAAACCAAACAAAGCCCAGGCAGACTATGTTTTTTCCTATATATTCATGCCCCAGATGAAGTTTAACTTATAAACTAGACAACAGGAACGATAACTAATATAATAGAAGCCTGTAACAATATACTCCAGCAGAAATTCCAGCAAATACTGTTTTTGTATGTTATGATCATTAGTAAAGTCAAATCTGACCACAAACACTAAGATACCACAGGAGCAGAGAGGGTAGTGCAGTGATTAACGGGAGAGTCATGCATACAACATGAATACACTGGGTGAGGAGCTGCTTCACATCCTGGACTGGACAGAGCAGAATGGTGCTTTGACAATGCTGGGTACAGTTCTAGTCTTGCCAACACTCATCACTTCCTAAGCCCATTGAGCCCAGGACAGATGGGCAGCTAAACCCAGCTCTCTAAAAACTTCAAGAAAGCTCCACGCATATCCAGGATATGAACAGAAAATACTACGCTGCCATAGAAACCCTGAATCCCAATGGGTACTAATTGTCACCTGACCCCTGTCATATTCACATTTCTCTTTCCCATGGACTACAGGGTAGTGAGTTTCTGAACATCCTTGCAGTCCCCATGCTTACTGGGCTCCCTAGGAATATCTCACTACATTGCTGAAACCTGCATGCCTTGAAAACGCTTGTGATTGGTACAGGAGCCTAGAGGGACACCAGGAGGGGTGCCTCACAGAGCAGTACCTTCTAGCAGGGCTCATGCACTTTATAATATGTTTTGTATTTTCTGGCAGAACAAATCACCAGAGGAGGGGAGCAACAAGTATGTACACATAATCACACACACACTTGCACATACATGTACATCCACATCTGCACAGAGACACTTGTAGATGAGTATGGGTGTAAACAGGTGCACATTGAATGCATGCACACACGTACTCATCCATATACACATATGCCCACAAACACACATGTACATGAACATGGATACAGCCACACATGAGCCCTGCATGCACAGGAATACATGAATACAATAGCTTAGATGTATGTATACACTAATGTGTGCACTTGCACTTGCTCACATGCACCCACACACGTGCGCACGTGCACACACACACACACACACACACACACACGCCATATCCAAGATGTGTACTTATATGTGAACATAATTCCTAAGGTCAGAAACTTGGGTTGCTCCTCCATATGTCTGTCACTGCATCTTCTTACCAGAAGCAGGGAGAAGAGCAGACCACCAGAGATGATAGCCTCTGCTTTGGGATACCAGAGCTCAGGGGATATCACCAGGACTATGTCAGGTCTCAACACCAAAGCACTGTGGTGCATCAGAGGTGGGCAGAGAAAGCTCCCCTCTCTATTCCTTCCTCAGTCGTCTCATAGGTGTCTTGTCTCTTCAGCTCTATCTGTCTTGGGATGGAACTCATCCATCTGAGGGCAAGCCTGTGACCAGCACAAGCTCAGAGAGAGAGCTGCTGTGTCCTGAGTCAGCACAGCAGAGGACTGGAGGACTGAAGCCGAGTAGGGGAGAGCTTTGAGGTTTTATTCTGCTGCTTGAGCAGGGCAGATGTACACTGACAGGGGCTGGGCACCCTTCTTGACCTTTTTTTTTTCTATACCTTTGTGACCTTCTCTCCACCCTTGCCCTGTGACTTGTCTCTCTGCCCACAGTCACTTGGCTTCCCTGTTTTGCTAGGTCCATCTGAGGTCACCTACCCATTCCCACTGCTGCCATTCCCAGAGCATCACACAAAGCTCACTCAAAGTCTATCCTATGGTCAAGGCTTTGACCAAGAATGGGTGATATGGTCTCTGCCTTGCAAGCCCCACAGGTGGGTACCACCCAAACCTGCCCAACTCTGGGTCTGGCAATGCGAGAGAACATCACATCGGTGAAGCCCTTCACTGGGAGAGTAGGCTTCCAGGTTCCTCAAGGCTCATCTGTAAACTCAGGGGAGAATTTGCATAGCAGGAGCCCAGGAATCCTTGTCCCACCTAGGCCAGTACCAGTAGCTTGCAAAGGGAATCAGCAAGCAGGATGCTCCTCATGGTTCTGAGTGGCAGCTAGGGTGTTGAAGCACGTTTTAGAAATGTTGCTTATCCTTGGCAGGGACCTCTTCCCTACCTCCCTTTTGGTGGCCATTTAGACTATTTCCACTGCCTGGCGGCTAGTCATACTGCCTGATGGTTTTGTGACTAAATCCTTCCTCCTGCAGGGCAGAGACATGCTTCTAGGTAATTTCCCTCATTTGGCTCTGACCACTATAGCTACACACATTCAATCCACTCCCTTCCTTGGGTTGCCCTCTCGGTTTCTGAGGAAGGTAGGAGAGTGAGAAGGGAGAGGAGGAGAGGAGCAAGTATTCTCACACATCCCAGATGCTGCACTCTCTGTGACAAGCGTCTCATAGCCCTCCTTGGCGTTCCTATGATATAAGGACTGATCCTGGTCTTTTAGCTGTAGACCACTGCTGCTCTTCTTTCTCTGAGGGACACCTGCTGTCCTCCACAGTCTATGCAGGGCTCAGCTGTGCACCAGCTTTTGCAGCTCCCTCAAGAAAAGTCAAAGGAATGCGTATGTCCACTCTTCCTTCTTTCCTTCCCCATCTTCCTCCTCTCTCGTTCTCTTCTCTCTTCCTCTGACAATTATTTTTCTTTTCCTTCTTCCTTCCCTTCATAGCTCCCCCTTTCCTCCCTGTGCCCTCTTCCTTAGATCCTCATCTTTCCTGGTGCTGACTTCTCCTTTCCCTGTCCTCCCTCCTGACTTTCCCTGCCTTCTTCCATCATCCATCCCTCCTTTCTTTTTTCCTCATCCCTCCTTTTCTTCCTCCTTCCCTTCCTTCTTCATTTGTTCCTTTGTTCCTCCCTCCCTCCTTTCCTTCTTTTTTCCTCCTTCCTTCCTCTTATTCCTTCCCCTCCCTCCTTCCATCCCTCTCTTTCCTTTTTCCTTCTCTCTTTTCTCCTCCCCCTTTCTCTTTTGCTCCTTTTTAGTCCTCATCTCCCTCCTGGCTCACTCTCTATCCCTCCTTTGTACACTTCTTCTTTTCCCTCCCTCCTTCATTCCAAGTTCCATATCAGCACTTATTCCTTGGGTTCTTTCTTTCTCTTCTCTTTTTCCTGTCTCTCCCACCCTTCCTCTCTCCCTTGCTCTGCTCCAGTCTCTCTGCCTTTTCTCCATCCTAACTTGCTCTCACTTTAGCTCAGACAGCTAAGATTATATCCACTTCTTCAGTCCTTGTTGTTTTGTTTATTTGTTTTTGTTTTGTTTTTGGTTTGGTTTGTGTTTGCCTCATAGTGGCCTGTTTTTTCTGTGGGACACACCATGTAGCCAGGGACCACTCAAGACAAGTTTATTCTTTATTTTGTTTATAATTTTAATGGATTAAAAAATTATTTAAGGATGATGTGGGTGTCATTGTACAGGGATGACAGTCTTGCTTTTAACCTCTTGGATTTAACTGCCAAGACTCTGACTTGTCTCTGAAGGGCCTGGACTTGGCTTTGTGGTTTACATCCTGAATTCCCACTACTGATCCCACTGAGCTCAGTGTGCGCTGTCTTCACAGGCTACATCTTGAGCTTCTGTGAGATATGCTTCTTGTCTTATGACTTTTGTCATTATAAATCTGAGACATGGTCTGATCTACCAGGTCTAATTTGTAGGGACAGATCAGGAGGAGGCTGGGCCCTTACATTCAAGCAGGGTTACACATCTGGCTCTGTTTCAGCAGCTGAGAAAAGTAACAGGCCTGCTCCTCTTCTAGCTGAGAATCTGACTGTCAGAACAAGGCAAAGACTATCTCTTTATTCCTTCTAGAATGGTGGCTGTCATGGCAGAGATGGTGACCATGTGTCAGCCTAGGGTTCCAAGTGACCCACAGTGACTGAAGGATAAGCAAAAAGCAAGCCAACAAGCCTAGGTCAGGCAAGTGGGGGGCTGCTAGCCATGACTTCTCTGTCCTTTCTTGCTGCTCAGAAGGGGAACTTAATAAGAAAGACATAGGCCTGTGTGCCAGGGAGCAGGGGCCAGGGCCACAGCATAGCCTCGTGTAGGTGAGAACAAGAGAGGAAACACTAAGGGGTGAAGAATAATCCCAGGTGAAGTGGGCACTGATGGCAAACAAGTTCTTACCAGGAGACAGGGACATGGCTGCAGAGGCCAGGAGACAGAGTTGCTGTGACAAGGCGGTAGGTGGAGGCCTATGAAGCTATCTGCACCTTGCAGTATTTCATCTTTCATTAGTCAAGATGGGTACAACTATGGTCAAGCCAGAGCAGAAGGTGCAGCACTCACATCACTGAAAGCAGCCATCTTGAAAGTGAGACCCCACCCCCACCCCAACCCCACCAGACTGCAAGAGTTTCCTTTTGCCATGGTGATGACATTGTATCCAGGAACATCTGAAGCAAATGTTCGCTCTTTATTCCCCCACCCCAAAGATGGTGGAGGTCTCCATTTGCTTGCTTTCCATCCCATTACTGAGATCCAATGATAGAAACATATTTCTCGCTATTCTGGAGTCTGAAAGCCAGAGATCAAGGCTCCTACACATGCGTTGGTAAGAACCCCCTGTGGTGGGCACCAGGAAGATGAACCTACCCTTGTGGCTCAGCAAGTCCACAGTGGAGATTGGGGCTTGGGGGATGAGCACAGCTGCTCCACCAACTGTTCCTGCTGAGAAAGGGAAGGCAAGCCTTGACTCCTCAGTCCCAAGGCATCCAACCCATCTTCTGCCTTATACACATCTCAGTTCAGGTTTGCCTCTTTTCTATCTGTAATCCCCAGAAAACTCTCACTGGGTTTCCCCTAAGTTAAGATGTTTTCTGTCAGTTGGATGATACACTGCTGATTGATTCCTGATATAGTCACCGAATGACTCTATTGTGGTTGGGCTCTACCCATAGGCAGTCCTATGTTGATCTGGACCTCTGCTTCTGTGAGACAATGTCTACAGAGGTGGAGCCCTAAAGCCATCGCAAAGCAGTTGCTGGTTGCTGACACTGAAGACAGGGATCAATGGTTCAGCTTTGTGGCAGAGGCTTAATAGAAAGCCTCGCACCATGGGTACCCACCGTGTCACCATTTCTGCCTTCCCTCCGGAACCCTGTTGATTTTGAAGGCCTGTATTAGTTGCTTGTCTCTTTGCTGGGTCAAAATACCCAACAGAAGCAACTTCAAGAAGGAAGCGTTTATTTTGACCCGCAGTGTTGGGGAAAAGTCCTTCTTGGTGGGTGAGGACTGCAGGCAGGAGCTTGAGGCAGCTGGCCCACTAGCATCTGCCACAGGAAGCAGAGATAAATACTGATACTCAGCAGGCAGCTCCATTTCTCCTTTTTTATTCTGTCTGGGATCCTGCCCACTGGATATGCATCTTCTCACCTCAATTTCCCTAATCTAGAAACACATTCCTCTCAGGTACTTCCAGAGGCTTGTCTCCTTAGATAATTCTGGATCCCATTAAATTGACAGTATTAACCTTTACAGGGCTGCAAGAGTGCTCCTGGGAGCACTCACACCTGTGGTCTTAGGAAGCAGACCCAGGCCAGACTCCACCCTCTCTCAGCAAACGTGTGAGGATCACACAGATCCTTCTGCTGTGCATGGGTGACAGATGGCCCACATAGCTGTGGCTATGTCCTGATATGTCTGATGAGGGGGGAAGTATTGACTGAGGCTGAGTTCTTGCTCCATGTCAGATGAGTGAACTACAGACCAAGACAAGGAACCCCGATGTGTCTGAGTCTCATAACTCAACCAATGGCTGAGCACTTCACAAGCTACAACAGTCTGTGGTGTGTTTGCCTGGCATTTGGCTTTAATTTATCCGCTAACTGCTTCTCCCAGACAGGGTCGCTCGCAGACCTGGACTGTACTGGGGCCTCACAACTTTAATTCTGCCTTCTGGCATCCTACAAAGCACAGAGCCCTGCAAATACCACATGCCAGAATTCTCAGAGATAGCCTTATTCAGAGTCTCAGTGCTCCAACCAGCCCAGTTCCAAGTTTGCCAGTAGCTATCAGGCCAGGAAGACACCGCGTTTACACGTGTCCACGTCAGAGATGGTGAGTCGTCTGCTCACTCTCTGAGCCTGAGCCTCTCCAACATGACCTGAGTTTCAAGTGCTGAGAGGGCAGTCATCCAAAAGATGTGTGAGAATTCCCCCATGCTCTCTTGTGGGGACACCAGAGAGAGCCCCCAGAGTGCACATGATGCTTGCTTCCCAGACAGAACCTTGGACCTACCAGAGTTGCCAGACACACCCTTCTCAGGTCTTTCTTTCATCAGAACCTTCTAACAGATGCTGGATCCCTGTCTCACAAGTTTACCTCTAACTTGAGCCCTGAAACCTTCAATATCCCTGAGCCCCTATGGATGTCTCTATGTCAGGTGCCCTATTCCATCTGGCTCTTAGAAAGCTCTGGCAGTTTCACGTGGTATCTTTCCTAGACAGACATTTATCTCTTAGCACAGGTGTCCTGAAAGGGAGTCAGGCAGGAAGGAGAAATGAAATAAGTCCTGGGCTCTGAGAACTTTGAGTTTAATGCTCTGCCAGGTGGAGGGCCTGGAGCATGGGATCAGCAAGGAGTTTCTCACCTTACCAAGAAGACAGTGTGTATCTGAAACTCTGGGTTGAGCTCCACATCCAAGAACCTCCTTTGCTTGTGGATCAGGTGGACAGGAGAGCAGGGTCCCTACTTATCATAAAACATGCTGGGCCTAGCTACCCACACAAACCACAAGCTCTGCTCTGTCCCTCCTTTGTGAGTTCTTAGATTGAACTGAAAGCTTCCTCTTCCTTACTTCCAAGCACTACAGGAGCAGTCATGCCTGGGGAAATGGGTACTTTTGTACGCCAATATCAAAGCCAGAAGTCCATTTCCCCCTCATTTTTGATGACATAAAGCAGAATCCTCACACAGTCTACAATGACACATGGGTGTATGCTGCTCCCTCCATGATGTGATACTCCCTCCATGATGTGCTGCTCCCTCCATGGAGGAAGAAACCTCAAGAGTTCAGGCATGACTCAGTCCCCTCCTTCGCAAGAGTTAGAGAAAACACACTGTCATATTTAACTCTAGACTGTCCCTGGGGGGTCTATGCTTCTGTCACTAACCTTATCAGACAGAGGCTCTGGGGACCACCATGCCCAGATATGCTCCCTAGAGGTTTCCATGGAGGATGAGTGCTTCCATGGGAAATGCAGTTTCCATGGTAATAGTACAGTTGGGCACCAGGGAAGTAAGCTGGACCCAGGCACTAGAGATGGATCCAGGCTTTGCTTCCTCTGTGGGGCCTCCTTGTCCATCAAAGGCCAGACAACAAACTGCAGATTCTGATTGGGCACTAAGACCATGACCCTCCCCACTCTCTTAAAGTCATCTACTACCTCTGGCTCTTATAATCCTATTTCTCTTCTTCATAGACCCCAGAGCCTTGAGGGAAAGGCTCTGATTTAGACACCCCATTTATGATTGGATGCTCCAAAGTCACACTGTGCACATTGCTCAGTTGTGGGTTTCTTTTGTTTATTACTATTTGCTCCAAGAAGAGGCTTCTCTGAGGCTGTTTTCAGTGAGGCACCTATCCCAGCCTAATGTTGGCTGGTATTTTGTAAATGTGTGAGAGACGTCTCTAATAAAATAACTTTTCTAAAAGCATTTGTTGTTCCTTTCTTCCCAGAGGACCCATTTCCTGTCCTAGCCCTGTGTGTTGTCCTTCTGTCTCGATGTACTGTGAACCGTGTCCCACAGACCTGGTTATATTTCTAAAGACTGTCTGTCTGTCTGTCTCCTTACACCCTTTTTAACTCTGGACACCTGTACATGAGTGACAGAGAGGGAAGTTACTAACTTCCAGACACACTGATGTTTTGCATAACAATTATTATTGATCTCTGCTCTCAGTCCCTTGAGAACGTGACTGCTCCTTTGAGTCCCAGCCTAGGTGATCTGTGGAGCTGGCCCTACCTGTGTCCAGGCTTGTCCCACAGTGGTAATCTGTGAGCACCACTTTGCTTGAACAGAAGTACAGGTGCCGTGAGCAGCTCCCTTACTCACCAAGGCAGTTATTAATGCTTTTCAGAATCACCTGTTAATTACCAAGAAGGGACAATTGCACCTCCACCACGTGTGTGGGTTTAGTTTCTTCTATTTCCACCTATCTTTGTAACATGTCTGTCATCTGTCTGTTTGTCTGTCTGTGTATTTGTCACCTATCTGTTTATCTATCTGCCTGTTCCC
The DNA here is from genome assembly GCF_011762505.2 of Arvicanthis niloticus. Classification (NCBI taxonomy): domain Eukaryota; kingdom Metazoa; phylum Chordata; class Mammalia; order Rodentia; family Muridae; genus Arvicanthis; species Arvicanthis niloticus. The sequence continues at coordinate 62,548,523 of NC_047670.1, forward strand.
CTTTGTCAACATAACCACCTTTGCATCGATGGTGCACCTTTCATGGGTTCCTTGCTGTAACTTACTGTTCTCTGTCAATTCTGTGGATATGCAAAGCTTTCAAAGTACGATGGCTGACTCTTCAGTTTGCCACCCATCTGTCTGCCTGATCTCTTTTGTATGACTGTTATCAGTCTGACAGATGTCTGTATGTCTATATGATGATCTGTCTGTCTGCCTTTTATCTATCTTTTGGGTGTCTGTCATCAGGTCTTTTATCTGACATCTTTCTGTCTGTCATATTCTTTGTCTGACATCTGTCTGTATGCTTGTCTCTCTGCCATCTATTTGTCTTTTGTTTCCACTTATCTTTCTACCATGTCTGCCATCAGTTTGTCTGTCTGTGTACTTGTCACCTCTCTGTTTATCTGTCTGCTTGTTCCCCTTTGTCAACATAACCACCTCTGCATCAATGGTGCACCTTTCGTGGGTCCCTTGCTGTATCTTACTGCTCTCTTGTTTAAAATGTTATCTCCTCTACATAGTTAATGCCCAGATCTTGCTCTCATCCACACATATTCAAAATTATCTGGATTACATTGAGCTGTACTTGTGGGTTTTCCTTTCTTGGAGCATGGTGACCATTTATTATCCCCCCACCCCCCATCTCCTGCCTCATGCTGGATCAGCTGGGCCCATTCGACCATTCCTGTTTCTTTTCCCATTGGCTTCTTGTGGCTTTGCTTTCCTGAAACACATTTCATATACAATAAAAACATCAGTGTAAAGTGCTTGACATGTGGACTTCGTCATCATCAACATGACAGAAATACTCAACTTCTCTATCACCCCAGATATCATTCATGTTACAGCTTTGACCAATGTCCTGGCCAACGTGTGCTGTTCTGAATGTCTATAGCCCAGTGCCTTGGGGCCCCTGGGATTTTTTTTTTTTTTCTGAATTGGCACTGTGGGGTGTCTCTGTGCATGTTATATAGTGTGTTGCTGGGCTTTTCTGCCTTGTTTCACTTCCCACACTGATGAAGTCCCCTACGTGGTGTGGCACTGGTAAATACTGCATGCAGCATTGTTGACTGGCGTATCTTCCTGTAGACATAAACTACAACATGTTTGCACTCCAATCCATAGGCACTGGGTTCTTTACAGACTCTAGCTATTCTGGATAAAGATGAACGAATATTCATCTGCAGGTTTCTGTGCGTTATTTTTCCATGCTCTTGGATAAAACCTAGGATTTGAATCATCAAGTCATCTGGGGCCTGTCTCGTGGAGCCACTGAACAGTTTTTTCAAGGTGGCCCTTCCCTGTCTGTCTTCCAAGCAGCAACTGTGCACGAATTGCAAAGTCTCCATCCTAACAGGTGTGAAGAGCAGAGCGCTGTCTTCATGCCTTTAATTTGCATTTCCCCTGGAGTCAAATGACAGGGAGCATCTTTTCTCATGCTTATTGGCCACGTGTGTCTTCAGCTCAGGTCTGCTCAGCTTCCACACTTTTCTTCTGAGCCCGAGCCCGTGCACTCTCTGTAGACAAGCATCTTTCCCACATGGCTCTAGGTTAATTTCTCCCAGGCCATGGATTAACTTTTTGTTTCTGTCTGTAGTTTAGGAGAAAATGGTTCCACTTCAGTTATGTCATTTATCAACTTAAAAACTTTCCAGAGTTGATGTTTTCTAATATCTCATAAAGTAGACTTTCATTAACAGGAGAGGGTCAAGTGCAGCTGTCTTGTTTTACGGAAGATCATCGTTCCTTGGTCATTTACTTATTTTCATTCTTTGATGGGCTTATACGTGTATATAATGAATTTTTTTCTGTGTTCATACCCCGTTCACCTCTCTCACCCTCCTCCCTTCCCACTGGAGCCTTTCCACTTTTCAATCCATCCTCCTCTCTCCTATCCTGATGTTTGTTCGAGTGTGTTAAGTGTTTGTAAAAAGATAAAGAGATAAAGAGAGTATGTTCTGTGGGTGTGTGAAGATGTATGGGGAAGGGGATGTCTCAGCCCACCCATGTAGAGGCATCTCTACCCTTGAGGGACCAGTCACACACCGGTATAGTATAGAATAGAGTTTATTGAGGGCATGGGGAGGGGAGCCAGGAGGGTAGTAGAGGAAGAGAGAGAGAGAGAGAGAGAGAGAAAGAGAGAGAGAGAGAGAGAAGCAGAGAAGCAGAGGAGTAGAGGAGTAGAGAAGTAGAGGCCAGCCATGACCACGTGGAGAGAGAGGAAGGGGGGAGGGGACAGAGAGGCAAGAGGGTAAGAGCGAGGGTAAGAAGGTAAGAGATTAAGAGTAAGAGAGTGAGGAGGGGGCAAGCAGCCCCTTTTATAGTGGACCAGGCCTACTTGGTGGTTGCCAGGTAACTCTGGGGAGGAGCATACCTGGCTGTTGCCAGGTAACTGTGGATGTGGAGTTTAGACAGAATATTAACAGTGTGTGTGCCCCAGAGTTCTGGAGTACCATTAGGATTGCTTGCCTATGCACAGGGGGAGGTTATTTACTGGGGCACAGATGATTCATCAGTGGCTACATCACAGAAGAAAATGACTCTCCAACCCCCAGTATCCATTAACTGTCAGTGAACCCTGAGGGGGGTCCGTCCTCTATGCTTAATGAAAGGTTCATGGGGCCCCATCTTGTGCAGATAACACAGTTGTAGTGAGCTCTTGAATATATGGCGAGGTCATGTTTGGAAGATGCCTCTTGACAGGCACAGTTAGTTGTCTGCTCTCTTAGGCTAATTGCTACATAGGGTATGGATTAGGGCTGTGGCCAGGACTACCACCAGCCTTGTGCTTGTGTGTAACTGTGGATTTCTTACATAGCATCCTTTCTCATTCACTTGTCTTTGTGCTTTTGTTGAGGAATGATGACATTTCTTGGGTCAGTTTCCATGCTGGGCATTCGGGTCTCTTGACCTGTGTGTCTCTCTTTCTGCCAGTAGCTCCCAGATAGATGCTTGCATCTTGAGAAGAGTTCCTGAGAATCCTCACACTTTGTTCTCCTTCCTCTCAGTTGTTTTGGTTCACAGGATTATCTTGCATCCCACACATGCTTTAAAAATCAGCTGTGAATTTTTGCAAAAAATACCACTGAGATAATTGTTGAGGCTGTATCAAAACTATAAATAACTTTATTGTGAACTGACAATTGAGCGATATACATTCTGCATGTTCATTGGTGACCCTTTCTCTGTGTGTTGTTTGTTGATTGATGCTGTAGCATTAAAGATTGAACCTATGGCCATACATGTACTTTGAACTTGACCATAGAACTATACTCTCAGGCCTGTTTGTTTTGAGACAGAGACCTTGCTAAGTTGTATAGGCTGTTTTTTTTTGTTTTTTGTTGTTTATTTTTTGGTTGTTGTTGTTGTTGTTTTAACTTGCTCCATAGCCTAGGCAGAACTATTTGCAATCTTTTGGCCTCAGCCTTTTTAATAGCTAGGAGTTGAGGCCTAAATCAACAGGTCCCACTTTTCTCCATTCGTCTACAGAGAGTAACCACAGACCACAATGTCTTTGCCTTCACTCCTGGGGAACTGTAGATATCCTACCTCTGCCTGAAAAAAAAAGAAAACAAAGAATGAAAGAAAGAAAAAGCTAAGAGGCTGTGTGGACACAATTCACTCATACTTGAGATGAGGAGGTTATTCTGCATTGCTAAGGCAGATTCTGTCTAACCAAATAGTTTTTTTCCAATTAAAATCTAAGTGGGAAAAAAAACAGAGAAAAGGAGGGGGGGAACTCCTTCTTTATTTTGAAAACCTTATTCAAAATAACAATGGAACACAAAAGAAGAAAAGGAACAAAGAAGTACAGGGCAAACAAAACCATCACCAGGATCCCAGAGGAAAACCTCCCCTTCTCAGGGTGTTCTCTGAATGGATCCAACTCCCCAGTGAAAAGATAGAGCGAGTGAGCAGACAACAAAGAAACAAAAGCCAGCCATATGCTCTCTATCCAAACATCACTCCAGACTGGAGGACGCTTTAAGTCGTCTAAAGGACTGAAATGATAGCTCAGCTTCAAGAAGGCTAACAGAGCTTTCCTCGTGTCTGTCTAAGGAGCCATCACCTCAAAACTAATTGTAATGGCAAAGGAAGTACTCTGTACTCTTGCCATGATAAAGGGTCATCAGAAGGTGTAATGATAAATATGTGCCCTATGTCCAACCACCCAACTATATAAAGCAAATGTTGACAAACTTGACAGGACAAATTGACATCAACACACGGACATCTGGGTCTTCACCTTTCTACTTCCAATTACAGATGGGACATATAGAAGAAACCCAGTAAACAGCAAGAACTAAGAGGATTGTAGATCAGATGGACTCAACATTCAGGATTGATCATGCTGAAGACACATGTGAAACTATCCACATATGTGTCTATCCAGAAGACACATGTGGAATTATCCACACATAAGACACATGTGGAACTATCTACACAGAAGATTCCCACGGAATTGTCTACACAGGAGACACACACAGAGCTGGTCACCCAATACACCCCTTCCCATACACAGAATTGTTCAAACAGTACACACAGAGAGAACTGTTCATCCAGAAGTCACATATATGGAGCTATCCACTCAGAAGACCTATACAGAGCAGTTCATTCAGAAGAACTGTGCACCCAGCAGTCATATATGGAATTGTCCACCCAACAGATGCAAACACATTTTCTTCCTAGGTATATGTAGAACACTGCCTGAGGTCACCAAAAAGCCTTTACAAATTTAAGGCAGGTGAAGTCATATCAAGAATCTCTCTAGCCGTAGAAGAATGGGTCTGGAAATTAATAGCAAGAAAATGGGGAAAAAAAACTTCAAAAATACACAGAAACTAAGTTACCCACTCTTAACCACTGGGCCAAAAAAAAATGTCCAAAGGGAATCTTAAAATATCTGTAAGAGCTGTAAAGATGGCTCCATGCTTAAAAGAACTTGCTGCTTTTGTTGATGACCTCGGCTCAGTTCCCAGAACCCACCTGGAAGCTCACAGCTGTCGGTAACTCCAGTTCCTAGGGGACCTGGTGACCTCTTCTGGCCTCCTCAGATACCAGGCACATACACAGTGCACTTACCCATATGCAGGCACAATGGGTTTCTGCCTTCTTCCAAATTTACTCTCATTGTTTGATTTTATTAAGTATTTTATATTTATGCAACAGGAGAGTAGGAAAATTTAAAAGTTCCATCAGGATTGACATGTGAAAAGAAGTTGGTTTGCAAGGGGAGGCTGGAAACCCTTTTTGACCCTGGCATCATCTAATGAACAGAGCAGAAAAACAAAACCTGCAAAATACAAAGACAAATATAAATGACCATATAGACCAGACTGAATCAAATGGCCAGAATCTTGGGTCTCTTTCCTCAACTCACTAGCCACCTATGCTCTTGGAAGTGTGTTTTACTCTCTCAATAAGTTGTCAATTTCCATCCCATGCCTATCTTAAAGGGCATGAGTTTTTCACCATCTCTCCCTGGTGACTGGGATTTTCCCTACCTAATACTATATTTCTCTCTTAAACTCTAAAAAGCTTCTGTCTAGCCTCCTTCTGGGTCTGTTTCTTGACTCTTTTATGAATGAAACTAAGAATCCCCCAAAGGAACCTCAGATTCCCTGACAACATTTACACATTTTTACCTTTAGGTTTTTCTGAGTCACACACATGTGGCACAAAAGAGCAGTGGAGACTACTTACTTTTTGATTGTTGATGTCTTATGAATTTTCTGTAGAACAAGCTCTTGCCTCTTCCTGGAAGGTAAACAAAGAGATGGGTTACATCCACCCCTAACTGCTATTATCACAAATCACCACACATGAAATAGCACAGACTTGGAAGTCAGAAGTCTGAACTGGGTTTTTATTGGCTAAAACCAGTTGTCACTCAGCTTGTGTCTTTCTGTCCTCGAGGCTCAAGAGAGACACATTTGCCCTGCACAGCCTCTAGGGCCCCACCTGAGCTCTTTAGTCCCTGGATCCTCCTGCCATATCTATGGTCACTATGACTGGTTTTCTCACGGTGTTTCTAGCTCTGCCTCTCCTGTGTCCCTCTTCCACATTTAGGCATGTTTGTGGTGACTCTGGGCTCATCTGCATTATCACTGAGAACAATTGATATAAAGCAAGATCTTAGTTTAATCACAACCTAGAGGTGAGGTCTAGGGGTTGGGAAGTGGGTGTTCTGTGTGTCCCTTCCTGCATGCCTCACTGAGTATACAAACATCAGAGAATTCAGCCTAGCTGGGGCTGTCCTGAATTGTTAATTAGATCAGTTCAGCCTGTTTTCATGCTAACCTACAGCCTCTCCCTTGATGTCTTTCTTGCTTGATGGCCCTTTTGGGTCAACCTGATGATATTAGAGGATGAACTTGCTACCCATATATTCTCATTTCTCTATGGATTGAGGCTGGCAGGTATAAAAATTTAGTCATGTCAACTGTTCTTGGGAGGTGATACAGGGATGGCTCTCCCTTATGGGAGGTCCCCATGACAAGAGATCTTAGGCCTCTCTGCAGGAGAAGGTATTCAGGCGCTGGTGTTCTGAGACATTATTTAGGCATCCAAGATCTGGAGATGGAGTGGGCTTAGAAACTCTGTGGCTCACACATGTTATGGCATGACTAGCTGAAGGGGCTATTTACTGATCCACCTATTGCTGTATACAGCAGAGAGGGACTGGCTGCTGTGCATCCTTTTACAAGAAGACTACATTTGTGGCCATCCTGACATTGAACACACAGGGACTCTACAGACAGTTCTACTGGAGCTGATCAGTGTTTTGAGCTCAGTGTGTTCCCCAGCCCCAGTGCTGGTTTCCAGGATGGAACTCATCTCCAACCATATAAACAGAGGAGAGACACCTGGACAGGTAGAAGTTTTCAGTAGATCCCCAGTCACATAGACCAGGAACTAACTTGCAACTAAGGGTTAGGGTCTTCCTATAATGTAGCATGGAGTTCTGTTCCTCGGTGTGGATTTTATTCTTCAACAATTCATCATGACACTGCTGTCCAGAGGTTCCGTGTCATACCACAGCAAAAGAAGAAAAGCCCATTTAACTTTGTTCATCATGGTTCCATGCTTCACAAAACCACACGCATTCCCTTCTTCCCATGCTTGATTCCTAGGTCAAGTTCCACAAAGGCCTTGTTGATGAGTCCAGTGAATGCGGATGCACTCTGGCTTTGCTGCTGGGCCATAAATATTCATGTGGAGAGGACAGACAAAGAAATTGAGGTTCAAATACAGGACATGCTTATACACAATCCTGAACCCCCAGGAATCCTTCAAAATATGCTACTGGTTTCTCTGACCCTGACTAGCTACACTCCACAGAATCAGGGCAGAGTTGTTTGGCATATTGGAGTCTTGTTAGGAGGGTTACAGCTTCCAGAGGTTTGGGGAGAGAAGACTCTGGTCAAAAGCATCCCTCTCAGAGCTGTTAAGAAGGATGTTGTAACCTCTGTTGGATGATGGATTCCTTGTGTAGCATTCTATGTACAAGGTACGTCAGGAAAGCCAGAGGAACCTACATCCTGTTCTCCCTCCCCATGGAAGGCAGGAGTTAAAATGGATGCTATAATTCCCACAAAGGAGCTCTTTTAGTTTTAGCTCCACCAAGTAAACAGCTCAGAAGCCATCATGCCAATCACAGAGTCAGATGGGATCAGAGGTGACAAGGCAGGCTGACTCTGGAACTTACCAAGACAAATCCAGAGACCCTCAGTAGACACCAAGAGACAAAAGCCACTAAAGTGCATGCTCTGGCAATTCTGAAATAATCAGGTGAATGAGGTGTTGGGGGTGGGGTGTGATTAGTCTGAACCTCAGGTCACAGTCCCAGGTAATTGCTTGTTAATGGGAGAAGTCGAGGCAGAAACTTGTGTCAACTAGTCATATCCCATCCACAGTCAAGAGCAGAGAGGATGACTGCATGTGGACTACTTGTGCCCAGACTCCTCCCTACATTTACACAGTCCAGAATCCTCTGCCTAGGGAGTGGTGTCGCCCACAGTGGGCTGGGTCTTCCCAAATCACTGTTGTAGTTTGACTAATAATGACCCCATATGCTTATGTATTTTAATGTTTGGTTCCCAGTTAGTAAAACTGTTTGGAAAGAACTAGGAGCCTTGTTGAAGGTGTGTCACTAGGGGTAGGCTTTGCATTTTCAAAAGCTCATGCCAGGCCCATTCTCTCTCTCTCTCTCTCTCTCTCTCTCTCTCTCTCTCTCTCTCTCTCTCTCGTGTGGGCGTGTGTGTGTGTGTGTGTGTGTGTGTGTGTGTGTGTGTGTCTGCTGCCTGCAGATCAGAATGCAAAGCTTCCAGTTACTCCTCTAGGACATACCTGCCTGTCTACTACCACCACAAACTCATAGCCATGATGAAAATGGACTAACCCTCTGAAGCTGTAAGTAAGCCCTCGGTGAAACATTTTCTTCTCTAAGTTGCCTTGGTCTTGGTGTTTTTTCACAGCAATGAAACAGTAACTAAGACAATTAGCATAATCAAGACAGTGCTCCACAGATGTGCGCAAGCTGATGTAGACCATCCCTCATGGATATTTTCTTCTCAAGTGATTAAAGATTTTTGTCAGGTTGACAATGAAGTTGGGATTCATGGTGGTTCTGAGGCTTTGGACAAGAGAAAAGACAAGTAACTATTTCAGAGTTTTCCTAGTGTTGGTCACAACAACTGAGGGACCAAACACAAGTCCTTTGGAAAATCAACAAGTGCTCTTGACTGACGAACTATCTTTCTAGATCTTCCCACTTTTAACTATTTTATTTTTACCACAGTGTCTTGCTGAACAAGTTTATTGATGGCATCTGAAAGCCTGCCAGACCATACTATCACCTCAGAAGGTAACTGGATAAGACAACAGGCCCCTAGTGAGATTTGATGTCCTTGAAAACCATGCTATAGAAACATTAACCATAACAGCTCACTCAGTAGCTAATAACATATATATCACATAAAGCCTTTAAAATGGTACGGGATATGTTAGGGTTCCCTTGAGAACCAGAATGAAAAACTTGATGCATTTGAACACCTAAAACTTGTGCCAGGAAGTGACATGGCTTAGACAACCTGCCCTCTGCAAGCTGGATACCCTAAGAAGCTTGGTGGAGTTCAAAGGCCCCAGGAGAAAGGGATCAACCCAGAAAATTTCAGACATGCTCAGAAGGCCAGAGAACTGGAAGCATCATAAACAGGAGAGGAGTGGTCTGAAAGAGTGAATGCCATCTTCCCCTAATATTATGTTCCATTCATGCTACTATATGCTGGCCCTGTGCACTAGTTTTATGAGTCAACGTGACTGGTCATGAGGTGCCCACATAGCTGTTTAAATATTATTCCTGGGTGTGGCATAAGGTGTCTGCATAGAAGATTAGCCTTAGAATTAACAAGCTGAGTAAAGAAGATGGCCCACCCCAGTATGGTGGCATTGTCACCGTCAATGGTCTGGATGGCATGAACTAGTTGAAGGAGATGGAATGTACTGGGCCATTCATCCTCTTCACCCCTGAGACCTCGGTGGTGTTGCTTCTCAGGCCACTGAACTTTGACTACAACATTGCTACTATTTATTCTGAACCTTCATCTTGCAAAGAGAAGACTGTGGGTCATTTCAGGACTCACGATCACCCCTAAGTCTCCATCAACATAGCTCCAGATTTATCTTGCAGCTGTTTCTGTGATGAATCTTGACTAGTATACATTCTAATATATATACTTGACCAGTATATTTCCAAACAGTTTTAGTGGGGGAAAGAATTGTCTAAAGTTATCAGATTACAGGGATCTGTTGCTTTGAATCCAAAAGAGTACTGTCAGACCATGGGATGTACTGTCATGGAAGTATGTAACACATCTACCCTGGATCCTCTTTAACAAACCCTTGCAAGAAGCACAGAGCTGACTGACGCTGTCCATGGTACTTTCAAACTGTCTTTGGAGAATGGAAAACTATAGTGATATAGTCAGTTAATTATAGTGTTGATGGACAAAGTAGTGAAAAGGAAGACAAATGCCATTGGGACACAAATGGTCTAAGAGCTATTAGGCATGTCTGAAAGAGTCTCTGTCACCTTTTTTCACCACAAAGTGGAAGCTTCTGAGAATTTTCAACCTATCGCCAGTGGGATGATCATCCAAGTTGGACTCCCGGCCTGCAGGCTGTCCACTACCTATGAGTTGACACAAAACAAGAAAGAAGAAGGTCCTGTGAGTTGAGATAGGGACATGAACTTCTACATTATTTGTCTTTGTCTCTGTCTCTCCTTACCTGTCTGTCCATCTAACACCCTCTGTGTATATGTGAGCATACACACATGCACAAGTATGCATATTCCTGACAGGTACACATGCCGGTACAGGTGCACCAGTATGCATGTGGCATCTAGGAGACAATTTGATTATTAATCCTAAGGAGCGGTCTTTTTTTTTTTTTTTTTTTTTTTGACAAGGATGAAGACATTTAAGTAAACTAGGTTGTCTGGCCACCAAATCCTAGGAGTGCACCTGCCTATGTTTGCCTGGATCTGATCCTAAGTTCACAATGCTGTGCTCAAGGTCCTAACTTCTTGATGAGCCTTTGCCTGTGGGAGCAGTGTCTTCATCCTGAGTAGCAGCATCCTCACCATCCCTAGGATCCCCACTTCAGTGACATCAGCCCTCCTGCCTCCAACTGCTGGAATCCATGAGTATGGCCTGAGGACATGGCGGTGATGCTGCTTCCGGAAGTTTCCACAGGGACATTGCTCATTCTTCTCCAGATGTTCACTCTCCAACAAATCCAGGGAAACTGCTGTCTCTCTACTTAATGTTCATTAAGTACATCCAGCAAAGTATCACAGATATGACAGTCCAGTGTGATATCTTGGGAAAGAGAAGATTACCAAGATCCCCGTGCTGGCTAATTTTGTGTCAGCTTCACAGAAGCAAGTCATTTGGACAAAAGGGAACCTTGGTTGACAAAATGCTCCTACACATAGGCCTGTGAGTAAGAGACTATGGGGGCATTTTCTTGATTTGCATGGGAGGACCCTTCACACAATGGTTGGTTCTGTTGGTTCTGGGAACTACAAGAATGCAGATTCAGCAAGCCATGAGGAGCAAGCCAGTAGCCAGTGTTCTTCTGTGGCCTCTGCATCAGTTCTTGCCCTGACCTTCCTTAGAAACTGACTGTTACCTGGAAGTGTGTGGTGGTTTGAATATACTTGGCCCAGAGAGTGACACTTTTAGGAGGCATGGCCTTGATGTAGGTGTGACCTTGTTGGAGGAAGTGTGTCATGTGGGGGTAGGCTTTGAGACCCTGCTCCTAGCTGCCTGAGAGATTCAGTCTTCTGTTTGCCTTTGAAACAAGATATAGAAGAACTCTCAGCTCCTTCTCCAGTATCATGTCTACCTGGAAGTTGCCATGCTTCCTGCATTGATGATAATGGACTGAACCTCTAAGCCTGTAAGCCAGTCCCAATTAAATGTTGTCCTTTATAAGAGTTGCCTTGGCCATAGTACCTCTTCACAGTAATGGAAACTCTAAGACAAAGCATAAGATAAAATAAACCCTACCCTCAAGTTGCTTTTGGTCATGGTGTTTACCACCGTCGTAGAAAACCAACCTAAGATGAGTCCAGATGGAGAGTTACAACAGTTAGGTTGAAAGGTACAGATATATTGTGGGCCTTATCAGAAGAAACATGTGCTCCCTGTGGCATCCTGGACATTTACTGGACAGTAAAGATATGTGCCAACTCGCAATCACAAATCATGGGCTGGAGATGTGCCAATTTTCTCAAGTAAGGAAACCATACCTGGTCCAGAAGTTCACCTTGGAGTTATTCCTTGATAAAGGCTACAGTGATTCAAGATCTTCAAGGGCCACCAGGTAAACTGGTTGTTTGTGCAGAATCACTATGTCTTTAGCAGTGGCTCTGATGTCTGCCTTGTAGCCAGGAATATGTACTGTTTGCTAATGATCAATTTCTTGAGGAGATCCAGCTCCCTTGACACTCATTTTTTCTTGCCACTGAAAAAGCCCTAGACTCTACAGGCCTGGATATCAGTGTGGACACTCTGCTGTAGTGATCAGTGTCTCTCTCATGCAGGGTCACACATCAGAACTGGAGAAATAACTACGAGTGTCTTAAGACACCACTGAACCCTCTGTGAGATAAATCCGAGTCAAGCTTCAGTTGACTGTCTTGCTTCCACAAGTCCTGCTGTGGCCAGAAGCCTCTGTGCTGCTTGAGGTCTACAACATAGGAATTCAGAGCCAGAAGCTGGCCATTCCAGGACCCACAGTGACTTTGTCGAAATGCACAGGGTGGGGCCTAGAAATGTAGTAACTAAGCTTTTGTTAGGTAAGCTATCCTTCCTCAAGGGAATACAGCCTCCATTCATTCACTCACAAGCTTCTGAGCCTGTTAGTTGGCATAGTTCTGGACAGTGACTGGGGACCTGGGACTCTCTGACCCGTTGCTAGAAGTTGGGATTACCCTCAGCTGACCTTCAGAGGTTTTCATTATGTAGCTAAAGTGGGGATTTAATGGGCTTCTTGAAACCAACCATGGTTCTACACACACCATGATGAACTCCCAATGCCCTGGAGCCGGAGTGCGTCAGACTGTTCAGCTTGCTGATCTAAGAACCACACATTCTCCATCTTAATCGTTACGAGAAAGGTAATGTGCTATATTACAATTCTGAGATTTACTTTTCCGCTCAGCATCCCATTTTGAGACCTGTTCTTGCTGAGGCGCACACTTGCGTCTGAGTCATTTAAACAACTGTAAGCTTTTCCATTGCGTTATTACGTCCCAGTTCATTTGTTGCTTCCCCTACTGGTAGGCACATTGCTTTTCCCATAGGTCTGATGCAGTCATCAGAGCTGTGCAATGTTCCTGGGTCTCCATGGGCACATGAATGGCAACCCCTGCAGGGTTGGTGTTCAGAGGAGAGGGGCCAGGTCTCCCAGGTCTCTCCCTCTCCCTCTCAGTCTCTCTCTCTGTCTCTCTCTGTCCCTCTCTGTCTCTTTCTATGTCTCTCTGTCTCTCTCTGTCTCTCTGTCTCTCTCTCTCTCTCTCACAGCCACAAGTCTGATAGATACTATTCAATTACAAAATCAAAGACTGTACCAACCCTGCCTCCTTTCTCGTTGGCAGCCTCTCCTCATGCCCTTCTGATATTTGATGTGTCTTATTTACTTTTTATGAGTTTGGCTGATGTGTGTAAATTCCTCTCATTATCTTAGGAATGAGGAAAATTAAATTCTTCTCATATGTTTGTTAGTCATCTGAGCGCCTCGTTTCTGGACTGAATGTTTATGTCATTTGCACATCGTATTTCCATTTTATTATTGATTTGCAAGAATCATTTGTATATTGCGGATTAAAAAATCCTCATTGGTTTTATTAGATAAATATCTTCTACTACGTCCTTTATGGTGGTTCTGCTGTATAAAGGTTTTAATTCTGATGCTGTGAAGTGCGTCTTTCATCTCCGTCTCTGACTCTTTTGAGTCTTATTTAAAAAATAAGGACACGGATAAGAATTCAAAGACATTTTCTTTTAAGATTTTAAAGTTTTGCTTTTAACATTTAGATCCTTTTGCCATCTGGAATCCATTTCTTGTGGATGGCTTGTGAGAGGGATAAAGTTTTATTTTCCCAGATGGCTAGCCAGTTGTCCCTGCCGTGCTTGCTGATGGCTCACCCATTCATCCCTTCCTCGCTGGAAAGAAAAGTCTTTGTTTTCAGTCAAGACAGTGCTCCTGTTTGCAAATGTTCAAGAACCCTCTCTTGGTCCTCCTCCAGGAAGGAAAACGAGAAGTCATTCAACACGTCATGCCACATGTGTAGCTCAGGGGTAGGCAAGTATGCCCTGTCCAGAAGCATGCTCTGTTTTGCTGTTTCATTCCTTCTAATTCAACCCCCTCCACATACATATGGAACATTTTGTTTAGACTTGGGTGGAACTCAGTTACAGCATACTGGCCCAGCCCATGTGAAGTATTGGGTCAATGCCCAATAAATGAAGAAAATCAGCAACTACATTTCAAAACAAGACATTGCCCTTTTGTCTTAGAGTTTTACTGCTGTGAACAGACACCATGACCACGGCAAGTCTTATAAAGGACAACAGTTAATTGGGGCTGACTTACAGGTTCTGATGTTCAGTTCATTATCATCAAGGTGGGAGTATGGCAGCATCCAGGCAAGAATGGTGCAGGAGGAGCTGAGAGTTCTACACCTTCATCTGAAGACTGCTAGCAGAATACTGGCTTCCAGGCAGCTAGGATGAGGGTCTTAAATCTCACATCCACAGTGCCACACCTACTCCAACATGGCCGCACCTTCTAATAATGCCACTCCTCGGGCCATAGCCAAGTCCTAACACCTTCTGAGGCTGAATTGCAGCTCCCACTGAGTTTCAACCACAGCTTCCTGGGGCCCAGTACCTCAGGCCCCTTACTTGGCTCCTTCCTGGTTTTGTTGGATGTTACCCAGTGGATGGCCTGTTGTAGTCATAGTCTTGAAACCAACACTCATGACAGGAATAGAAGGTTGAAGGAATCACTATATAATCTGCTGTGTTCAGACCTGACTGACAATGGGACCTCTCTTGTGATTAAGAGGGAACAGCAGCCATCAACAGAGTTGGCAGTGGTGTTAGAGTGGCTACCCCTGCATTGTCACCACATCCAAACTCCACCCTGAGCTCTCCACAAGTGTTGACTGGGTCCTCACAGCAATCTTTCTAAGCAGGGGGTGGGTAATTCTCTTACTGTTGAGATGAGAAGACTCTGTATCAGCGGTTGTGAGCAGTTTGCCTCAGATGGTGAGGCTGGGTCCAAGGCCAGGTTGGGAACTACTAACTGATCACCAAAGCCCAGTGCCCTACACTGTGTGTGTAGACTGACTGTGTGTGTGTGTGGGGGGGTGTAGATGTATGTCCACCAAATTTATGCTTGTGTAAATCCTCTTATTTCCTTAGGAGAACTCTGCCTCAGCATGTCTAGTATGCCAAACTATCGTAAAAATCATTCAAAGACACAGACATTTTCCCAAAGTCAGGGCCCAGTTTCACTGCAAAAAACTCCCCTGAGTCTCCCTTGGCCCATATCATCAGCCACTCCTTTACTTTTGCATATGTACAAGGTCCTAAGGGTTGCCATCACTTTGTTGTAAGTTGTAAGAGAGGGGAACATGGTCTCTTGGTGCTCAGACATATTTTATCAGCCTGGGTATTTGACATGCTGGTGTGAAGTCCAGGATGAGCTTTCTGTGAAATCTGCTTCCACAGGTATCTGTTGTGTCTAGAGTCTTGACTTTCTTTTGTCAGCTTTATTGCTCACTGATACCATTATAACCATAGATGCTTTCTTCACTTCACTTCTGGATTATTTACTAGTGGTATGAGATTGAGTACTTGAAACATAGCAGAGCTCTGGTTAGTATAGGCTGTAACACTTTGTAAAGCTGTGATGGTTTTTAGCAGATTCCTTGGGAGCCATCACTGTATACAGTGGTTCTCAACCTGTGGGTTGTGACCCCTTTGGAGGGTGAATGATCTTTTCACACGGGTCACCTGAGACCATTGGAAATCACAGATATTTACATTATAATTCATAACAGCAGCAAAATTACAGCTATGAAGTAGCAATGAAAGTAATTGTATTGTTGGAGTCTCCAAAACCCAAGGAACTATATTTAAGGGTCGCAGTGTTGGGTGGGTTGAGAGCCACTGGTACAAAAGCTAAGGTCTGTGAACAGATGTAGTTTCATTTTTCCTCTTGACCACATCATATAATTTTTGACTCCTGTTTAATTTCTTTGGATGGATCTTCCTGTACAGTCCCACGTGATGTCCCAGAGATGGATCTCTGCTTACTCCATCATCACAATGAAATCCTTTGCTATTTTGTTCTGACATATGTTGTTAGCTGTGGCTTTCTGCAGCAGTCTAGTATCAGAGGTTTGCATTCTCAAGTCTTCAGCTTTGAGAGCTGGTTTTAACCAACAAAACTTCTTGGTGGGTGTGGTTTTGTCAGCTCCATCTATTGCTTCCGTGCTCCTTCGGACGCTGGAGTGAGACATTGCTGGAATGATCTGGGAGTGGAGGAAGTCAGTCACATAATATGGAATGCTCGGGCATTAAGGGGCAGTTTGCTAAAGCAAAAGGCCAGAGAGCAGCCCCACTGAGAGCGTGCTCAGTGGACTCCTGGTCCTCAGTAATTTAGAGCAGCTCTGGAGTCAAGCCTGGCCTGAGTGGGATTCCCAGAGCCTTCCTTGCCCACTGCTCTCCAGGAGGACCTGCCTGGAGGTGTCCACAGGGCCCTACTCCACTCTCAGGAGGTTTCTCTTCTCATCCTTTGCTATGCACACTTGACAGCAGTGTGGACTGGCAGCCTTCATTCCCTTCTCCTTGCAAATGTGGAAGATCAGTGGTAGTCTGCCAGTCTCTGCAGGCATATGGGCCGTCTAATGTCCTTGCAGGATTACACAAGGAAACTGGTTCCCAGGGAGACATGAGGGAATATGTAAAACCACCCATCCAGGCAAAGGTATACTCTTCAGCCAGCAACAACAGGAAATTCTGCCATTTGCGACAGCACAAAAAACAGTGCTCTAGATGAGAATAGGAAACGCAGAGAGGCCACATCTTGGTGGTTTCACTGACAGAGAGATGGCACTGAAGAGACAAACCCAAGAAAGAGGACAAACAGGAGGTCATCAGTGGGTGGGACAGATGGAAGGAGGAGGTCCAGATCAAAGGTTTCTGGTGGGCAGAGTTGGTAAAGCAATAATACCATTCTCTTATCTTTTCTGCAGAGCTAAAATACTCTGACCAAAAGCAGCTTAGGGGAGGGAAGGGTTTATTTAGCTTACATGTTCAGGTCAAGATTGATCAACAAGGGAAGTCAGGGCAGAAATCCTGGAGGAACACTACTTGCTGGCTTGCTCATAGGCTCAGCTAGTTTTCTTATAAAGTGCTGGTCTACCTACTTAGGGAATGGTGCCACCCCTAGTGAGCTGTGCTCTCTCACTTCAGTTAACAATTGAGACTATCCCTCCAGGCATGCTCACAGGTCAATCTGATCAGGGATATTCCTTAACTGACACTCCCTTTGTTCAAGTTGCTAGGTTGTTTCTAACTGACAGTTAGAGCTAACTAAGACAAACTCGAACATACACACACACACACACACACACACACACACACACACACACAGCTAACACACTGTGCTGGGGGTGGTGGTGGTGGGAGGAGATCCTAGGGGAGGTAGACTTCATATGCTCCCCACCCCAAAACAAACAAACAAAATCCAAATAAGATAAAGGCAATTGTGAGAAAATGGATTGATCAATCTGCTCAACTTTAGCAATCCCTCCCTGTGTATGCAACCAAATCATAACACCGTATCCTTAAGTGCATGCAATTTTATTTAAAAAAAAAAAAAAGCACAAATAATAACCACCCTTCAGCTGAAGGGCTCTAGAGCATGGCTGTGATTTCACTGGCCAGGTTGTCTCTGGGAAACTGTGCAGTCACATACATACCTGCTGCTGGTGGGTTCCTTGTCAGGAATCCACTGTCCTACTGAGACTGTACCCTGCTTGTGTGGCCTATGAGTCTCACTTACCCCTGGGGTTCCTGGGGTCTCAGGAGTTGCGGAACAGCTGTGCCTCAGTGTGTTTGTGTGTGTGTGTGTGTGTGTGTGTGTACCTTCTGGTCAGATGGCAGCTTCTTCCCCAGGCCTTTTGCAATTTCCTTCCCTCCTCTAGGGTCTGGAGCACTTGGCCACCCTACCTTTCCTGTTTTGTATGCACCATCACCCCTCTTTTCTGGGCTTGTTGGGATCTTACAAGCTGGCAAAGCACATGGTGATGGAGGTGGCAGCTGAGCCCTTCAAGGGGCTGTCCTTAACTCTGGGTTCTGCAGTGGCTGGCAGGCTTTCTAGTAGTGGGTGCTGTGATAATGTGCCTTCCCTGACCTCTCCAGGCAGAGTCTCAGGCAGAGCAAAGTAAAAAATCATGACATTTAAAGGCACTCACAAGATGACGCCTGTCACCTTGGAGTGTTAGCTGCTGATCGTCACCATGTTCTTCAGACCACTGGGCTCTCCCTCCCTCTTATAGTCACTGAACTGGTAACCAAGCCTTCTGCAGCTTAGACAGGTTTCAGATGTCACCTCTCCTTCCCAAAGACTGAAGTTGCCACCTGCAAAACTGGATGACCCCTGGAACATTAGGCATCATGTGCTCTCCTGTGCTGAGGGTAGTTGGGGAAAGGTAGGAAGGCTCTCTTAAGTATCTGCACAGGTCCTGGACCTGCCAACTTGGAGTAGGAGCAGTCACCACCATGCTGTGGGTAGCCAGACAGAAACTGGTCTTGTCAGTCGAATGCTTGCTTTAACTCAGGTGACCAAGAAAAACAACAAGATGAGGGTGTGGTCAGGGCCTTGGGGTGGGAAGCCAGCAGCAGAATGTCCTTAGAAGGATGAGGGGGACTCAGTGAGCTGGACCCTAAGCTCCAGACATACTGTTCCACCTGTCACACTGCCAAGGGCACTCTGAAGCCTGTGCTGGGCTGAAAAATACCCCCCTTTACCAAGATACCCAGGTCCTCAGTCTCAGAAGCACAAATGTGACCTTAGATGGCATTGAAGATTTTGAGTGGAGTCCATCTCAGATGGTGGTTAGTCTGGTAAGGTGAGTCCTAAGTGAGATTACCTGTAGCATAGAAGCATAGTCTGAGGGTTGGTCTGGTAAGGTGAGTCCTAAGTGAGTAAGTCCTCTAGCATAGAAACAAAACAAGATCAGGCACAAGGGGTGGTCACATGATAACAAAGGCACAGACAGATGGCAGACATGACCCAAGCCCAGAACTCCAGGAGGCCCCAGAGGCTGGACCAGGAGGATAAGTCCTCTGCCTCCAGAGAATCAGACTCATTTGGATTTCCCTCCTTCAAAGAAGTGTGTGGACGGCTTAGCTGCCATGACAGTCATGAGAAAGTAAATGGACAGGAAGCTGCCTCACCATGTTCCTAGGAGTTTTCCAGACTGCCCATGTCCCTCACTTCATTACTCTTTTTCTGACCTCAGTGACTATGTTCTTATTTTTGGGCCCCCTTTCCGTGTGTGTGTGTGTGTGTGTGTGTGTGTGTGTGTGTGTGTTGTTACCTGTCTGTTAGTCTGTGCAAGAATGTGTGATATATGTGGATGTGTGCGGGGATGAACAGGGTCACAATGGGTCTCTTCCTCTGTCTTGTTCCCCCACCCCCTTTTTTTGAGACAATGTTTCTCACTGAGCTCACAGTTCCCTTATTGGCTAGTGTGGCTGGACAGGGAGCCTTAGAGATTCTCCTGTCTCTACCTCTCCAGCCCTGGCTCATCCGATGGATGGAATGACTTTTTGGTGTGGGTTCTGGGAGATCAAATTTGGGTCTTCATGCTTCTGTGGCAAACACTTCACTGGCTGGCCTATCTCCCCAGCCTACCTGTTTTGTTTTGTTTTGTTTTGCTTTGCTTTGCTTTGTTTTTTGGAGACAGGGTTTCTCTGTATAACAGAGCCCTGGCTGTCCTGGACTCTCTTTTTGACCAGGCTGACCTCACACTCCCAGAGATCTGCCTGTGTCTACCTCCCAAATGCTGGGATTAAAGGTGTACACAACCAACATCCTGCAAACCCACTCCTTTTTGAGAAAGTGCATTAAGTACCCAAGGTCCACCTCCAACCCGCTGTGCAGCCAAGGCTAACCTTGAACTTCTGAACCAAATGCCAAGATTACAGGCATGTACTGCTTTGCTTTGTGCACGACAAGCACACACTTACTACCCGCTCTTTCTTCATGTGGCTTCAGGGGTGTGAGTCCCAAAAGTCATTAGGGTGGGCAAAGGGATTCATCAAATATTTCCAAACTGCCATTGCTTAACACACGGAAGACGAAGTCTGGCTAAGGCAGATTTGCTGAATCTGGGAACCTGTCTACTCAAGCCAGGTCACCTGGGGAGCCAGACTTCTTCCAACCAGTAGCTTACCTCTCCCAAGTCCCTGAGTTTCTGAGGTAGCTGAGGTAGTTGAACATCCTGTTAGGGCTCAGGGGCCAGACTCTCTGTTCAAGAGCTGCTGGGCCTGACAAAAGCAGGAGTTCAGTTGAAGGTGAGGAACCTGAGGAGCCCCAGACAGCCTGAGTGATCAGAACCTAGGCTCTGAGCTCTCCTGCCAACATCCGAGTGAGCCCTCCTGATTGTGTTACATATTCATGTTAATCTCATGAATATGCAAAGCTAAGGCTTCAGTTTAACACCTAAATTTACAAAGGCCTTGTATCTCCAATATTAATACAAATAATAAAAATTAAATGCTGATGAGGGACATTTTGGGCTGCAGAACTGTTTTGTGCCCATGCGAGCGGCTCCTAGCCTCCCTTTATTGAGCCTTATTAATTCCAGTGCTTATGAGCTGGGGACCCTGGCAAGTCACTTTATGTCTCTGAGCTGGGTATCCTATTAGTGGATAGGGATCAGTACCTTTCTGGCAGACCCAGGATGGTGAGATGGTGAGAGCTCCAAGGTCTGAGCACCTGTGTGGGGATTTGAAATGACCGTGAGTTCCCCCAACTCCTGAGTCCCACGTCCAACCCCTTTCCCTAGGGAAGACTGCACTATCCCCAGTTATACCCAGAGCAATAGCTAGTCTGAGCAGTGTCTTGCCTGCCACCACCGCCATGGCTTCTGGGTACCCAGCAAAAGGCTCACAGATGCAGGTGCCTGATGGCTGGACCACTTGTCCTTCAGGCCCTAGACCTTTGCATTTGGGATGAGTGATGCCCACTGAACTCTGGCTGTGTTGGCTGCATCCAGTGACTCTGTATTTGTTTGAACCTATTCAGCCTCAGATATCAGGGGTCAACCTCAGTTCTCATTCACCCTAAGGGGGTAGAATGGAGATCAATTTTACCTAAAATGTAAACTATATTAAAAAAAAATAAATAAATCCATGCCTCTAGGAGGACTCTGTAATAAGGCCATGTATCATGTGTTGAGAACAAATGTTTTACTCCTTGGGAAAGTGGAAGGCAGGCTGAGAGCCAGGGAGTCTAGCCTCAGCCCACTTCTGACCTTGGGACCTAGGTGTTCCTTCCTCAGCGTCCAGTGTGCCTTTATGGGTGCCGCCTGGTCCAGAGCATTCCACCCCACCCTGTGTTTGTTTGCCTATTCGTTCACCTGTATCTTTTAGTGACAGTCCGTCCGGAGATGCTTCCTCAACAAGAATCTTATGGGGTCTTCCTAAAACGTCCATTTCTGTCCCTCTAGGAATCATCTGGAGGGGCCTTGCTCTGCTGAGCTGCCATTCTGGGATGATGTTTGAGGAGGTCAACGAGGCCCCAGCTGCAGGGACTCTGCTCAAATGGAAACTCCATTCTCTGCTCTCTGACTCAGATCCCTCCTGGGTCTCTGGCTTACTCCATTTCCCCCCCACTTCCCTCCTCTGGTCTCATTTTAAATAGAATCCACCAGCAATCAGAGCGTGAGGCCAGCAGCCCAAGTTGGAAATGAACCCCAGCTCTAGGGAAGGGGGGCAGGTAGAGCCGGTGCTGAAGGACGTCTCCTGCTGGAGACAACGGCCGCCCAGTTCTTCCAAATGGCTCTACTTTCCAGGCTCTGGCTTCCTCCTTAATGGCCATGCCTTCCCTGGAGCCTGGAAACTGGGACAAGGCAGTGCTGTGCAGCAGGAGATGGGCTGCCTAGGCTCCCAGGGACCAGTATGTTCCCTGCATCTTGGGCAGTTTCTATCTGAGGAACCAGAACTGAAGGCACTGAGATCTTAGAGGGGAGGCTTCATCTCCCTTATAGATAGTAGGGGTGTTGGAATGTTCAGGCAGAAGATGGGCACACCTTGCTGAGTGGCCATGAGGCAGGCTGAGCAGGAGGCCACAGCTCAGGGGAGGGTGCTGGGTCTGATTGGGCGCTGGGTTTGGAGCAGGAGGCTGAGAACTGTGCTCAGACCTGGGACTCCATAGGTTTTCACTGATGGTGGAGCTCAGAGAGATCTCCCAGGTGACACAATCTCATAATAGGGGCTTTGTATGGACCAGATGCTCTGCTGTTCCAACTACCCTCTAAGAGGTTGGTATCCATTTAAACCCTCAGGTGAGTACAGACAGGGCAACCTGCAGCCAGTGTGCAGGTAGACAGAGCCAGAACTCAGGAACATTGATCGACCCCAAATCCCACATTGGGTATTTCTGATCCCTAAACCTGTTTTCACATTCGAGGTCTGCCCAAAGGAGCAACCCTGTCCTCCATTCACATCTATGTGCTTCTGTGATTGGGGCTGTGTAGCCACAACTCCACCCAGTCCAGAGGAGATTTCTTCAGAGATTCCTCAAATGACTCTCCTGTGGCGGTCTGTGAGATCTTCAAGTCTCAGGTGGCCTGGAGAGCCTTGGGTAGGCATCCTTTGCATCCACTGTGAAGCTCCTGCAGCCGTAGGGTGGAAAGTTGTGTGCACAGAATGGGATGTCACAGAACAGGTCCTAGAGGCACCAGTCTGTCACTTGAAGCATGGGTATAAAGCTCCTTCACACGCTCCAGAATTCACCAACCTTCCTTGGAAGTGGGGACATGAAGATGTACAATTGGCACCCTAGTGGTCTCTTCCTCTTGCAGTTTAGCCACCCAGTGAGACT